>NC_041386.1:570375329-570577435 GCF_002162155.2 Triticum dicoccoides
GATAAAAACTTCAAAAAATAAAATCCTTCGAGAGGTAGTTATATTACTACATCTACTAGTTAGGAAAATTTGAAAACTTAAATTTGGACAAGTTTTGCAAAAAGTGTAGGGAAAATGTAAAACGGCTATAACGTTTGCATACGATGCCGGAAAAGAACGTATAATATATCAAAAAATTCAGCACGAAAATCCGCATCCGATGGAGACTGCCTATGGCTTGTTCGGAATTTTTTAGAATCCTCAAATTCCAAAAGGAAAAAAAATATGGTCAAATTTTAGTTTTTTTAAAAAAATTATTAAATCTGGTCAAACTACTTATTCAAGAAGTATTAATGTTACTACATAATTATTCAAGAATATTAGTGTTACTAAATAATTATTTCAATTTTTTGAATTTTGGTCAACTATGGTCAAACTATGGTCAAACTGTGGTCAAACTTATTCAAGAAATATTAGTGTTATTAAATAATTACTGTTTTTTAGAATAATAGTTTCAAACTCAAACAGTGCCAACTTGCGTGCTGGAACTGGAGGACCTTGGAGCCGACTACCTCGAGGAGCTGCTCACCTTGTCCGATATGCATGATACGAGCCCGTCATGGTCATGGTGAACCAACACCTCCTGGCTGCCACCGCTGCGCATCCATTTCTTTCCGTGAGAGCGACGCTACACAGACGCAGCAGCGAGCCAGCGACACCGCAGAACCGCTGTACCATGAGCTTGTATTCTACCATGATCGTGCAATTCATTCAGAATTATTTTTTGTTCCTTTGCATGATTCGTCTATGAAAATACAACCGTGAAGGAACGTGTGGTTGAATTGTTAGAAGAGTTATGATACCCGGCCCTCCACGGATCAAACCTGATCAACTCATGAGCATTTTCACCAAGAAATGACATCCACTATTATTGTTACCGAAGGAAACAGAAAACAAAACCCTCTGTAAATTGCGTCCACAACATGGTTTCTATATAGCACTAATTTTGTCTTTTTTTTTCTAAGAGGAAACCGATGCCTTATTAGAGCATCTCTAGCAGACCTCAAATATCGTTGACCCGCAAAACCGCTTTACAGTTCGTGAAAAACGGTTTTGCGGGCCGGCGCGGGCACCGGCCGAGCAGACCCTGCAGAGTGGAACCGTAAAATGGAATATTTGCGGATATTCCGTTTTATAGTTCTGCTATGCGGTGTCTGCTCTGCCGGCGCTCGTGTCGGCCCGCATATCAGATACGTTTTTATCTGAATTTGACACATATGCCATATGTTCAGAATTACTAATTTAATATAAAAAATGTCAATATTACAATACAACAATCATCCAAATTACAATAATTACTCAAATCACCGAAGCAAACTAAATAATTCAATACAAAACTTGTTCGAATACAAATCACACATGAATTAAATGAAAATGAATGGAAAAAATGGAATGTGTTACTGCCCAGCCCTTTGCCAATGGTACTCAATGAGATCCTCCTGAAGCTGAAAGTGGGTGTTTGCATTTTCAGTCTCATGTAGGTTTAAAGAAAAGCTCTAATGCGGTTAGGGTCTCTAATTGATTTGACACGGCTACCCACCACTAGTAGAAAAAGAGTCAAACGTGAAGTACATTAGTGCCGGTTTGAATTTGAGCCGGCACTAATGGTACCATTAGTGCCGGTTCGAACGACTATGCATTAATGCCGGTTCGTGTTGAACCTTTAGTACCGGTTCGTGCCACGAACCGGTACTAAAGGGGTGATGGCAGGCTGGCGTCAGGCTGGGGCCCCACGATCACCTTTAGTACCAGTTCGTGGCAGAAACCGGTACTAAAGGGTTAACCTTTAGTACCGGTTTGTGCCACGAACCGGTACTAAAGGGGTCTGACCTATAGTATCGGTTTCTGACACAAGCCGGCACTATAGGGCAATTTTCAAACTCTACCCCCCCTCCCCGTGTGTCGCCATTTCAGTTCTGAAAAAATCAAAAGAAAATGATAAAAACTTCAAAAAATAAAATCCTTCGAGAGGTAGTTATATTACTACATCTACTAGTTAGGAAAATTTGAAAACTTAAATTTGGACATGTTTTGCAAAAAGTGTTGGGAAAATGTAAAACGGCTACAACTTTTGCATACGATGTCGGAAAAGAACGTATAATATATCAAAAAATTCAGCACGAAAATCCGCATCCGATGGAGACTGCCTATGGCTTGTTCGAAATTTTTTAGAATCCTCAAATTCCAAAAGGAAAAAAAATATGGTCAAATTTCAGATTTTTTTAAAAAAAATTATTAAATCTGGTCAAACTACTTATTCAAGAAGTATTAATGTTACTACATAATTATTCAAGAATATTAGTGTTACTAAATAATTATTTCAGTTTTTTGAATTTTGGTCAAATCTGGTCAAACTATGGTCAAACTGTGGTCAAACTATGGTCAAACTTATTCAAGAAATATTAGTGTTACTAAATAATTACTATTTTTTAGAATAATAGTTTCAAACTGAAACAGTGAAATGTGTGACTTCATGCTGAAGCTAAACTCCTGAGGGTTAATAGGATTGGCATCTTATTATTGTCAGGAAAACAACAAGTGCAGACTTGGAAACGTAGGAGAATAGAACCCGAAAGTTAAGCGTCCTCGGGCTGGAGTAGTGAGAGGGATGGGTGACCGATCGGAAAGTTAGATGATTTGGAATGAGTGATCCACACTTAAGCAGTTAAGAGAGGTGATTAGAGACTAAATCACCAAATAATCCAAAAAAATTAAAAATCAAAAAAAAATAAAAAAAATTCCAAAATTTTCAAAAAAAAATTCAAAAAAAACCTTTAGTACCGGTTGGTAACACCAATCGGTACTAAAGGTCCCCCATACCAGGGCGCGAGCTCATGCCACGTGGTGGCACTTTAGTGTCGGTTTGTGCCGAACCGGTACTAAAGGGGGGGCCTTTAGTGCCCACCAATTAGTGCCGGTTATGGAACCGGCACTAAAGGCCCTTACGAACCGGTTTTAAAGCTCCGTTTTCTACTAGTGCACATTGTCGTTGAAGAACTTCAAGTTCACGCCTCTCTCATCTTCGAGATCATATTGTGAAGAATAACACAACATGCCATGATGTTTTTCAAGGATTGCTTGTCCCAAAAACGAGCAGGACTACTAACAATGGCAAACCTAGATTGCAAAACCCCGAATACTCTTTCAGTGTCTTTTCGGTCTGCCTCTTGTACCCTCGCAAATTCACATCGTTTCCTAGTTTGGGGGCCTTTGGTACTCTTGATAAATGTGCACCAAGAAGGGTATATACCATCTGCAAGATAGTACCCCTTTGTGTATTCATGCCCATTGATAATGTAGTTGCAAGCAGAAGCATCACCACTAGCAAGCCTAGCAAACAAATGAGACCGTTGCAACACGGTGATATCATTGAGAGTATCCAACATACCAAAAAAGCAATGCCTCCATAAATCCTCGGATGCTACAGCCTCTAGCAAAATTGTTGCATCACGAGACTTGCGACAATACATTCCCTGCCATGCCTCCGGGCATTGTTTTCAAGTCCAGTGCATACAATCAATGCTTCCTAGCATGCCAGGCCAACCTCTTCTCTCACTAGATGCCATCAATTTTTTGTGTCTTCGCGTTGGGTGCCCGAAGATATCCAGGACCAAAGACACGGATGATCACTTTGGCAAACCTACGCACTGACTCAGTTGTAGTATCTTCACCAATGCGAAGGTACTCATCGGCATAGTCAGCTGGAATGTCGTATGCAATTACCCGCATGGCTACCAAGATTTTTTGATATGCACTAAATCCCTTCAAGCCCGCGACATTTCTTCTTTGAGTAAAATACCGACAATTGGCCTCACAAGCTTGCACTATTTTTACAAAGAGGGATCGGCGCATTCGGCACCTTCTCCGGAAGAGGTGCGGCGGATATGTTGGATTGTCCATGAAGTATTCTTTCATCAACATCTCGTTCCCGAGATGGCGATTCCGAGGAATGCAAAGACGGCCGATGGTCGATCCTCCTCATCTCTTTTGGTTCTCATCTTCGTGCTCCTTGACAGCGAGGGCCATCACCAACGTCTGCTGCTGATAGTTAACAAGCAGCGTCTCAACATCCGAGTTGTCCAAATCGGACGAATCCTCGAGCAAAACCTTCTCGCACAGGCTCAATTCCATCTAAATTCACAAATACGAACGCCGCATTAACCAACTATGCATACCGCATCCCAAAGCACAAGCACAAGTACTCACTGGCAGCTCGGGGCGGTGGCTCTGTGGCGGTGGATCCCGGGGCGGCGACTGTGACTAGGACGGCTCGTATTGGCGGATCCGGGGAGCTGGTGAAGCGGCTAGGTGGAAGAGGGGAGGGGCACTCCCGCGGCGCAATTCCGCCTGCACATTTGCCCGGAATCGCCGGCGGCGGACGGGCGGAACCAATGGCGGGCGGCGGTGGAAGGGGGTGGGGAAAGGGCGCGGGCTCAAATTTCCCTCCCGACAACCGCTTTCCTGGGATACTTGGCACCGCCGTGGCGAGGGGGAAATCTGCGTTTTCGCGGGTTGGGGATGGGATTTTACCGCGCGCCTAAAAAAATTATGGGTCCGACGCATTTGCGGGATCTGGGCGGGCAACATTTTACGCGCGGACCCATACTTTGGCGGTTATTTTGCGGGTCGGGGCATTATACGGGGTCTGCTAGAGATGCTCTTATTACTTAGTTCATGGCACCGTCATCCACTATAACATCTCGAATACTAGTTGGAGAAACACTAAACCAAATTTTTCATAAATTTAAAAGGCAACCCTCCCTAGCTAAATTGTGAGAAACTTTGTTCGCCGTTCGCCTGGCCCAAGCCATTCGCTACTCGTGGACGCCTGACAACATCTTTGTTATCTCCTGGACAAGAGGACCAAACCTGGACCAGTCGATATCGCCCGAGTTATGTACCTGCGCCACAAGTTGTTTGTCAGTTTCGAGAACAAGCTTTTTGGTGCCAACTTCAATCGCAAGTTGCACTCCTTGACGACAAGCGAGCAGCTATGTGTGTTCAGGAATAGTGATATTAGCGAAAGAATGACACGCTCTGAAGATCCCACGAAGATCACCCACCGCAACTCCGCCGCCACCCCCTGCTCTTCGTTTCTTCGAAGACCCATCTACATTAACTTTGAGCCAGCTTTCCGTCGGTGGCGTCCAAAGATCCTCTCTGTTCACCATCAGGGCTGTCCCCTTCGGTGCATGGACCTTCGTCCACTCGACAATCTGGTGCCACACCCGATTAACCACATCACGAGCTCGTTCAAACACCCCTGTATATCTAGCATTGTTTTGCACTAGCCACTTGTGATACAGACTCATGATCATAATAGCTCTTTGCGGCTCCTTTTTTGAACGCATCCAGTGAAACAACCACCCATCTAGCTTCTTCTATGTATCAACAAACTCTGGAGGCATGAAATCAGTAGCTGCACAATGGTTCTTATGCACAAACTCCTAGTAGACCTTGGCATAAGGGCATCTCCAAAATCTGTGGAGCACCGATTCTTCCCAACCGCCACATGCCAAACAAAAAATTCGAGGTTTTATACAACGGCTTGCAGCTCAGCTCCCATGGCCAAGGCATTCTTCAGCAGCCTCCACATGTGTATTTTTGCTTTCCCATGGACCTTCGTGCTCCAAAGTTTCTTCCAGTCGGTGTGCATAGCAACCGAAGAAGAACTCTCTGGCGAGCATGCTTGCATGGGCTTGGTCTTCATTTCCAAATGATAGGACGATAGTACCATGAATATTCCATTCTTCGTAAAGTTCCATGCCAACATATCATCTCTGCCCAGCCCACCAACAACATCTGGAGAATATTTGCAGCGTCACTCTCATGTAAGACCCACAACAAAGTTGGCACGTCCCATTCCTTCCCTGAATAGTCTAGGAGATTATTCACTGTAGCAACAATATGCATATCCCTCGCCCCACTGGTTTCATACCTCTAGTTCTAGGGATCCAACTATCATACCAAACCTTAATATTTTGAGCCATCACCTACCCTCCAGATTAATCCTTTCTTCAACAACTGACACCCATGGATAATACTCTTCCATGTGGTTGAAGCGTGGATTTTGCTGATGTAGCAGCCATAAACTCACAATCTCACATTGAGGGAAGTATCCAGGCTTTAAAACTTTCGCACAAAGAGCATACGGTATAGTCAGGATTCACCAAGCTTGTTTTGCGAGGTGTGCTTTATTGAAAGCTTCATAGTCCCTGAATCCCAACCCGCCCACACTTTTGCTTCTACACATCTTTTCCCATGCAACCCAATGCACCTTGCACTTGTCATTTTCTACTCCCACCAAAAGTTCAAAGAAAAGGATTTCAGATTCGTGCATAGTTTCATGGTGAATTGGAAACAACTCATGGTGTACATTGGTGTGTCCTGGAGGACATATTTACATAAACTTTTCTTCTCTTTTTTACACACCTAGTCCCTTACAGCCCGTCAATTTTGCACTGGATCTCTCTCTGACATATTTGAAGCATCCCTCCTGCGATCTTCCTTCCACGGTTGGTAGTCCCTCTTACTGAGTGCTTCAGAGTTGATGTTTGCAATCTATTTCATGGTCCCCTTGTGAAAGGATCGATGTGGTTGACTAGAGGGGGTGAATAGGCAACTACCAATTTTTAGATTTTCTTAACAAATTTGTTTTAGCAACAAATATGTTGTCTAGATATGCAACTAGGTGAGCAACCTATATGATGCTAGCAACAACAACAAAAACACAAGCAAGCAAGAGATACAACACAAGTAAAGCTTGCACAAAGTAAAGGTAAGAAGTAACCACAAGTGGAGCCGGTGAAGACGAGGATGTGTTACCGCAGTTCCTTCCCTTGGAGGGGAAGTATGTCTCTATTGGAGCGGTGTGGAGGCACAATGCTCCCCAAGAAGCCACTAGGGCCACCGTATTCTCCTCATGCCCTCGCATAATGCAAGATGACGTGATTCCACTAGTGGTGCCCCTTAAGGTGGCAATCGGACCTTTACAAACAAGGTTGGGGCAATCTTCACAACCGAATTGGAGGCTCCCAACACCACCAGGAAGCTTCACCACAATGGAATGTGGCTCTAAGGTGACCTCAATCTTCTAGGGTGCTCAAACACCCAAGAGTAACAAGATTCGCAAGGGATTAGTGGGGGGAATCAAATTCCTCTTGGTGGAAGTGTAGATCGAGGCCTTCTCAAGCAATCCCTAGAAAATCAACAAGTTTGATTGGCTAGGGAGAGAGATCGGGCGAAAATGGAGCTTGGAGCAACAATGGAGTTTGGGGTGGAAGAGGTGAGTCTTCTTGGGGAAGAAGACCCCCTTTATATAGTGGGGAACCAATCCAACCGTTACACAACCCGCAACCCGCATACAAGTGGTACTACCGCTCTAGGAGCGGTACTACCATCCAAGCGGTGGTGCCAGGGAGTACGTGTAATGGCATAGGGCCACGAGCCAGTAGTGTCGTCGGAGCGGTACTACCGCTCGCCCCAGCGCAGTAGTACCGCATGTTTACTGTACTGTGGTACCATGGTGGTAGGGCATTGTGATAGTCTTGTTACAACAGTACTACTGGTTACAGACTATACTACCGCGCCCTACTGCCCCTGCAGAAATAGGGGAAGACTAGAGAGCAGAGCCACGAGCGGTAGTGGCAGTGGAAGTAGGCGCGGTACTACCACTTACAAGAGGTACTACCACTCCTACTGCCGCTTGTCCAACTAGGTCAAAAGGGGCTCAGTAGTAGTAAGACACTTGGACCACCGCTGGACTACCGCTGAACCTTGAAGGAAATATGCCCTAGAGGCAATACTAAAGTTGTTATTTTATATTCCTTATTCATGATAAAGGTTTACTATACATGCTAGAATTGTATTGGTTGAAAACTTAAATACATGTGTGAATACATAAACAAATACCATGTCCCTAGTGAGCCTCTACTAGACTAGCTCGTTGATCAAAGATGGTTAAAGTTTCCTAACCATAGACATGAGTTGTCATTTGATAACGGGATCACATCATTAGCAGAATGATGTGATGGATAGGACCCATCCGTTAGCTTAGCATATTGTCGGGATATTGTTGCGACAGATGTCAGGGGGTGGCTTATCATGGATGGGGCCAAGAGGGCGTCGTCAGGCCCTGGAAGTGGGAGTGAGCACGAGCTCGATCGCACATGAGACGTACCCATGTCCGGGGGCTCTCCGGGGAGATAACACCCCTAGTCCTGCTCTGCGGGGTCTCCGTATGACTATGATCAAATGATGGCTACAAGATTGCTCCTTGAGCTGTGTTGCCAGAGGAGGAAGAAGGGCAAGGATAGCTCTCTTGCTTCCCCTAGCCGTGGTGTGTGTGTGAGGGCTGAACCCTTTGCATGGGTGAGCCTGTGGGGCTTATATAGTGAAGGAAATATGCCCTAGAGGCAATAATAAAGTTGTTATTTATATTTCCTTATATCATGATAAATCTTTATTATTCATGCTATAATTGTATTAACTGGAAACTTAGTACATGTGTGAATACATAGACAAACAGAGTGTCACTAGTATGCCTCTACTTGACTAGCTCGTTGAATCAAAGATGGTTAAGTTCCTAACCATAGACATGAGTTTTCATTTGATTAACGGGATCACATCATTAGAGAATGATGCGATTGACTTGACCCATTCCGTTAGCTTAGCATTTGATTGTTTAGTATATTGCTATTGCTTTCTTCATGACTTATACATGTTCCTATGACTATGAGATTATGCAACTCCCGAATACCGGAGGAACACTTTGTGTGCTACCAAACGTCACAACGTAACTGGGTGATTATAAAGGTTCTCTACAGGTGTCTCCGATGGTACTTGTTGAGTTCGCATAGATCAAGATTAGGATTTGTCACTCCGATTGTCGGAGAGGTATCTCTGGGCCCTCTCGGTAATGCACATCACTATAAGACTTGCAAGCAATGCAACTAATGAGTTAGTTGCGGGATGATGTATTACAGGACGAGTAAAGAGACTTGCCGGTAACGAGATTGAACTAGGTATTGAGATACCGACGATCGAATCTCGGGCAAGTAACATACCGATGACAAAGGGAACAACGTATGTTGTTATGCGGTTTGACCGGTAAAGATCTTCGTAGAATATGTAGGAACCAATATGAGCATCCAGGTTCCGCTATTGGTTATTGACTGGATATGAGTCTCGGTCATGTCTACATAGTTCTCGAACCCGTAGGGTCCGCACGCTTAACGTTCGGTGATGATCGGTATTATGAGTTTATGTGTTTTGATGTACCGAAGGTAGTTCGGAGTCCAGGATGTGATCACGGACATGACGAGGAGTCTCTAAATGGTCGAGACATAAAGATTGATATATTGGACGGCTATATTCGGACACTGGAAGGGTTTCGGGTGATCTTGAAGAAAACCGGAGTGCCAGAGGGGTTACCGGAACCCCCCGGGGGCTAATGGGCCTTGATGGGTGATGAACCACAGGTATAGGGGATCTATCATAGTCCTTTCGATAAGTAAGAGTGTCGAACCCAATGAGGAGCAGAAGGAGATGATAAGCGGTTTTCAGTAAGGTATTCTCTGCAAGCACTGAAATTATAGGTAACATATAGTTTTGTGATAAGATAATTTGTAACGAGCAACAAGTAACAAAAGTAAATAAAGTGCAGCAAGGTGGCCCAATCCTTTTTGTAGCAAAGGACAAGTCTGGACAAACTCTTATATAGAATAAAGCGCTCCCGAGGACACATGGGAATTATCGTCAAGCTAGGTTTCATCACGATCATATGATTCGCGTTCGGTACTTTGATAATTTGGTATGTGGGTGGACCGGTGCTTGGGTGCTGCCCTTACTTGGACAAACATCCCACTTATGATTAACCTCTACTGCAAGCATCCGCAACTACAACAAAAGTATTAAGGTAAACCTAACCATAGCATGAAACATATGGATCCAAATCAGCCCCTTACGAAGCAACGCATAAACTTGGGTTTAAGCTTCTGTCACTCTAGCAACCCATCATCTACTTATTACTTCTCAATGCCTTCCTCTTGGCCCAAATAATGGTGAAGTGTCATGTAGTCGATGTTCACATAACACCACTAGAGGAGAGACAACATACATCTCATCAAAATATCGAACGAATACCAAATTCACATGACTACTAATAGCAAGACTTCTCCCATGTCCCCAGGAACAAACATAACTACTCACAAAGCATATTCATGTTCATAATCAGAGGGGTATTAATATGCATATAGGATCTGAACATATGATCTTCCACCAAATAAACCAACTAGCATCAACTACAAGGAGTAATCAACACTACTAGCAACCCACAGGTACCAATCCCAGACTTGGAGACAAGGATTGGATACAAGAGATGAACTAGGGTTTGAGAGGAGATGGTGCTGGTGAAGATGTTGATGGAGATTGGCCCCCTCCCAATGAAAGGAGCGTTTGTGATGACGATGGTGATGATTTCCCCCTCTCGGAGGGAAGTTTCCTCGGCAAAACAGCTTCGCCAGAGCCCTAGATTGGTTCCGCCAAGGTTCCGCCTTGTGGCGGCGGAGTCTCATCCCGAAAGCTTGCTTATGATTTTTTCCTCAACGAGAGACTCCATATAGCAGAAGATGGGTATCAGAGGGCCACCAGGGGGCCCACGAGGCAGGGGCGTGCCCAGGGGGTAGGGTGCGCCCCCACCCTCATGGCTAGTGTGTGGCCCCCCTCTGGAACTTCTTGCACTCAGTATTTTTTATATATTCTAAAAATGACTTCCATGAAGTTTCAGGACTTTTGGAGCTGTGCAGAATAGGTCTATAATATTTGCTCCTTTTCCAGCCCAGAATCCCAGCTACCGGCATTCTCCCTCTTTATGTAAATCTTGTAAAATAAGAGAGAATAGGCATAAGTATTGTGACACAATGTTTAATAACAACCCATAATGCAATAAATATCGATATAAAAGCATGATGCAAAATGGACGTATCAACTCCCCCAAGCTTAGACCTCGCTTGTCCTCAAGCGAAAGCCAGAATCGAAAAATATGTCCACACGTTTAGAGATAGAGGTGTTGATAAAAATAAAATACGGACATGAGGGCATCATGATCATTCTTAGAACATCAACTTATATAATTCTTGTCATATGATCTCTTATGCTAGAGTAACAATTCAATCACAATTTCAAGTATGAATCATAAACTTGATTGAAACCTAACAAACTATAATCTCAGTCATTAGAGCAATTGCAATTTATCATAACGTAGGAAAGAGTCAACATAAGAGCTTTTCAGCAAGTCCACATACTCAACTATCATATAGTCTTTCACATTTGCTAACACTCACGCAATACTTATGGGTATGGAGTTTTAATCGGACACAGAGAAAGATAGGGGCTTATAGTTTTGCCTCCCAACGTTTTACCTCAAGTGTAATGTCAACAATAATAGTTCATGAAAACTCACATCCAATTAGCAATATATACCAGGATCTTTCCAACATCACTAGTAGAAAAAGGGCCTTTAGTCCCGGTTCATAAGGGGCCTTTAGTCCCGGTTCTGGAACCGGGACTAAAGGGTCGGTACTAAAGCCTCCCCCTTTAGTCCCGGTTCTAACTGGAACCGGGACTAAAGGCCCTCCACGTGGCCGCTGCCTGGAGGTCCACCTTTAGTCCCGGTTGGTAACACCAACCGGTACTAAAGGAAAATTTATGATTTTTTTTGAATTTTTTTTGAAATAATTTTTTTGATTTTTTTAATTTCAAATTTCTGAATTATTTTAACCTCTAATCTCTAATCACCCTCATCACTGCTCAATTTAACCTTTAATCTCTAATCACCCCTCATCATTCCAAATCATCTAACTTCCCGAACGGTCACCCATCCTCTCACTACTCCAACCTGAGCACGCTTAACTTTTGGGTTCTATTCTCCCTCGTTTCCAAGTCTGCACTTGTTGTTTTCCTCACAATAGTAAGATGTCAATCCTATTAACCCTCAGGAATTTAGCTTGAGCATGAAGTCACACATTTCACTGTTTGAGTTTGAAACTATTGTTCTAAAAATCAATAATTATTTAGTAACACTAATATTTCTTGAATAAGTAGTTTGACCACAGTTTGACCATAGTTGACCAAAATTCAAAAAAACTGAAATAATTATTTAGTAACACTAATATTCTTGAATAATTATTTAGTAACACTAATACTTCTTGAATAAGTAGTTTGACCAGATTTAACAAAAATTCAAAAAAAAAATGAAATTTGAGCATAACTTTTTTCCTTTTAGAATTTGAGGATTCTAAAAATTTGCAAATATGCTGTAGGCGGTCTCCATCGGATGCGGATTTTCGTTCCAAACATTTTGATATATTATACTTTTTTTCTGACATCGTATGCAAAAGTTATAGCCGTTTTACATTTTCCCTACATTTTTTGCAAAACATGTCCAAATTTAAGTTTTTAAATTTTCCTAACTAGTAGATGTAGTAATATAACTACCTCTCGAAGGATTTTATTTTTTGAAGTTTTTATCATTTTCTTTTGATTTTTTCAAAACAAAAAAGGCGATCCACTAGGGGGGGGGTAGAGTTTGAAAATAGGACCTTTAGTCCCGGTTTGAGACACAAACCAGGACTAAAGTGCATCGCACACTTTAGTCCCAGTTCATGTCTCAAACCGGGACTAAAGGTCTAATCTTTAGTCTCGGTTTGAGACACAAACCGGGACTAAAGGGCATCGCACCCTTTAGTCTCGGTCCGTGTCTCAAACCGGGACTAAAGGGCTCAGGTGAACCGGGACTAAAGCCTTAGCCGCACGAACCGGGACCAATGCTCACATTAGTCCCGGTTTGTGACTGAACCGGGACTAATGCGAATATTGCCCCGTGACCAAAGCCCTGTTTTCTACTAGTGCATGTTGTGCTTGCCAAAAGATAAAATGTAAAAAGGAAGGGTGAAGATCACCATGACTCTTATGCAAGGTAGGAGATAAAAGTGAAAGATAGGCCCTTCGCAGAGGGAAGCAGAGGTTGTCTTGCGCTTTTATGGTTGGATGCACAAAATCTTAATGCGAAAGAACGTCACTTTATATTGCCACTTGTGATATGGACCTTTATTATGCAGTCCGTCGCTTTTATTTCTTCCGTATCACACGATCATATAAAGCTTATTTTCTCCCACACTAATAAGTCATACATATTTAGAGGGCAATTTTTATTGATTGCACCGATGACAACTTACTTGAGTGATCTTACTCAATCCATAGGTAGGTATGGTGGACTCTCATGGCAAAACTGGTTTAAGGGTGTTTGGAAGCACAAGTAGTATGTCTACTTGGTGCAAAGAATTGGCTAGCATGAGAGGGAAAGGCAAGCTCAATCATGTTGAATGATCCATGACAATATAATTTATCTCAGATGTAAGAAAACATAACCCATTATGTTGTCTTCCTTGTCCAACATCAACTCTTTAGCATGTCATATTTTAATGAGTGCTCACAATCATAAAAGATGTCTAAGATAGTGTATTTATATGTGAAGACCTCTCTTTCTTTATTACTTCCTATTAATTGCAACGATGACCAAAACTATGTTTGTCAACTCTCAACAACTTTTATTCATCATACTCTTTCTATGTTAGCTCATTACTCTCCATAAGATCCATATGATCTCTTTGTTTCTTTTTATTTCTTTCTCTTTTCTTTTATCCACTCAAGATTATAGCAAAATAACCAAGCCCTTGACTCAACACTAATCTTTATTATATATAGCTCACGGACTCGATTACATAGAAGGATCATAAAGCAAAACTCACAACTAGATCATACTAAAACTTTATGCTACTAGATCAAGATATTACCAAAATGATCAAACTAAGAAAACCGGTAAAGATAAGAGTGTGATGGTGATACGATGCCGGGGCACTCCCCCAAGCTTGGTAGTTGCCAAGGGGAGTGCCCATACCAGATACTCAATTCTTCTTTGTTGGTGGAGAGGGTGGAGTTGTTGATGATGTAGGCTTGTTGTCCCTCTTCCAAGGCATAGGCTCGCCATCATGGAAGGATGACCGAGTCTCCTGAATCCTCAAATCTGCAGCCAAACTCATCCTCTTGAATCTATACTCATACTCATAGTTTTGATTTTGCAGGTCATAAATCTGGGCTTGGAGGTGCTCGATTTTCTCGTGAAGCTTGAAGATGGCCTCCCCAATGTCCTTGGCGTCCAGCTTGTGGTTGTTGGTTAACTCCGTGATCATTATGTGATTGGAGTCAAGTCCACGCTCCACCACCTCCTGGCACCTAAAAATTTGTTGCTCCATTGCCTCGAGCCTTGTCTCCACGCTTCCGGTCCTCCTTGGTCCCTCAACATCACGGATGTGCAGCACCCCCTCATGCATCTCAATGGTTTGAGGGTATTGCAGCACTTCCGCTCGGTAGGGGTTGATGACCTTATCGAATAACTTGTCCTTGGGGCACTTGGAGACATCATGATGATCTAGATCTGTCAGAAAAACAAATCGAAACAAGAACATGAGATTTTTGCGTGATACTATTGTCAAAACTTTTGGGAGATTATATAATGAATTTTTACCGATCAAAATACGTATCGTGCAAGAAAACGGAGTCCGGAGAGCACACGAGGTGCCCACGAGGCAGGGGCGCTCCCAGGGGGTAGGGCACGCCCTCCACCCTCATGGAGCCCTCGTGTCCTTCCCGGACTGCTTCTTATTTTTCTATTTTTCTAAATATTCCAAAACGGAGAAAAATTGCCATTAGAACTGTTTTGGAGTTGGTTTACTTACCGTACCACATACCTATTCCTTTTCAGAGTATGAAATGTTCCGGAAAGTGTCCCTTATGTATTCCTCTGGGGTTACGGTTTTAATAACATTGGTTTCAACATTTATAGGATTACCTGAGATATAATGTTTGATTCTTTGACCGTTCACAACCTTCAGATTTGTGCCTTCGAAGTTGTTGATTTTTATGGCACCGGAACGATAGACCTCGATAACGTAAGGACCTTCCCATTTAGAGAGAAGCTTTCCTGAAAAAAATCTTAAACGAGAGTTGTATAGCAATACATAATCACCTACATTAAACTCACCCTTTTGTATCCTTTCGTCATGCCATCTTTTAACCTTTTCTTTAAACAATTTGACATTCTCATAGGCTTGGGTTCTCCATTCATCAAGTGAGCTAATGTCAAATAACCTTTTCTCACCGGCAAGTTTGAAATCATAATTGAGCTCTTTGATAGCCCAATAAGCCTTGTGTTTTAGTTCGAGAGGTAAGTGACATGCTTTTCCATAAACCATTTTATACGGAGACATACCCATAGGATTTTTATATGCAGTTCTATAGGACCATAATGCATCATCAAGTTTCTTGGACCAAATCTTTCTAGATCTATTAATAGTCTTTTGCAAAATTAATTTGAGTTCTCTATTACTCAATTCTACTTGACCACTAGACTGTGGGTGATAAGGAGATGCAATTCTATGATTAACATCATATTTAGCAAGCATTTTACGGAAAGCACCATGAATGAAATGTGAACCACCATCAGTCATTAAATATCTAGGGACTCCAAACATCGGAAAAATAACTTCTTTAAGCATCTTAATAGATGTGTTATGATCAGCACTACTAGTTTGAATAGCTTCTACCCACTTAGTAACGTAATCAACACCAACTAAAATATGTGTATATCCATTAGAGGCGGGAAATGGTCCCATGTAATCAAAGCCCCAAATATCAAATGGTTCTATAACAAGTGAATAATTCATAGGCATTTCTTGACGTCTACTAATATTACCAATTCTTTGACATTCATCACAAGATAAAACAAACTTACGGGCATCCTTGAAGAGAGTAGGCCAATAAAAACCGGATTGCAATACCTTATGTGAAGTTCTATCTCTAGCGTGGTGTCCTCCATAAGCTTCGGAGTGACACTTGCGTAGGATCTGTTCCTGTTCATGCTTAGGTACACAACGTATAATAACACCATCTACTCCTTCTTTATAAAGGTGTGGGTCATCCCAGAAGTAATGTCGTAAATCATAGAAACACTTTTTCTTTTGCTGGTATGTGAAACTAGGTGGTATAAAGTTAGCAACAATGTAATTAGCATAATCAGCATACCATGGAGCAGTGTGAGAAGCATTTATGACATTTAATTGTTCATCAGGAAAACTATCATCAATAGGTAGTGGGTCATCAAGAACATTTTCTAACCTAGACAAGTTGTCTGCAACAGGGTTCTCAGCTCCCTTTCTATCAATAATATGCAGATCAAATTCTTGTAGGAGGAGAACCCATCTAACAAGTCTAGGTTTAGCATATTTCTTTTTCATAAGATATTTGATAGCAGCATGATCTGTGTGAATAGTTACTTTAGAATCAACAATATAAGGTCTAAACATATCACAAGCAAATACAACTGCTAAGAATTCTTTTTCAGTTGTAGCATAATTTCTCTGGGCATTGTCTAGAGTTTTACTAGCATATTGAATAACATTTTATTTCTTATCAACTCTTGGCCCTAGAACAGCACCTACAGCATAATCACTTGCATCACACATAATTTCAAAAGGTAAATTCCAATCAGGTGACTGAACAATAGGTGCAGAGATCAATGCTTTCTTAAGTATTTCAAATGCTTCTACACAATCATCATCAAAGACGAACGGTATATCTTTTTGTAATAAATTAGTCAGAGGCCGAGAAATTTTTGAGAAGTCCTTAATGAACCTCCTATAAAAACTGGCATGGCCAAGGAAACTTCATATACCTTTGATGTCCTTGGGACATGGTATCTTTTCAATAGCATCAACTTTAGCTTTATCGACTTCAATGCCTCTTTCAGAAATTTTGTGCCCCAAGACAATACCTTCATTAACCATAAAGTGGCATTTCTCCCAATTCAAGACAAGGTTAGTTTCATCTCTGCAAAACTCGATCAAGGTTGCTTAAGCAATCATCAAAAGAGGATCCACAAACGGAGAAGTCATCCATGAATACCTCACATATCTTTTTACAAAAATCAGAAAATATAGACATCATGCATCTTTGAAAGGTAGCAAGTGCATTACATAAACCAAAAGGCATTCATCCATAAGAAAAAGTACCGAAAGGGAAAGTAAAAGTGGTCTTAGATTGATCATCAGCTGACACAGGTATTTGAGAGAAACCAGAATAACCATCTAGAAAGCAAAAATGTGTATGCTTGGATAATCTTTCTAGCATTTGATCAATGAAAGGTAAGGGGTAATGATCTTTTTAGTAGCCTTATTTAATTTGCAGAAATCAATTACCATCCTATAACCCGTAATAATTCTTTGCGGAATCAATTCATCTTTATCATTAGGAATGACAGTAATACTTCCCTTCTTAGGAACACAATGGGCAGGACTTACCCACTGACTATCAGCAGCGGGATAAATTATACCTGCCTCAAGGAGCTTTAGTATTTCTTTTCTTACCACTTCTTTCATCTTAGGATTCAGTCGTCGTTGGTGATCAATAACTGGTTTGTCATCTTTCTCTAGATTTATTTTGTGTTGACATAGTGTGGGACTAATGCCCTTAAGATCATTAAGAGTATATCCAATAGCATCAAGGTGCTTCTTTAGAGTTTTCAATAATTTTTCTTCCTCCTTCTCTGAAAGGTTAGCACTAATAATAATAGGATATATCTTCTTTTCATCAAGATAAGCATATTTAAGAGTATCAGGCAATGGTTTAAGCTCAAACACGGGATCACCCTTGGGTGGAGGGGGATCCCCTAAGATTTCAACAGGCAAGTTATGTTTCAGAATAGGTCCCTGTTTAAAGAACACCTCATCTATTTCCCTTCTTTCATTCATAAACATATCATTTTCATGGTCTAGAAAATATTGTTCTAAAGGATCACTAGGAGGTACGACAATAGAAGCAAGACCGATAATTTCATCTTTACTAGGCAATCCCTCTTCACAGTGTTGTCTATGAAATTTAGAAAAGTTGAACTCATGAGACATAACACCTAAACCAATAGTAATAACATCCTTTTTGCAGTCTATCCTAGCATTAACAGTGTTCAAGAAGGGTCTACCAAATATAATGGGACAAAATCTATCTTGTGGGGAACCAAGAACAAGAAAATAAGAAGGATATTTAGTTTTCCCACACAAGACTTCAACATCTCTAATAATCCCAATAGGTGAAATAATATCTCTATTGGCAAGTTTAATTGTGACATCAATTTCTTCTAACTCAGCAGGTGCAATGTCATGCATAATTTCTTTGTATAGGTCAATAGGTATTTCACTAGCACTAGAACCCATATCACACAAGCCATGATAACAATGATCTCCTATTTTAACAGAAATAACAGGCATGCCTACCACAGGTCTATGTTTATCTTTAGCACAAGGTTTAGCAATTCTAGCAGTTTCATCACAGAAATAAATAACATGCCCATCAATATTATCAGCCAAGAGATTCTTAACAATAGCAATATTAGGTTCAGCTTTAACTTGCTCAGGAGGTGTATAGGTTCTAATATTGCTGTTACGAACCACAGTTGAAGCTTTAGCATGATCTTTTATCCTAACAGGAAAATGTGGTTTCTCAACATAAGCAGTAGGAATAATAGGATCATTATAAGTGACAGTCTTTTCTTCAACTTTAATAGGTTCAGCTACTTTTACTTGATGGGGGGGTGATATTTAAACCACTTCTCCTTAGGGAGGTCAACATGAGTAGCAAAATATTCACAGAAAGAAGCTACTATCTCAGAGTCAAGTCCATATTTAGTGCTAAATTTACGAAAAACATCAGTATCCATAAAAGATTTAACACAATCAAACTTTGGTGTCATACTTGACTTCTTACCTTCGTCGAGATCCCAATCTTCAGAGTTGCGTTTAATTCTTTCCAATAAATCCCATTTGAATTCAATAGTCTTCATCATAAAAGAGCCAGCACAAGAAGTATCGAGCATGGTGCGGTTGTTATCAGAAAGCCGAGCATAAAAATTTTGAATAATCATTTCTCTTGAGAGATCATGATAGGGGCATGAATATAACATTGATTTAAGACTCCCCCAAGGTTGAGCGATGCTTTCTACTTCGTGAGGCCAAAAATTATATATATAATTATGATCATGATGAACAAGATGCATAGGATAGAACTTCTGATGAAATTCCAATTTCAATCGTTTGTAGTTCCATGATCCCATATCATCACATAGCCTATACCATGTCAATGCGTCTCCGTCCAAAGATAAAAGGAAGACCTTCTTCTTGATAACATCATCGGGCATACCTGCAAGCTTAAATAATCCACAAACTTCATCCACATATATTAGGTGCTCATCAGGATGTAATGTTCCATCTCCTGCAAAAGGATTAGCTAGCAGTTTTTTTATCATACCCGAAGGAATTTCAAAGCAGACAATTTCATTTTTAGTAGGTTCAGTAGGTTGAGGAGCAACTCTCTGCTCTACTGGTCGGTGTGAAGATACCATTAACAAACCCCTCAGAGGATTACTTTCCATAGTAACAAGTGACAGTAAATTTAAGCACACTATATAAAATTTTCCTTACCAAATTCCACCTACCAAAGGCGCTTCACTCCCCGGCAACAGCGCCAGAAAAGAGTCTTGAGGACCCACAAGTATAGAGGATCTATCGTAGTCCTTTCAATAAGTAAGAGTGTCGAACCCAATGAGGAGCAGAAGAAAATGATAAGCGATTTTCAGCAAGGTATTCTCTGCAAGCACTAAAATTATAGGTAACATATAGTTTTGTGATAAGATAATTTGTAACGAGCAACAAGTAACAAAAGTAAATAAAGTGCAGCAAGGTGGCCCAATCCTTTTTGTAAAAAAGGACAAGCCTGGAAAAACTCTTATATAGAAGAAAGCGCTCCCGAGGACACATGGGAATTATCGTCAAGCTAGGTTTCATCACGATCATATGATTCACGTTCGGTACATTGATAATTTGGTATGTGGGCGGACCGGTGCTTGGGTGCTACCCTTATTTGGAAAAACATCCCACTTATGATTAACCTCTATTGCAAGCAACCGCAACTACAACAAAAGTATTAAGGTAAACCTAACCATAACATGAAACATATGGATCCAAATCAGCCCCTTACGAAGCAACACATAAACTAGGGTTTAAGCTTCTGTCACTCTAGCAACCCATCATCTACTTATTACTTCACAATGCCTTCCTCTAGTCCCAAATAATGGTGAAGTGTCATGTAGTCGATGTTCACATAACACCACTAGAGGAGAGACAACATTCATCTCATCAAAATATTGAACGAATACCAAATTCACATGACTACTAATAGCAAGACTTCTCCCATGTCCTTAGGAACAAACATAACTACTCACAAAGCATATTCATGTTCATAATTAGAGGGGTATTAATATGCATATAGGATCTGAACATATGATCTTCCACCAAACAAACCAACTAGCATCAACTACAAGGAGTAATCAACACTACTAGCAACCCACAGGTACCAATCCCAGACTTGGAGACAAGAATTGGATATAAGAGATGAACTAGGGTTTGATAGGAGATGGTGTTGGTGAAGATGATGATGGAGATTGGCCCCCTCCTGATGAGTGGAGCATTGGTGATGACGATGGTGATGATTTCCGCCTCCCGGAGGGAAGTTTCCCTGGAAGAATAGCTCCGCCAGAGCCCTAGATTGGTTACGCCAAGGTTCCGCCTCGTGGTGGTGGAGTCTCGTCCCGAAAGCTTGCTTATGATTTTTTTCCTCAACGAGAGACTCCATATAGCAGAAGATGGGCATCAGAGGGTCACCAGGGGGCCCACGAGGTAGGGGGCATGCCCAGGGGGTAGGGCACGCCCCCACCCTCGTGGCTAGGGTGTGGCCCGCCTCTGGAACTTCTTGCGCTTGGTATTTTTTATATATTCTGAAAATGACTTCCATGAAGTTTCAGGACTTTTGGAGCTATGCAGAATAGGTCTCTAATATTTGCTCCTTTTCCATCCCAGAATCCCAGCTGCCGGCATTCTCCCTCTTTACGTAAATCTTGTAAAATAAGAGAGAATAGGCATAAGTATTGTGACACAATGTGTAATAACAGCCCATAATGCAATAAATATTGATATAAAAGCATGATGCAAAATGGACGTATCAATGGGCCCTAGCGGAGAGAGAGAGGGGCCGACCAGGGCAGGCTGCACGCCCCCTCCCCTTGAATCCGAATAGGACAAGGAAGGAGGGGGCGGCGCCCCCTTGCCTTTCCCTCTCCCACTACTTCCTTCCCCCTCCTAGTGGGACTAGGAAAGGGGAGTCCTAGTCCCACTAGGAGGAGGAGTCCTCCTCTTGACGCGCCCTCCTAGGGCCGGCTGGCCTCCCCCCTTGCCCCTTTATATATGGGGGCAGGGGCACCCCCGAGACACACAAGTTGATCTTTGATCTTTTAGCCGTGTGCGGTGCCCCCCTCCACCATAATCCACCTCGGTCATATCGTAGCGGTGCTTAGGCGAAGCACTGCGTCAGTAGCTTCATCAACACCATCATCATGCCATCGTGCTGACCAAACTCTCCCTCGAAGCTCTACTAGATCGTGAGTTCGTGGGATGTCACCGAGTTGAACATGTGCAGATCGCGTTGGTGCCGTATGTTCGGTACTAGGATCGGTCGATCGTGAAGACGTATGACTACATCAACCACGTTGTCATAACGCTTCCGCTTACGATCTACGAGGGTACGTGGAAGACACTCTCCCCTCTCGTTGCTATGCATCACCATGGTCTTGCGTGTGCGTAGGAATTTTTTGAAATTACTACGTTCCCCAATAGTGGCATCCGAGCCAGGTTTATGCGTAAATGTTATATGCACGAGTAGAACACAAAGGAGTTGTGGGCGTGGGTATATACATATTTCTTGCCGTCACTAGTTGATTCTTGATTCAGCCGCATTGTTGGATGAAGCGGCCCAGACCTACATTACGCGTACGCTTACGCGAGACTGGTTCTACCTATGTGCTTCGCACACAAGTGGCTAGTGGGTGTCTATTTCTCCAGCCTTATTTGAATCGGATTCAATGAACAGGGTTCTTTCTGAAGATCAAAAAGCAATCACTATACCGCGTTGTAGTTTTTGATGCGTAGGTAAGAACGGTTCTTGCTTAGTCCGTAGCAGCCACGTAAATCTAGCAACAATAAAGTAGAGGACGTCTAACTTGTTTTGCATCGCATGTTGTGATGTGATATGGTCAAGACATGATGCTAAATTTTATTGTATGAGATGATCATGTTTTGTAACACAGTTATCGGCAACTGGCAGGAGCCATATGTGTCGGATTTCGGGTTCCGGCAGACCCTTGAGGTTTGAACACTGGGGTGCGCACGGAGATTTCGCCTTCTACCTACTTGCACCCCTCCTCCTCGCTAAGATCTAAGCTATAGAAAGAACAACACAAGAGACACAGGGTTTATACTGGTTCGGGCCACCGTTGTGGTGTAATACCCTACTCCAGTGTGTGGTGTGGTGGATTGCCTCTTGGGCTGATGATGATGAGCAATACAAGGAAGAATAGCGTCGCGAGGGCCTGTTCTTGGCTGAGGGGATGAACTGCTAGGAGGAGTTCAGTCACCCTTCTCTCTCTCTCTCTCTTCTCGATTCTCTCTCCGATTTTGATCCTAGCTAGTTTCTCTCTTGGCTTCTAGATTCTCCCTTCTTGATTCCGATCCCCTCTACCCTGTGGGTGGCTAGTCCTATTTATAGGCAAAGGCCCTGGGCCTCTTCCCAAATATTGAGCGGGAAGGGCGCCAACAATTGGCCATTTTGAAGGGGAACATCTGGTACACTTATCCTGACTAAAGTTGGTCCTTGCCTGCCAAAGGCTCTGGTGGTGACGCTGGCTTGGGCTCCACAATGACTTCCTCCCTGCCGTTGGACTGGTCTTGGTCTCGTTGCACCGAAACGGGTGCCTTTGCTTGATGCTCTTGCCTGCGCTTGCTCCCTTTGCACCAAAGAGGAAAGGAGGACACTGCGTGGCTGGCGCCCGCCTGGCGCCTTTGGTCGTCATGGCTTGCGTCACGGGCACCTCGTGAGGTACCCCGCCTTGATCTCTCCGCCTCCTCGCGAGCCAGCCTGATGAGACCGTGCGTGAGGAAGCTCCGTGTCATCTACCACGCGAGGCTTGTCCCCTCGCGAGGGTCTTGGGTCTGTGTTGATGAAGATGGGCCGTGCTGGGGCCCCCCCTTTTGAGCCACACCGCAGGCCGCACGCAGGCAAGTCTGGGGACCCCCGTTCCCAGAACGCCGATAGTAGCCCCCGGGCCCAAGGCACGCCCGGACTTGGTCGTGTAGGGAGGCGAAAGGGCAAGAGCGAAGCGCCGCGGGCCCTAACAGCATGCGGCCTTGGGCGCCGCGTGGCGGTTGACTGGACGTGGGCGCCTCAGCAACCGCGCGAGTTGATAAGGGAGCAGCATCTGCCTAGGCCTTGCTTTTTTTTGCTTTCTCCGGTTGCTGCTCAGATCCCCTTTCTTGCGCCTCTCCTTCCTTCCTCCAAATTTTCCAGGTCTACTCCGACCGCGTGACCTAGGAAGCCATGGCGCCTCGTCAGTCCCCAGTCGGAGCTTGGTACTCGTCTGCCCTGGACTCGCCGAACGTGTCGGAGGCGAGCCTCGCTCGGTTGCGCCAGATGGCGGCAGCGCAGGGCATCAACGGGGGGAAGGTGTTCAAGGCCGGCTCCGCCACCCCTGAGGGCCAAGGGAGCACCTTCTATCCGTTCTTTGTAAGTGCCATTGTTGCTGGCCTGGTGCCTCCCTTCTCCGAGTTCTTCTTCTCTGTCCTCCGCCATTATAAGCTACAGGCTCTGCATCTCCACCCCAACTCCGTCCTTCTCCTGGCAATCTTCGCCTAGTACTGCGAGGCTCACGTAGGGGTGCAGCCCTCAGTGGCCTTGCTGTGCCACTACTTCTACCTCCGGACCTCTCGTGGTCCTGCTTCCGCGTGCGCGAGCTTCATCGCGTACGGTGGCGCCATTGCCATTTCGAACCCCGGGAAAAGGATTGAGGGCTTCAGGACCAAGTGGGTCTTGGCAGATACTGGGCGCATCCACCCTCGGCTGATCTTTCCCACGGAGCAACCCACGAGCTCCAGCGATTGGGGTCGAGCGGAGCTCACAGACCCCCGCACGAAGCTGGTGTTGAAGAAGATGGACGTGGATCTGAGGCCGGCCAACATGGCGGCGGTGAAGCTGATCGGCGTGTCGCTGCTGAGGGAATCCTGGAGCACCAGCTGGCTCCGCTTCGGCAGTACTCACTTTCGATGTGGAGGCCCCATCCGAGCCCCGCGGCCTTGGCCGATGAAGATCTGGCTGTGGTCCTCCAATCTCTGGCCGGGGGCGATGTGGCGAGGTTGGAGGGCGCTCCTACGCCCTTGTTCCTCTGCGACGACTGGGAGCAGGTAGTGGAGTCCATACCCGTCTTCAAGGGGACGGGCCCGTGCCCATGGAAACTCCCGGGGAATCGGTGGACGTGTCCTCCGACGACTCCAGCGAAGAGGAGGAAGGAGGGGAGCAGGAAGAAGGGCTTGACTCCGAGGCGACTGACGGAGAGTCGAGGGCTCCCCTCCCCCGGTGCAGGTCCCGTTCTCTCCACCTCTCTTCGAGTGATGACGACGAGGATGATGATGAGCAGGGCGGCAGGAGCTTTCCCCCAATCCCGAAGAAGGACGGGACCAGGCTGATCTCCCGCGGGTCTACCCCGGCCTCGAGGCGGACTGCAGACGCGCCTTCCGCTCCCGAGCTTCCCAAGGTTGACCCTTCCAGCTGACTTTCAGGCTTCAAATTTGGCCGGAGGCTGCCTGAGCTCACTGGCGACGACCCGTAAGCGCTTGATTCTTGTCTTTATTTCTTGTTCTGCTGCTGAGGCTTGACGTCCACATCTCTTGGACAGGCTGGCGCCCGCAGCAAAGAAGCCGAAGGGAGCTCCTGAGGTTTCATCCGTGGCAGCGCCTTTGCCCGCGAAGGAAGATGACCGCGACGCACGGGCTTCTCCTGCCCGGTCATCCTCGCGAGGCCTTGCTGAGACGGCTGGGGCGAGCTTAGCCCCCATGGCCCAAGTGACTCCCGAGGTGCCTTTGCCTGCTGCCGCCACTACAGCTGTTGGGGCGCAGCAGGCTCCGCCTCAGGATGCTGTGGTCGCGCTGCCGCCTTCTCCTCCTACTCCACCGACTATTGTCTCTCCGACTCCTCCTGCCATTCTGGATCGTGCTGCTGCTGAGCTGGACCGGCTGCGGCAGGATCTTCTTGGCGCCGACCCTCGCTTGGTGGCCGAGCGCTTGGAGCTGGCTTCAGGATGGATTCACTCCGATGCTTCGATTCGGGCGGTGCTGGTCCAGGCCTCGACGGCTTGCGATGAGAAGAGGCAGGCCGTCCTTGAGGCGAAGGCTGCTCGTGACGCAGCCCTAGGGGAGGTGGTCGACGTCCGTGGTCACTGCAAGGCGCTGGAGGACGAGCTGCAAGGCCTGCGGGACCAGCTCGCGAAAGAGGCCCGCCTTCGCCAAGAGCAGGAAGAAGGCGTGAAGGCTCGCGAGGCGGCCATCAAGGAGAGGGAGGTCAAGCTCAGGAGGCGCCGTAACCGCCTAGGCGTGCTGGAGCAGGAGTTGGGGGCGAGGAAGGTTGAGATGGACGACAAGGCCCAGGTTCTTGCCGAGGACCGCGTGGCCTTCGCGGAGATGGTGGCGAAGGCTCGCTCCTCGCTGAGGACGCTTTACGACAGCGGCCTAGAGAGCCCGCTGGCTGGCGCCGAGGATGGCCCCGCCAAGCTGCTTCCCTTCCTGGTTCGCTCTCTTGAAGATGTCGCCCTTGGCCTTGGCCCCATGGCCGAGGCCGAGGCGCGTGTCCTGTCTTCTGCAGCGCTGACGCGGGTCCTCACCCACATCTACCTTCGCGATCCCGGTGTCGACCTCGACAGCCTGCTGGAGCTAGTAAGCGGCGAGCGTGCCGCTGCCACTGCCGAGGCCGTGAAGGGTCGCGCGGAGGCTCTGCTGGGGAAGTTCCAGGCCTTCAGCACCAAGCCAAAGCAAGGCGCTGCCAACCCCGTTGCTCCATGAGGCGAACCCACTCCGCTCTGCTCCACCGTCGACAAGTGACTCCGTTGTGGCTCCTGTCCTGCCTTTAATTCTTGCACATGTATCATGCCTCGGGGAGGCGTTTAAACTTGCGTTTGGCATTGATATAACAGTGTGGACTGTAATATTTGCTTTTGAATTCCTTGAAATTTACGCTTTCCTTCCTACTTGCTTATGTTCTATGCCGGTAGAGCCCGGCCCCGCGCATACCTCAGCCGTCGTTAGCCCCGACCGGAAACCAGGACGGGACCAAGGAGTGAGGGGCTATGTGACAAGTTAGGCTCCTAAGTCGCGATGCTCAGGAGTCCCCCTTGGTGCACGAACATCAAGTAGGGAGGTGTGATGTGGGTGGATCTACCGTTCTACATCTGCAGAGCCCAGCCACGCGCATACCTCAACCGCCGTTAGCCTTTCGGAACTAAGGAGTGAGGGGCTACGTGACCAGTTAGGCTCCTGAGTCACGATGCTCAGGAGTCCCCCTTGACAATCAAATGGCCTTCGTATCTTGGCTCCGCTCAGGGAGAGACGCGCGATGAACCAGGCCCAGGGGGGCCTGGCTGGGTGGCGTGCGTCTGGGCACGACCCAGGCGCAGCCCCCGTGCCCAGCCCCCTCGCGCGGCACTCCCGAGGGGAGGCGTTACGATGAGGCTAGACACTATGCTCTGGGCTCCCTGAGGTTGATGCAGCCCGGGGGCTGCCCTCAGTTGTTTATCACCAGCGCGGAGCATAGCGCTTCCGTATATGTACGGGCATAGCCGCTCCTCGGTAGTGTCGTCAGCCAGCGCGGAGCATGGTGCTTCCACTGGTACGTGGGAGGGGGCTCCCCTCTGGGAGGAGCCCCCGGGGCGTGTACAACCCCGCCCTGACACGTGTACAACCCCGGAGGACCATCTCCATCTCCGCCAGGGCTGCGGAATGCCTGGCCTCTTGAGCCTCCATGATACCCCTCATGAGGCGCTGGTACGTGGCAACCGCGTTCGGCAAGCCGTAAGGCATGCGAACGTAGCTGTGGGGTGGACCTTCGCAGCGCCCCACTCACGAGGGCCAGAGGTGCTCCAGAGAGGCGACTCGATTGAGCCCTGGTATGTTGATGCAGACGCGCAACCCACCATCCTCACCTGGATGGGGAGCGAGAGCTGGTAGGCGGCGGCCGCCTTTCATGACTCTTGACTCCTGTAGCTCCTGGATGGCCTTGCTGACGAACTCCTGAGGGTCTGGCTCTCCTTGCCTTACTCCTTCTTGAGGGAAACGTGCTTCGAAACATGCCTCCATGTGGTGCCCAAGCGCCTCCCTCGTGACCTTAGCCAGGTCGGTGGCCCTCCAGGGGAGAGCCCCCGAGCCCTGCCTGAGGAGGGCGCCGGGCGCGCTTTCCTATGCGATGGAAGGAGGTTCCCCCTGGGCAGGCACGGGCCCTGAGGGGCCTGCCTCCTGAGGGGCTGGGCCGGATGATGTCTTCTTCTTCTTGGGGGCGGTCTCAGGAAGCCTCCTGCTTCCGCGATCCGGGTCTTCCAGTGATGCGGCCTGAAGTCTCGTTCCAGGGAACACACCGCGTCCTTCTCTTCACAGGGCACCGTGATGACTCCGCCACTTCCTGGCATCTTGAGGACGTTGTAGCCGTGGTGAGTTACGGCCATGAACTTGGCCAGCGCTGGGTATCCAAGGATGGCGTTGTACGGCAGGCGAATGTGAGCGATGTCGAAGTTGATGAGCTCGGTGCGGTAGTTGTCGCGTGCCCCGAAGGTGACAGGAAGGCAGACCTGCCCAATCGGGACCGTGGAGCCGTCGGTGACTCCGGAGAAAGGCTTGGTTGGCTGAAGCTGGTTGTAGGGCACTTGGAGATTCTTGAATGTTTCCACGAACAGGACGTTGAGCCCTGCCCCGCCATCGATGAGGGCCCTGGTGACCACCACATTGCTGATGATTGGGAACAAAGCATCGGGAGGACTCCGGCTGTGGCCGCACACTTGAGCTGATCTGCTGAGCTGAACGTGATGGCGCACGCCGACCACCTGAGAGGGCGCGTGGCTTCGAGCTTGGGGAGGACTGCATTCACTTCGCGGGCGAACTGCTTGAAGATGCATTGAGAGGCTGGGGCTTGAGCCCCGCCCAGGATGCAGGCGATCGCGCGCGGCTCCTGGAAGCCCCCAGCCCCCTCGTCCTGATGGCGGTCCTCGTTTCTCCTTGGCTGTGTCGGCATCGGAGGGAGGCCTGCGTTGCCTTGTGGGCGATCCTCGCGAGGCTGATCCCTCCAGTCTCCCTCGCGAGGCGGGTCTTGCCAGCGATCCTCGCGAGGTCGATCGCGCCACCCTTGGCGCGGGCAGCGGTCTTCCCAGCGTCCTGCGTTCCTTCCTCCTCCTCGACCTTAGCACCGGTCACCGCGGTCGGGGCGACGGCCGATCCTTCCTTCTCGCACGGCTTGGAGCTCTTGACATTCGTTGGTGTTGTGGGTGTGGAGGACGTGGTACACACAGTACCGACTGCCCTTGGAAGATTCGGGCTGATCTCTGCCCCACTTGGTGTCTAGTTCTGCCGCGAGCACGTCAGCCCCCTTGCGCTTCACATCCTTGGCCTTGGGCTTCTTCTCTTCTGGGTCTGCGGCAGGCAGCTCGAGGAGGGAGAGACGCCCTTCCTCAGCCCTGGCGCACTTGGTTGCCAAGTTGAACAACTCCAAGGAAGTGCTCAGGTCTTCATGCATCGCCAGCTCCTCCTTCATATTGACATCGCGCACGCCGTCGGAGAAGGCTGAGATGATGGCCTCCTCGATCACCTTGGGAATCTTGAGGCGTGCGTTGTTGAAGCACTGGATGTATTTCTGCAGGGTCTCTCTGGGTTGTTGCTTGATGCGGCGCATGTCGCTCACGGCGGGTGGCCGGTCGCGAGTACCTTGGAAGTTGGTGATGAAGCGGGTGCGCATCTCGTCCCAGGAGGAGATCGTGCCTGGAGCCAGGTTCAGGAGCCAGGTGCGGGCCCCGTCCTTGAGCGCCATGGGAAACCAGTTCGCCATGACCTTCTCGTCTCCATTGGCAGCTTCGATGCCCAGCTCATAGAGCTAGAGGAACTCCGCAGGGTCGGCCGTGCCGTCGTAACGAGGAGGCAGGTCTGGCTTGAACTTGCCGGGCCACGCGACGCTGCGTAGCTCGGTGGTGAAGGCACGGCAGCCTGATGTGGCCACGGGAGGCCTTGGGTGACGAAGAGCTTGGTCTTGCATGTCCCCATGTGCTGCAGCTAGGAGCAGCGCGGGGTCTTGATGTGCGGGAGCAGGAGCATGGTCGCGATGTACTGGAGCAGGGAGCGCACGGGCAGCTTCTTGCGGGCGAGGGACTTCTTGGCAGCTCTGCTCTTGCCGCGCTGGCACCTGACGGAGCGGGTTCCGCCCTGGGGCCACGCGCCTTGGAGCCATGGCGCCTTCTTAAGGAGGAGGTGGCTGGGGCGCCCCCGGAGCTTCGTCGTCCGTGCGGGGCGGGGTGCGGTGCAGCAGAACAGACGGTGTAGGAGAGCCCCCTGCGGCGCGGACGAGCTCGGCGATGCGGTCGAGCCATTGTTCATAGACGTCGTCGACGGAACGGTAGCACAGGAGCTCGTTTGCCGCGATGAGCGCAACTCGAGCCTCCATGGGTGCGCGGATCGCACGGGATGAAGAACCAGCTGGGGTGAGCGAGGGAGTAGTGGTGCGGTCGTCTTGCCGCACAGACGGATGCTGAGACGATGCTTGCTGCTCGTCCCCTGCCAGGCCGGTGGTGGCGTTGGCGGCAGGTGACGGGGAACAGCGAGGACGCCCGCTGACAGGAGCCGTCTGGGCGACGCGGGAAGCGAGAGAGGCCCGGCGCTCGGTGCGGGCCTGACGAGCATCAGACATGGACGCGATGGTCGGAGGAGAACGGGGTGGTGGAAGACGAATTCCGGTGCACCCCTACCTGGCGCGCCAAATGTCGGATTTCGGGTTCCGGCAGACCCTTGAGGTTCGAACACTGGGGTGCGCGCGGAGATTTCGCCTTCTACCTACCTGCACCCCTCTGCCTCGCTAAGATCTAAGCTATAGAAAGAACAGCACAAGAGACACAGGGTTTATACTTGTTCGAGCCATCGTTGTGGTGTAATACCCTACTCCAGTGTGTGGTGTGGTGGATTGCCTCTTGGGCTGATGCTGATGAGCAATACAAGGAAGAACAGCCTCGCGAGGGTCTGTTCTTGGCTGAGGGGATGAACTGCTAGGAGGAGTTCAGTCACCCTTCTCTCTCTCTTCTCGATTCTCTCTCCGATTTCGATCCTAGCTAGTTTCTCTCTTGGCTTCTAGATTCTCCCTTCTTGATTCCGATCCCCTCTACCCTATGGGTGGCTAGTCCTATTTATAGGCAAAGGCCCTGGGCCTCTTCCCAAATATTGAGCGGGAAGGGCGCCAACAATTGCCATTTTGAAGGGGAACATCTGGTACACTTATCCTAACTAAAGTTGGTCCTTGCCTGCCAAAGGCTCTGGTGGTGACGCTGGCTTGGGCTCCACAATGACTTCCTCCCTGCCGTTGGACTGGTCTTGGTCTTGTTGCACCGAAACGGGTGCCTTTGCTTGATGCTCTTGCCTGCGCTTGCTCCCTTTGCACCAAAGAGGAAAGGAGGACACTGCGCAGCTAGCGCCCGCCTGGCGCCTTTGGTCGTCATGGCTTGCGTCACGGGCACCTCGTGAGGTACCCCGCCTTGATCTCTTCGCCTCCTCGCGAGCCAGCCTGATGAGACCGTGCCTGAGGAAGCTCCATGTCGTCCGCCCCGCGAGGCTTGGCCCCTTGCGAGGGTCTTGGGTCTGTGTTGATGAAGATGGGCCATGCTGGGCCCCCCCTTTTGGCACAACAATATGGTTGTCACTTTATTGTATGAAATGCAATCGCCATGTAATTGCTTTACTTTATCACCAAGCGGTAGCGATAGTCATAGAAGCAATAGTTGGCAAGACGACAACGATGCTTCGATGGAGATCAAGGTGTCAAGCCGGTGACGATGGTGATCATGACGGTGCTTTGGAGATGGAGATCAAAGGCACAAGATGATGATGGCCATATCATATCACTTATATTGATTGCATGTGATGTTTATCTATTTTGCATCTTATTTTGCTTAGATCGATGGTAGCATTATAAGATGATCTCTCACTAAATTTTAAGGTATAAGTGTTCTCCCTGATTATGCACCGTTGCGAAAGTTCGTCGTGCCGAGACACCATGTGATGATCGGGTGTGATAAGCTCTACATTCACAGACTCGGGTTAAACTTGACTAGCCTAGCATATGCAGATATGGCCTCGGAACACTGAGACCGAAAGGTCGAGCGTGAATCATATAGTAGATATGACCAACATAGTGATGTTCACCATTGAAAACTACTCCATCTTTACGTGATGATCGGACATGGTTTAGTTGATATGGATCACGTGATCACTTAGATTATTAGAGGGATGTCTATCTAAGTGGGAGTTCTTAAGTAATTTGATAAATTGAACTTTAATTTATCATGAACTTAGTACCTGATAGTATCTTTGCATATCTATATTGTTCTAGATAGATGGCATGTGTTGTTGTTCTATTGACTTTTAATGCATTCCTTGAGAAAGCAAAGCTGAAAGACGACGGTAGCAATTACATGGACTGGGTCTGTAACTTGAGATTATCCTCATTGCTGCACAGAAGAATTACGTCCTGGAAGCACCGCTAGGTGCCAACCCCACTGCAAGAGCAACGCCAGATGTTATGAATGTCTGGCAGAGCAAAGCTGATGACTACTCGATAGTTTAGTGTGCCATCCTTTATGGCTTAGAACCGGGACTTCAACGATGTTTTGAACATCATGGAGCATATGAGATGTTCCAGGAGTTGAAGTTAATATTTCAAGCAAATGCCCGGATTGAGAGATATGAAGTCTCCAATAAGTTCTACAGCTTCAAGATGGAGGAGAATAGTTCGGTTAGTGAACTTATACTCAAAATGTCTGGGTATAATAATTACTTGATTCAACCGGGAGTTAATCTTCCGGATGATAGTGTCATTGACAGAATTCTTCAATCACTGCCACCAAGCTACAAGAGCTTCATGATGGACTATAATATGCAAGGTACGGATAAGACTATTCTCGAGCTCTTTGCAATGCTAAAGGTTGCGGAGGTAGAAATCAAGAAGGAGCATCAAGTGCTGATGGTCAACAAGACCACTAGTTTCAAGAAAAATGGTAAAGGGAAGAAGGGAAACTTCAAGAAGAACGGCAAGCAAGTTGCTGCTCAAGTGAAGAAGCCCAAGTCTGGACCTAAGCCTGAGACTGAGTGCTTCTACTGCAAAGGGACTGGTCACTAGAAGCGGAACTGCCCCAAGTATTTGGCGGATAAGAAGGATGGCAAGGTGAACAAAGGTATATGTGATATACATGTTATTGATGTTTACCTTACTAATGCCCGCAGTAGCACCTGAGTATTTGATACTGGTTCTGTTGCTAATATCTGCAACTCGAAATAGGGACTACGGATTAAGCGAAGATTGGCTAAGGACGAGGTGACGATGCGCGTGGGAAATGGTTTCAAAGTCGATGTGATCGCGGTCGGCACGCTACCTCTACATCTACCTTCGGGATTTGTTTTAGACCTGAATAATTGTTATTTGGTGCCAGCGTTGAGCATGAACATTATATTTGTTTCTTGTTTGATGCGAGACGGTTATTCATTTAAATTTGAAAATAATGATTGTTCTATTTATCTGAGTAATATCTTTTATCGTCATGCACCCTTGAAGAGTGGTCTATTTTGATGAATCTCGATAGTAATGATACACATATTCATAATATTGAAACCAAAAGATGAAAAGTTGATAATGATAGTGCAACTTATTTGTGCACTGCCATTTAGGTCATATTGGTGTAAAGCGCATGAAGAAACTCCATTCTGATGGACTTTTGGAATCACCTGATTATGAATCACTTGGTACTTGCGAACCATGCTGTCGGCGTTCTAGGAATGGGGGTCCCCAGACTTGCCTGCCTGCGGCCTGCGGCGTGGCTCAAGTGGGGGCCCAGCGCGGCCCATCTTCATCAGCTCAAGCTCAAGACCCTCGCGAGGGGCCAAGCCTCGCGGGGCGGACGACTGGAAGCTTCCTCAGAGGTAGCCTCATCAGGCAGGCTCGCGAGGAGGCGGAGAGATAAAGGCAGGGGTACCTCACGAGGAGCCCGTGACGCAAGCCATGATGATCGAGGCCAGGCGGGCGCCAGGCGGGCGCCGGCCTGCGCAGTGTCCTTGTTTCCCCTTTGGTGCAAAGGGGGCAAGCAGAGGCCAAGGCACCGGGCAAAGGTTACCATTCCGGTGCAACGAGATGAAGACCAACAGAGCGGCAGGACGGAGGTCACCGTGGAGCCCAAGACGGCGTCATCACCAGTGCTTTTGACAGCCGAAGACCACCTTTGGTGAGGATAACTTGTACTAGATGTTCCCCTTCAAAATGGCCAATTGTTGGCGCCTTCCCGCTCATTATTTGGGGAGAGGCCCAGGGCCCCTATAAATAGAGCTAGCCACCATAGAGTAGAGGGCAGACAAGAAGGGACCGAAAAAGAGAGATAGAGAGATAGGCGATTGAACTCACCCAAGCAGTTCAGCGCACCAGCTCAAGAACACCTCTCGCGAGGCTGTTCTTCCCTTGTACTGTTCCTCATCAGCCCCTGAGGCAATCCACCACACCACACACTGGAGTAGGGTATTACACCACAACGGTGGCCCGAACCAGTATAAACCTTGTGTCCCTTGTGTTGTTCGTTGTTTCCAGCTTAGATCACGCGAGGAGATTGGACGTAGATCGGTAGGGGAGAGATCTCCGCGCACACCCCAGTGTTCGAACCTCAAGGGTCTACCAGAACCCGAAATCCGACATTTGGCGTGCCATTTAGGGGTGCGCCGGAATCCTTCCTCCTCCGCATCGCGTTCCATCGCCTCGCCATTTAGATGTCAAGCGACCCGGCTGCCAACGCCGACCGCTGGGCAGTGTGGCCGGCCCATACCGTGTCACCGGCCCAGGGCAACCCCAACCTTGCGCCTCAGGCAGCCTGCGCTCCGCAGGGCACTGCGGGGCGCGGGCCACGCGGCCAGACGCCGCCTGCCCTCACACCACGATAGGTGCGGGCCGCAGCAAGGGCCTCAAACCACGCCATGGCCACGGCGCCGTACACCCGACGGGAGCAAGCAAACTCCAGGACCGCGCTCACGGTGGCCCGAGAGCTGCTACAGTGTCGGCTGCTGGAGGGCGGCCGCGACGTATTGCTGGAGCAAGTCGCCGAGCTCCTGGATGTCGCCGCCTCAAGGACACCTCCTTTCTGCGTCCAGCTGCCACCCCAGACCCAAGACGGGCCGTATGGCAGCGGCGTGCACGCGCATGCAACTTTCGCTGGACTCCAGGGCCCATTCAGCGCCAACACTCCCGCCGGCATTGGGCGGCAAGTCGCGCCGGCCTCTTCTCAGGCCAGTGAAGGGGTGCCCGCTGTGGCCTTCGGCTTCGGCGGACTGCCGCGCCATCACCCCCAAGACGGCGCTCCAAGACAGGTTGCATGGCATGCGGGGTGCTACAGCGAGGCGCACGGGGCGGTGGCCCTAGAAACTGACGTGCCCCGCATGGTGGATCAGGGGTGCGCACTGGAAGAAGATCATGGCTCATTCCTTGGGCAAGGCTGGGGCAAGGAGACGCCAGGAGCTGAGCTCTTTAAGGAACCACAAGAGAGCCTCGACGGCCGCACCGGCGGCGGCAATTATCAGGTACCACTCATCCCTCAGGAGCTAGCTTATGCTAACCATGGGTCGCAGGAGATACAAGTCGCCGCAGCAGGTGGCTGCCCTAATTCTGCAGCCTCATACCCCTCAGGAGGAGGGCACAGGGGGCTGCAGGAGAGGGGCCGAGATTCAGGTTCGTCCCCGTGGCGGTCGGAGCTAGGCGTTCTCAGGAGGTAGGCCCCCTGTCGGGGAGGTTCCCCAAGGCCTGCCCTCGGCAGGGGACCCGTGGTCGTCGGGGGAACCAGTGGCAACCTATCTGCCCCATTGGCATCGTCCTGGTTTCCGGTTGCCGTCGATGGCGGCAAAGTGAGGCGCAAGGCGGGGCCCTCGTCTGGCGATATGAAGCAAGGCCGGTACCTGTGAAGAAGGCCTAGTGCCTGTGAAGCTTGCCACCCGTGACACTCTCACGTAATAATGAGAGGGGTTGTACACACCCCGGAGTCTCCGGAGAGCCGCCCTCGGGCCTCGGGGGCTCCCGCCCACGCCCAGTGGCAGCACTTAGCTCCGTGCTGGTGAGAAGACGTCGAAGACTAGACTAGGTGCCAGGCGCGGCCTTTTGCTTTTGCCTTTCCTTGTTGACAAGTTCTTCGATTTGGATTTAAGTTGGTTTTGAGCTCGATGCTTGCTTGCGTTTGGGGGAAGGGGTGTTTAGTCTCGTTCGAGCAATCTCTCGCATTCTGGTTTCGGCTTTGCGTCCAAAGTTAGCATCGGCTGCCCCCCTCGCGAGCCCCTCGCGAGCCGGGCCGGTCCAGGCACGTTTACAACCAGGACCGCTGTTACTGCACCCTTTCCGGAGGTTTTCGTTGCGGAATCTACAAGTTAATCATAAGACACCCGAGATGCAACGGCCCCCGCAGGCCCGTTCGGGACTCGTCGGGGTCGAAAGGTACACAAGTCAGCTGACCCATCACCGGGCCAGTGGCTAAGTTCACACGCAACATTATGCTTACCAGGGTACTAATTGCAAACCTTTACATGAGGGGCTTCCCCTCCCAAAATGCTCTTACATTCTTCAGGGCCAAGCCCGAACCTTCTTCGTGTAGGATAAACAGCAGTGGCATGCGGTCAGTCGGACATATCACTCACCGCGTCTTCTTGGGCATCCTCGGAGGCATCACTGGCGTCGTTGACATTGCCGCCGCCAGCATCTCCATCAGTGCCAGGCTCGTCCACAACGACGCCTTCATTGGCACCCACGACCACGCCGTCGTCATCAGACGCAAAGGCCCTGATGATGGCGTCCATGTTGTCCACCACCCACCGCGCCAGGTCGCCCCGGACGGTAATGGGCACGGGTGCGATGGTAGCATTGAAGTCGAAGTGGGGGTCCCTGTCCTGTAGATGGCTGAAGACGCGGGAGAAGGCACGCCGGAGCAAGGCTCGGCTCCTCTCTTCGACAAGCCAACGGGACCTCTCGGATCGGATCTCCAGAAGCGTCACCACATCGGTGAAAAATTGGAGGTTGCCGGCGTAGTTGACCTCGTGCGGCTCCTTAACGGCAGCCTCACAGATATAGCCCAAAGCTATGTTGGCCCTCTCTCTGAGCGTTTGAAGCATGGGGGCATGCACATGCTCCAGAACCCGCTGCTGACGGATCTCGTCCTCATTCCGCTGCGCGACGGCCTCGGTGTCATCAACCCTCTGTTGGAGAAGAAGCTGCTCGGCCCGAGAAGAGGACAACTCCGCCTGCGCCACGCTGAGGGCGGCTGCGGAGGAGTCCGCACGCTGCGTCACTTTGGTCACTTTGGCCCTGAGGGCTGCGGTCCTGCCCTCAGCCTCGGCCTTGATCAACCCCAACCTCGTCTCGTATTCGCGCTCGAAGGCCAAGCGAGCTTCCGCCACGCGGCAATCGACTTCTTCTTGGGCCCGGGCTTCGAGCGCGGCAACGTCATCCTCCGCCCGGGCCACCAGGCGCTCCCTCGTCTCCAACCACTCAAGGTCAAGGTTGCGCTCGAGGCCTCCAGCGTCAGCGCCTCCTCGCACTTCAGAAGCTCCGCCCGGTCAACAAAGGCCACCCCCATCGACTCAAGGGCTCCCTGGCACAGTTCCACTTGCTGCTCCAGGGAGTTGCTCCAGGCTAGGAGCTCCCGTGCGCGCTCCTCCGCATCCTTGCGTCGTCGGTCTGCCTCCTGAGCCTCCTCAATGGCCTGGGAGTAGGCCTCCCGCGAAGTTGCCAGCGACGCTTCAGCCTTCGTGTTTTTGATATCACATTGGTGACGCGCGAGGGCGATGGCTACCTTTAGTTTGCACCTCTCCTCAGCAAGGCGCAAGCCTTCGACCTCGAGGCGGGCATCCTTGTCAGCAAGTTCTGCCCCGATCCGGCTCATCGCATCTGCCGCCCTCCGGAGGAACTCTTTGCGCCGGACGCGCCTGAGCGCATCGCTCCCGGACGCGCCTGAGCACGTCATCCGCATCACCCTCTTCCACCGGCGCATGCGGAGGGCCCCGAGGCGGCAAGCCCCCTCCCGGCGCGGAGCTGGGGGCTGGCGCCCTAGCCATCGCCGAACGGACCTCTCCAGGAATCTGGCCTGGCATCGGTCCACCCATGGAGGAGGAGCCAAAGACAGACTTCAGCCATTCACCATCTATGATCAGAGGAGGAACGTGGGGCAAGCCAGATGTGCCCCAGGAGGACTCATGAAGAAAGGACAGCGGGCGCGCAGGCTCGAGGTGCCCTATGGAGTGGACCACTCCACTGACCGGTCTGGTAGAAGGGGTGCCGCTCAAGCTCGCCGAACCCAGGGCCAGCGAAGAAGGCGAAGCTTGGGGGGATGGCTCCCGCGCTGACACGGCGAGTTTTGCAGGGCAGGGCCTGAAAGGGCCACAATCAGTCGCAGGGATAGCAAAGTAAATGAGCAAGGAAAGAAGAAGACTTACTCGTCCATGGCAAAATACTTCCTGCGCTTCAACAAGCGGCAAGGGCGGTCGTTGCCACCCAAGGCCTCCTTCCTCTTGCGGAGGGCCTCGAAGTCTATGTGGAACCGACCTAAGCGCTCGACATAGGGGTCGGCCTCTGGTGCGGAAGAAGTGACAAGATGATCAGCGTTGGAGGAGTCAGCCTGGTGGGCGCTGTCAGGCATCGCACCTCGCGAGGAACGGCTGGGGCCTCGGGGGCCCCGGCCTTAGGGACCGTAGGCCGCGACTCCGCACCTACTGCCGCTCTAGGGTGGGCCTCGGGAGACGCTGCCTTCAAGACTTCTCGCAGCGTCGGCACCTCGAGATCGGTCGCCTCAACTCCCGCCGGTTCTCGTCTCCCCGCCCTGTCGCCCGAGGAAGGACTGCTGTGGGCGGTAGGGGAAGCAACCACGGTGGCTGGGTTCTCGCGAGGCCCCATGAAGCCAGCCGGGCGCAGTTCCCACTCGTCGAAGCTGGGCATCTGCCTCACAAAATCGGCTCTGCCGGAGCAAAGATACAAGAGGACACCATTGCTCCGAAGGCTGCCTGGGGAAGGATCGTCAGTCAAGACCCTGAGCACCATCCACAGCACTTCAGGCGCCAAGTCCTCCTCCTGAGCCGCATGTAGTCTCTATGCCCCGCAAAGTCCCACATCCGGTGAGAGTGGCGCTGAAGAGGAGCAATGCGACATTGGAGAAACTCCTTCACCACCTTGGGTGCTGTCATGTTGAGCGCCCTCAAGCTCTGGAAGCGGCGCCAGACGAAGGCAAGCTGGGGGCTTGCGAGCACCTCATGGTCGCAACCCGCCTGGGGAACAGCAGGCGAGGTCGGGTGCGAGAGCAGAGGATTGGGCACTCCGACGTCCACGTACAGCCACCGCTCTCTGAACCTGGCCTCAGGAGAAGGAAGGCTGGAGTCGATCCCTGAAGCGACCGTCTCTGGCACGGCAAAGAAGCTCACACACCCTGAGCACTGAGTGGGGTCGCTTAGGCGCAAGGAAAAGAAGTGGCGCAGCAGGGCAACAGAAGGAGGAATGCCTATCATCACCTCGCAAACAAAAGCAAAGACAGCCAGAAGGGTAATGGACTCCGGCCCGAGGTGCATCATATGGATCTGATAATGGGAGAGCACCGCGTTGAAGAAGGCAGAAAAGGGGGGAGCCAGGCCCGCCCATAGGGCATCGGCGAAGAATCGGACCTCCGTGACGATCCTATCAAGGGAGGCATGGGACGCATGCCAGACTATGGTCCTGCCGCACTCGTTGAAGACCATGGCAAGGGCGAAGCGCACTTGTTCAAGGCTTCTGGATTGAGTATGATTGACCGAGCAATGGCGGGGGCTGCTGCCGGAGGTGTGCGGAGCGAAGGCGCGGGCTTCTTTCCCCTTCCTTTCTTCGTCGGTGCCATGGTGGTGAAGAGAGGGAAGAACTCGAGCCGGGTTGGCGGCGGAGGCTGGAGCTCAAAGAAGAAGGAAAGGTAGGAGGCGAGCGAGCAGCGGAAAGGAGGAACAACTGTGTGCAACTACGGGTCCGCTTAGCCAGGCGCGCAACAAGGCATCGTGGGAAAGCGCAGACGCCCATATCCAATCAATCGCCACACGGCGCCCGAGGCCGCAGGCTTTTGGGGCCCGCGGCGCTTCGCATTCGCCCCTTCGCTTCCCTGCTAGGCCAAGCCCGGGCGTGACTTGGGCCCGGGGCTACTGTCGGCGTTCTAGGAATGGGGGTCCCCAGACTTGCCTGCCTGCGGCCTGCGGCATGGCTCAAGTGGGGGCCCAACTCGGCCCATCTTCATCAGCTCAAGCTCAAGACCCTCGTGAGGGGCCAAGCCTCGCGGGATGGACGACCGGAAGCTTCCTCAGAGGAAGCCTCATCAGGCAGGCTCGCGAGGAGGCGGAGATATCAAGGCAGGGGTACCTCACGAGGAGCCCGTGATGCAAGCCATGACGATCGAGGCCAGGCGGGCGCCAGGCGGGCGCCGGCCTGCGCAGTGTCCTTGTTTCCCCTTTGGTGCAAAGGGGGCAAGCACAGGCCAAGGCACCGGGCAAATGTTACCATTCCGGTGCAACGAGACCAAGACCAACAGAGCGGCAGGGCGGAGGTACCGTGGAGCCCAAGACGGCGTCATCACCAGTGCTTTTGGCAGCCGAAGACAACCTTTGGCAGGATAACTTGTACTAGATGTTCCCCTTCAAAATGGCCAATTGTTGGCGCCCTTCCCACTCACTATTTGGGGAGAGGCCCAGGGCCCCTATAAATAGAGCTAGCCACCACAAAGTAGAGGGCAGACAAGAAGGGACCGAAAAGAGAGATGGAGAGAGAAAGAGAGGCGATTGAACTCACCCAAGCAGTTCATCTCACCAGCTCAAGAACACCTCTCGTGAGGCTGTTCTTCCCTTGTACTGTTCCTCATCAGCCCCTGAGGCAATCCACCACACCACAAATTGGAGTAGGGTATTACACCACAACGGTGGCTCGAACCAGTATAAACCTTGTGTCCGTTGTGTTGTTCGTTGTTTCCAGCTTAGATCACGCGAGGAGATTGGACGTAGATCGGTAGGGGAGAGATCTCTACGCGCACCCCAGTGTTCGAACCTCAAGGGTCTGCCGGAACCTGAAATCTGACACATGCCTCATGGGCAAGATGATTAAAACGCCGTTCTCCAGAACAATGGAGTGACCAACAGATTTGTTGGAAATCATACATACTGATGTATGTGGTCCGATGAATATAGAGGCTCGCGGCGGGTATCGTTATTTTCTCACCTTCATAGATGATTTAAGCAGATATGGGTATATCTACTTGATGAAACACAAGTCTGAAACATTTGAAAAGTTCAAAGAATTTCAGAGTGAAGTGGAAAATCATCATAGCAAGAAAATAAAGTTTCTACGATCTGATCTTGGAGGAGAATATTTGAGTTACGAGTTTGGTCTTTGTCGGATCACGGGTTCCGGCAAAACCCTTAAGGTTCGAACTTTGGGGTGCGCACGAAGATCCCCCCCTACCAATCCACGGCCAAGCTCGGCTAAGATCATACGAACTAACTTGATGGACTCGCAACACAAAGAACAAGATTTATACTGGTTCGGGCCACCGTTGTGGTGTAATACCCTACTCCAGTGTGGTGGTGGTGGATTGCCTCTTGGGCTGAGGATGAACAATACAAGGGGAGCAACAGCCTCCTAAGGTTGAGGTGTTCTTGTGCTTGGTGGCCAAGGATGTGGTGGCTCCAATCTTAGATCCAGTCCCAATCGATCCGGTCCCAGGCCCCTAGCTATGGTGGTGGCTAGTCCTATTTATAGAGGCCCCGGTCCTCTTCCCAAATATTGAGCGGGAAGGGATCCCACAATGGCCAATTTGAAGGGAGACAACTAGTACAAGTTATCCTGACAAAAGCAGTCTTCGCCTGCCAAAGGCTCTGGTGGTGACGCCGTCTTGGGCTCCACGGTGACCTCCGTCTTTCCGTCCTTCTGGTCTTGGTCTCGTTGCACCAATATGGAAACCTTTGCTTGATGCCTCGGTACTCCGTGCCTGCGCTTGCCGCCTTAGCACCAAAGAGGAAACAAGGACGTAGCACGCGCTGGCGCCTGCCTGGTCTCGATCATCATGGCTCACGTCATGAGAACCTCGCGAGGTTTGCCTGGCCTTGAACTCTCCGCCCCTCACAAGCCAGCCTGGTGAGGCCGCTCCTGAGGAGGTCTTGTGTCGTCCACCTCGTGAGGCTTGGCCCCTCGCGAGGGTCTTGATTCCTTGTTGATGAAGATGGGTTGTACAGGCCTGCTAGCAAAGCCACGCCGTGGGCTGCAGGCAGGCAAGTCTGGGGACCGCCGTTCCCAGAACGCTGACAGTAGCCCCCGGGCCCAAGGCGCGCTCGGGCTTGGCTTCGAAGTGAAGCCAAAGGTCAAGTGCGGAGCGCCGCGGGCCCCAATAGCCTGCGGCCTTGGTCGTCACGGGGTGGTTGATTAGACGTGGGTGTCTCCGCTTCCCCACGCTGCCTCAGCAACTGCCCGACTGTCAAAAGGCTAGTGTAGACAGCGCTCATCTTCACAGTTTCCTTTTGCCTTGCTCAGATCCCCTTTCTTGCTCCTCGCTTCCGAAATCTTCAGATCTTCCCCCATCCTTTCCTACACCAGCGACCAATGCCACCCTGGAGGGTTAAGCCCGCCTCGTCGCCGGCTTTGTATGAGCCGGCTCTCGATGTGCCCAACATCTAAGAGAAGAGCCTCGCCGCCATGCGCTTGCTGACGGCGGGGGAAAGCAACGAGAAGGGGAAGACTGCACTCTGGGCCGGCTCCGACGTCCCTGAGCCCGAGGGAAGCACCTTCTACCCCTTCTTCACGAGCAGCATCGCCGCCGGGCTGGTTCCCCCCATCTCTGACTTCTTTTACGAGGTCCTTGATCACTTCGGACTGCAAGCGCTGCATCTCCATCCCAACTCCATCCTTCTCTTGTCCATCTTCGCCCACTATTATGAGGCGTATCTGGGCGTGATGTCGTCCGTGGCTCTGCTACGCCACTTCTTCTTCCTCCATGCCAGCGAGGGCCATATCTCCGGGTGTGCCAATTTCATCGCAGCCGGCAAGGCCAACTCGATCTCAAACACCGGAAAGAAGGCCGACAACCTCAGGGACAAATGGGTCATGATGAGCGCCAAGCGTGTCCACCCGCGCTTGGCGCTGCCGACGGAGAGGCCCCAGGCCGACAAGGCGTGGTCCTGCATGAAGCTTACCGATGAGCAGGCGATGTTGGTGCTGGAGCAGATGAAGTCCGACGTGAAGCCCGGCAATGCGAAGGCGGCGAAGATTACAGCGGCCATGCTCCTGAGGGAGTTCTTGGCGCTGCGCGTGACCCCGCTTCAAGCCCGCTCGCGCCCCTTGTGGGAACTTGGGGATGAAGAGGACAAGGTTCGCTTGAGCTCGGAGGCCTTGTCCGGCGAGGAGCTGACCGCGGCTCTCTGCCTCCTGGTTGGGGACGATCAGGAGTATCCTTCGAACGTCTTTACTCCCTTGTTCCACCACAAGGACAATGTGCTGATCGTGGCCTCCAAGCCGACCTTTAACGAGCGTGGACTGGTGCCGCCGGTACTCACCGGGGCCCTTGTGGTGCCGACGCTGGTGGAGCTGTCTTCTGGTGAGTCCCACGGGGAGGAAGAAGAGGAGGAGGAAGACTCGGAGGAAACCCCCGAAGGGACGGGGGAGACCCCCCTCCTTTAGTAAGGCTGACATCCTCGGCGCCTTCCCCGACAATGACAAGGCCGACGCTTCCCAGGATAAGGAAAAACTGGCCGTGATGCCGACGAGGAGCAGGTCGGCGTTGGTCCCCCGAGATTCTGCTACCACTCTGGTGCTGGCTGGAGCCGCTTCTGGTTTAACTGCTGCTCTTGCTTCAGCTTCTGGGGCTGGTGCACATGCGCCTCGAGTCGTGACGCTCTCAGGCTTCAAGCTCACCAAGAGGAAGGTGGACTACGTTGTTGTGGACCAGTAAGTGCCCCGCCTTGCCTTGTTCCTGCCGTGGATGCTCGTTTCCGACTCTCTTTCCTTGCTGTGTAACCAGGCCGTCGTCCGCGGTGAAGAGGAGAAGGGAGAGCGAGGTGGTGCCGCTTGAGTCTGTGTCGCCTCCTGCGACCGCGCCCTTCTCCATGAGCAAAGGTGGGGATGGTGCTCATGCTTCTCCAGCCCGGTCATCCTTGCGAGGCCCGGTGGAACATCCTTGAGAAGAGTCAGCCCCCGAAGCGCCGTTGGCTCAGGAGGTGCCGGTGTCTGGCATGGCTGATGAGGTTCCGAAGGCTTAGGAGCCCTTGATCTCCCAGGCTCTGGTGACAACGTCACCCCCTTCTCCTGCTGCACCCCTGGCCCCAGGTTCTTCTGCTTCCACAGCCGTCTTGGAGGGTGCCCTTTCGAAGATGGCCCAGCTGCAGGAAGATCTGCAGGGCACAGACCCGCGCCTGGTGGCCGGGCGCCTGGAGCTGGCCTCTGGCTGGCTTCACTCCGAGTCGGCAGTTCGGGCGTCGCTGAGCCAGGCCGTGGCGGCCTCTGAGAAGGAGAAGCAGGCCGATGCCAAAGCTGCGGCCGATCACTAGGCGGCATTAAAGGATGCCGAGGCTGCTCGCGGCCGCTGCCGAGAGCTGGAGGTCGAGCTGAAGGGCCTGCCCGACCAACATGCAGAAGAAGCGCGTTGCCGTCAGGCGAAGGAGGAGGAGATGAAAGCCCGAGAGGGCGCCATCAAGGGCCGCGACGCTGAGCTGGGAGAGCTGGCAAAGGCACAGATAGCAGAGTGCAGCCGGCTGGAGGAGTTGGAGCGGAAGGCGAGGGCGAAGGAGGCCGACCTTGACGCCAAGGCGAGGGTCCTGGCTAAAGACTGCACGGCCTTCTCGCCCCTCGAGGAGAGGTCCCGCGTGGCGCTAAAGACACTGTACGAGAAGGGCTTGGAGAGGCCGCTGACCACCGACGAGGATGGCCCTACTCAACTGCTTCCCTTCTTGGTGAAGGCGCTCGAGGAAGTCGGGGAGGGCATTGGTACCATGGCGGAGGCAGAGGCTCGAGTCCTTTCCTCAGCCGTGCTGACATGGGTCTTCGGCCACCTGCACCTTCGTGACCCCAGCGCTCATCTTGACGAGCTGCTGGAGCCTGTAGCTGATGAACACTACGTGGCTGCCGCCGCAGCCGTGAAGGGTCAAGTGGAAGCCTTGCTGAAGAAGTTCGACGCCTTCGCCCCAACGCCCTCGACCGGTGATGCAGGTGAAGGCGACGCTACCCAGGAGGGGGCACCTTTTGCAGGTGCCGGCGGTGTCCAGGGGTGACTTGCGGCTGCTTTTCTGCTTTATTCCTGCAACATGCACCATGCCTCGTGGAGGCGTTAAACTCGCCTTTGATATTGTGATAACAATATGTCTTGCAATATTTGCTTTGAGATTTTGCGATTTTCTTCCTATTTGCTTTGTGTTCTGTGTCGGCAATGCCCGGCCCCGCGCATACCTCAACCGTCGTTGGGCCGACTGGAAACCAGGACGGACCAAGGAGTGAGGGGCTACGTGACCAGCTAGGCTCCTGAGTCGCGATGCTCAGGAGTCCCCCTTGACGGGCAAACATCCTATAGGAAGGATACGTGAGGATAGGTTGTTCTATGTCGGCAAAGCCCGGCCCCGCGCATACCTCAACCACCGTTGGACCGACCGGAGACCAGGACGGACCAAGGAGTGAGTGGCTATGTGACTAGTTAGGCTCCTAAGTCACGATGCTCAGGAGTCCCCCTTGACACGCAAACAGCCTGTAGGAAGGATACGCGAGGATAGGTTGATGTTCTACGTCGGCAGAGCCCGGCCCCGCGCATACTCAACCACCGTTGGGCCGACTGGAGACCAGGATGCACCAAGGAGTGAGGGGCTACATGACCAGTTAGGCTCCTGAGTCACGATGCTCAGGAGTCCCCCTTGACGTGCAAATATTCTCCATACCTTTGCCCTCGCCAAGGCTCGGCTCGGGAGGGGTGTGCGACGACTAGGTCCAAGGGACCTGATTGGGTGGCGTACGCTTGGGGTGACCCAAGCACAACCCCTGTGCCCAGCCCCCTCGCGCGGCTCTCCTGAGGGGAGGCGTTGCGGTGAGGCCAGACATTGAGCTCTGGGGCTCCCTGAGGTTGGTACGGCCGTTGGCCCGCCCTCAGTTGTTTATCACCAGCGCGGAGCATAGTGCTTCTGCTTGTGCATGGGCATAGCTGCTCCTCGGCCGTGTCAACGACCAGCGTAGAGCATGGTGCTTCCACTGGGGCGTGGGAGGGGGACTCCCTACTGCGGAGAGTCCCCGAGGCGTGTACAGCCCTGCCCTGACACATGGCTTGCACGACAGGGCTAGACGAGGTGTATCTGGGCACTCGTGAGCTAGTGTGGGACTCACGAGGCCCTACCTCAAGGCGGGTTGCGCCTGGTCTTGATTCTTGTTCACTGTATTGATCCTGCGAGGTGGTTAGACAACCTGCGCCGAATGAATCTCCTGAGGTCATTGCGTGAAAAAGCCAAGCACCAACGGCCCCAGGAGGTGACATGAACGGGGCCGGCTTGCCAGACAGAGCTCAGCCACTGGATTTATCAATGCTGCAGGGATGGGCCGCAACACAGACGCCGTGCTTAACTTACTCACGTGAAGGGTCCTAAAGAAATACGGCCGGCACGCGGCTCCCATGGTGGGTGACAATCAAGCAGGTGATAGTCATAGATAGGTTAAGCATGGAAAGCAACCTAGCTTAGGTAAATGCAGGGAAGCTGCATGCCACTGGGTCCGGCCCGAGCGGCTTGGGGATGATGCTGCCCGAGGGGCGCCCCCAACAGGGTAAGCTAAAGGCATAAACAAGGAAAGATACATGCCACAGGGACGGACCCAAGTGGCATGGGAATGATGCAGCCATGGTGGCGCTCCCAGCTGAATGAACTTGGAAAATGTCACCTAGTTTTGTTGATGAAGGAGAGTTGGGGCAGCTGAAGGCGTGCGGTGAAGGGGCTGCTCCTCATGAGCCACCGGGGCCCTGAGCCTCGGGAGGCTCTGGGGGTCCTGGGGGTTCCTTGAGGAGCGTCTTCATCTCCGTCAGCACAGCGTGGTGCCTGGCCTCCTGAGCCGCTAGGTTGCTCCGCAGGTTACGTTGATAGGCGGCCGCCATGCCCGGCAGGACAAAAGGAATGCGGACGTGGCTGTGAGGTGGGCCCTCGAAGCGTCCCACGCGCGAAGGCCAGAGAAGCTCCTGAGAGGCGGCCCGGTTGAGCCCTGGGATGTCGATGCAGACGCGGAGCCCGGTATCCTCGCCTGGATGGGGAGCTGCGCCTTGTGAGCGGCGGCAGCCACGCATGGCCCTTGAGTCTTGCAGTTCCTGAGTGGTCTTGGTGATGAACTCCTGAGCGGTGGGCATTCCTTGCCCTGTGTTTCCTGTGGGAAACGTGTCACGAAGCACGCCTCCAAGTGGTGCCCGAGCGCCTCCCTTGTGACGCTGGCAAAGCCCGAGGCCCTCCAGAAGAGAGCCCCGAGCCCTACCCTAGAGGGGTGCTGGGCGCGCTTTCCTATGCGATGGAGGGAGGCGCCCCAGGTGTGGGCGCCGATCCTGACGAGGCGCCGCTTACCTGAGGCCTTGTGTGGCGCAGCTGCTTGTTCATCTTGGGGGTGGCCTCAGGAGGGCGCTCGCCCTGGCTGCCGGGGTCGTATATTGCTACAGCTTGGAAGGCACGCTCGAGGGAGCACTTGACTGTGATGATTCCACCGCTTCCCGGCATCTTGAGGACATTGTAGCCATGATGGGTCACCGCCATGAACTTGGCCAAGGCTGGATACCTAAGGGTGGCGTTGTATGGCAGGTGGATGTAGGCAATGCCGAAGTCGACGAGTTCGGTGCGGTAGTTGTTGCATTCTCCAAAGGTAACGGGGGGGCTGACCTGCCCGATGGGGGTAGTAGAGCCGTCGGTCACTCCTGAGAAAGGCTTGGTAGGCTGAAGCTGGTCATATGGCACTTGGAGGTTGTCGAACATCTCGACGGACAGGACATTGAGCCCTACGCCGCCGTTGATGAGGGTCTTGGTAACTTGCACGTTGCCGATGACTGGTGAACAGAGCATTAGGAGGATGCCTGCAGTAGCCGCGCACTTTAGTTGATCTGTCGAACTGAACATGATGGCGCACCTGGACCATCTGAGCGGGCGTGTGGCCTCGAGCTTGGGGAGAACTGCATTCACTTCACGAGCAAACTGTTTGAAGATACACTGCGAGGCTGGGGCTAGAGCTTCGCCCAAGATGCAGGCGATAGCGCGCGGCTCCTTGAAGCCCCCAGCCCCCTCATCTTGATGGTGGTCGTCATTCCTTCTGGGTGGTGGCGGTAATGGAGGAAGGCCAGCGTTGCCTTGAGGACGAGCCTCACGAGGCTGGTCCCTCTAGGCGCCCTCGCGAGGCTGATCCTGCCAGCGGTCCTCACGAGGCCGGTCGTGCCACTCCTGGCGCGGGCCACGGTCGTCCCAGCGTCCGCCACCACGTCCTCCCCCTCGGCCGTAGCCCCAGTTACTATGCTTGGGGCGTCGACCGAAGCGTCCTTCTCGAATGGCTATGACCTCTTGACAGTCGCTGGTGTTGTGGGTATGCAGGTTGTGGAAGGCGCAGAACGGTCAACTGCCCTTGGATGACTCGGGCTGGTCTCTGCCGCGCTTGGTGTCCGGTTCTGCCGCGAGCACGACAGCTCCCTTGCGCTTCACGTCCTCGGCCTTGGCTTTCTTCTCCTCCAAGTCCGTAGCAGGGAGCTCGAGGAGGGAGAGGCGCCCCTCCTCAGCTCTTGCACACTTGGTAGCGATGTTGAACAACTCCATGGTCATGCACAACTCCTCATGGATGGCGAGCTCCTCCTTCATCTTGACGTCGTAGACGCCATCGAAGAACGCAGAGATGATGGCCTCGTCGGTCACCTGGGGATTTTGATGCGTGCATTGTTGAAGCGCTGGATGTACTTCTGTAGGGTCTCTCCTGGTTGTTGTTTGATGCGGCGCAGGTCACCCGCGACCGGGGGGTGGTTGCGAGTGCCCTGGAAGTTGGCGATGAAGCGGTTGCGCATCTCGTCCCAGGAGGAAATCGAGCCTGGAGGCAGGTTCAGGAGCCAGGAGTGGGGGCCATCCTTGAGAGACATGGGAAACCAGTTCGCTATGACTTTCTCGTTGTCGTTGGCCGCCTCGATGCTCAGCTCCTAGAGCTACAGGAACTTCGCAGGGTCGGGGGCGCTGTCATAGCTAGGAGGCAGATCTGGCTTGAACTTGCCCGGCCAGGCGACGCTACGCAGCTCGGGGGTGAAAGCGCGGCAGCCGGCCGTGGTCACCAGGGCCCGCCTTGGAGGTGGATCTTGGTCTTGGCGCCCGCGCGCCCTTACGGCAAGCGGCGTGGAGCCTTGCCACAGCAAACGATCCTGGCGCGGCGGTGCGAGGAGTGGCGGAGCGTTCGCTTGCGGTTGAGGGACTTCTTGACAGGTTCTTTCTTCATGCGCGGGCGCCGGACGTGGTGGGTCGCACCGTGGAGCCGCGTGCCTTGGCACTAGGGCGCCGTCTTGGTGCAGAGGTGGTGGAGGTGCTTCGTGAGCTGCGTCGCCCGTGGCTGGCAGAGGGCGAGGCAGAGAGTGGGACGGCGCAGGGGAGCCCCCTGCGGCGCGGACAAGCTCGGCGATGCGGTCAAGCCAGTCCTTGTAGAGGTCGTTGTCGGTGTCAAAACCGGCGGATCTTGGGTAGGGGGTCCCGAACTGTGCATCTAAGGCAGATGGTAACAGGAGGTGGGGGACACAATGTGTACCCAGGTTCGGGCCCTCTCGATGGAGGTAATACCCTACTTCCTGCTTGATTGATCTTGATGATATGAGTATTACAAGAGTTGATCTACCACGAGATCAAAGAGGCTAAACCCTAGAAGCTAGCCTATGGTATGATTGTTGTTGTTCTATAGATTAAGCCCCTTCCGGTTTATATAGACACCGGAGGGGCTAGGGTTACACAGAGTCGGTTACATGGGAGGAGATCTACATATCCGAATCGCCAAGCTTGCCTTCCACGCAAAGGAGAGTCCCACCCGGACACGGGACAAAGTCTTCAATCTTGTATCTTCATAGTCCAATAGTCCGGCCAAAGTATATAGTCCGGCCGTCCGAGGACACCCTAATCCGGGACTCCATCAGTAGCTCCTGAACCAGGCTCCAATGATGATAAGTCTGGTGCACAGATTGTCTTCGGCATTCCAAGGCGGTTTCCTTCTCTGAATACTCCATAGAATATTTTGAACACAAGGATAGTGTCCAGCTCTGCAAAACAAATTCCACACACCATCATAGAGAGTATAATATTTCCACAAATCTAATCTGCTAACAACTTTTCATAACGTGACATCACACCATGGCCTCGGTTATTATTCGAACCATTTTTCTCAACCAGCTACTACACATATTGCGAGGTGGTTTTCTTGGCACGTCTTGTCGAAGCAGAGATCGTGTCCCCTTATCACGGGATTCTCATCAATACGGTTGTGGGTAACCCAACCGCACCATCAATCACGATGCTTGGGGAATAAGCGAGTTTTACCAGGAAAGTGGGGAGGCACGCAGTTTCTACCGCCCTTATAAAGGGATAAGGACTCCTCTTTTTACCCACGCCTTCTTCTTCCCTTCCCATCCATTCTCGAGCTCGAGCGCCCAAGTTCGCATCTTCTCCGCAAAAACACTCAAACATGTCCGGAGCGGGAGGAAAGTGGATGGCCTCCTCCGTTACGGAGGAGAACATCACGAAGCTCCGGGAAGCCGGATACCTGGCCGCGGATCTCGCGCACCGGCTCCCAAGCGCGGGGAAGACCATTCCTACCCCCAAGCCCTACGAAAGGGTTGTATTCCTTACCCATTTCGTCCGCGGGCTGGGATTTCCCCTCCACCCATTTGTTCGCGGGCTTATGTTCTACTACGGGCTGGACTTCCATGATCCGGCCCCCAATTTCATCCTCAAACTCGGCGTTTATCATCGTGTGCGAGGCTTTCCTCCGCATCAAGCCCCACTTCGGCCTGTGGTTGAAGACCTTCAATGACAAACCGAAGGTGGTGGTCCGTCAGCAAGCGGAGTGCAGAGGCGCCATGGTGGGCAAAATGCCCAACGTCACCTGGCTCGAAGGCTCCTATGTGGAGACCATGAAGGGGTGGCAATCGGCGTGGTTCTACATCACCGAGCGGCACGACACCAACTGGGTGGCGGCCCCCGAATTCCGATCCGGCATCCCCATGCGGCTAACCTCCTGGAAAGAGAAGGGCTTATCTTGGGGTTCATCGGCGGAGCTGACTGGACTCCAGAACTGTGTTAAAAACATGATAAGCAAGAAAAGCAAGCTTGTCAACATGGTCCAGGTCATGCTCTTCCGCCGAATCCTCTCGTGTCAAAGACGGGCATTCAATATGTGGGAGTTTGACTCGGCAAAGCACGAGACGCTGCGAGAGCTCTTTGACACGACGCACCAGGACATCTGGAGGGTGTTGTTCAAGTCTGCCGAGGTACCTCCTCCCCTTACCGAGGACCACGGACTCAGCGCAAAGTGCCCTTGTCAGAGTAAATGACCACAGGTAGCCTAGCCGGCTTCCCCTGGTTCTTTAGAAAAATTATAGGCCGATTGAGCCTCCAAGCGTCCAAGACATGGGGCCGCCTTCCCCCAGCTGGCTACCTCTCAGGCTGGCTGCACAAAGGCGGCCCTGCCCTGAAATCCTTGAGAAACAAGACCACGAGAAGGCCGACTCCAAGAAGCCGGCCATGAGAAGGCCGACTCCAAGGAGCCGACCCCTCAGCAGGTGGCCAAGATCGTGCCCTCAGATTCTGCGCCCACCTAACGGCGACGAGATGGGGCGTGGCTATAGTGAAGCCTGCCACCCCCGAATCCCGGGGCACGCACGGCCACAATACGTCGAACAGGGCGGCCATCACCCATCCGACGCGGCACTGTTGCCATGTTGATCATGACGTCACCCACGGCGAGTAGTCAGTACGACCCGTGGGTGGCGGCCCCCTTAGTCAGGAAGACACCCAAAGGCGGCCAGGACTCCCGAAGTCAGCCTGGGGTATGGCCGGCTCCCAATAGCCGGCCAGCTCTCTCCCTCGAAGGAGGAGCCTCATTAAGGAGATAAGATGAGGTAAGGCTACAGTGATGCGCCACCCAGCAGCGGCACTGTAGCCACGCTTACCACGACAAAGCCCTCATCACCAGAGGCGAGACAACAGTAACCAGCCTCCGACAAGACCCCCGAGCGGTGGTACTGGCCTGTCGACCAGAAGGCCGGTAGCCGGCTGGGCCCACTAGTCGGTGGGCCCATCAGTCGGCGCAGAAGCCGGTCAGCCTAGACACAGACGGCCGGGGCCCGCACCCAGCCGGATTACCATTGTACCCCCGGGGGGTAGGCCTATATAAACTACCCGGGGCACCCATGCAGGGGGATCCCCCTTTTCTATAGTTCCAGACACCTCGTCAATAGGAGAGACGGGCTGGCCTTGCCCTTCCTCATCCTTTCAGCAAACAGCTCAAGGAGCCTCTTGTAGCTACTTGTCAATCTAGTGATCATGCGAAGACCCCGCAGAGCAGCAGCAGGGGTGTTATCTCCACGGAGAGCCCTGAAGCTAGGTAAGATCTGCCGGTGTGCATGTCTTTGCCTTATCCCGTTTCCAGGCACCAACAATGTTTTATTGGCTCCCACAATGATAAGCCACCCGTTGGAATATGTCGCACCAACCACCCGACATTTGGCGCCCACCATGGGGCCAGGTGCACCGTCGTCCGAAGACCTGCTCTGGATGGGAACCCTCTTCCTCCCCAGCGTGTGTAGCCAGCCTGGCTCGCCCGATGGCGCTTGCCTTGACGCGCTGCAAGGCATCGCTGACGCATGCGCGGCGAGCTGCCTCGCCGATCTTCTTGGCGAGGCTCGCATCTCTGACGAGCCCGCATCCGACGCGGGCACAGGCTGCCTCGAAAGCCACCTCGTCAGCCTCCTCTACCAACTCCACGTCTCCGATGAGCTTGCTGCGGACTTGGAGTCGGTTGGCTCCACCGACCCGATGCTTGTTGATTCCGACACGACATCGCTTGACGCCTTCCCCTCCAACGTGGTAATCATCAACGACCCTCTTCCTCGAGCCGACAGCGGCGGCAGCGCCATCACCGAGGTACTGGTCATTAGCCACGGTGCCGCCTCTGGCAAAAACGCCCACGACACCCTGCAGGCGGCGCTGCACGACTTATCCGCCCCATCCCGGCTGACGCCGACGCCCAGACACTGGAGGCGCGCCGCCTCGCCCTCGTTGCAGAGGGCCAGAAGCTAGCCTCCATGAGACGCCTCACCGAGGCTCACCAGCACAAAGTCAACCGCACCGCCTTCGGCACGCCGCCTCCCGACGGGCCGATCCGCATCGGTATCATCAAGAAACGCGGTGCAGCTATCGCTGGCGCACTGGGAGCAGATCGCCCAGTCTATGCCACGCCTCTCGAGAACCTATGCACCGCCCAGGCGGCCGTAGACGAGCTGGACGGACTGAGGGCCGACGAGCTCCCCTACATGACCAGACGCATCCAGCAGCTTATCGATGCGGCCACAGAGCGGCATGAAGCCGGTGTCCGTGCCGAAAGTCCTCCCCCGCGCCGAGAGCATGGTGCGACGTCCCGAACGCCGACGGCAGGCAACACCCACGCAAGGAAAGAAAAGAACCCCGCTACAAGCCGCAGCCGGACTCGAATCTCCATCGAACGTGACGCAGAAGGCCGTCCCCGAGTTGTCGAATGGCGGGGCGATATGCCTCCTCCTCCGCCTCATGGGGAGAGATATCCTACTCTGCTGCCTGTCACGCATTCGACTCTTAGCGGCTGACTGGGTCGCCGTGAAGGAGTCGGCGAGAATGACGCCCGCCATCGGATCGACCGCCTAGCGCGATCCCTGGCTCTGGAAGAAGAAGATGATGCTGGCCCGCCCTACTTTGGCCCCCGCATCTGCGATGAACCCTTCCGTAAAGGGTTCTCGCTCCCAAGAGACACGCCCAAGTACAACGGCTCCGTGAAGCCGGAAGACTGGTTGATCGATTACTCCACTGCGCTTAGCATCACAAACGGCAACAGGCGCGTTGCCGTGAAGTATGTTCCCCTCATGCTCCAAGGCACGGCACGTACCTGGCTCAACAGCCTCAAGCCTTACAGCGTCAACAGCTGGCTGGACTTCATAGAAGCCTTCATCCGCAACTTCACCAGCACCTACAAGCGGGCTCCTAAGCCCCGACAGCTCTCCTTGTGTGTGCAAGGGCCCAGTGAATCAACTCGCAACTACCTCACGCGTTGGGCCGAGCTCCACAACTCCTGCAAAGGGGTGCACGAGGTTCAAGCTATAGAGTACTTCACCGCCGGGTGCCGAGAAGGCACCCTCCTCAAGTGCCGACTCCTCTGCGACGAGCCGACTACCCTCGACGAGCTACTGATCATAGCTGATAAATACGCCACGGCCGATTCCTCAATGAAGACCGAGCTCCGAGTAGACGCCTCCGGGAAGGTACTCGCTCCGAGTCCCAAGACGCCGGCAGGAGACTCCAGCCGACGCCCGTACCAGAACGACCACAAGCACAAGGCTCCCCCGCCGCCTCCCACCAGTCGGCTGGTGGCCACCGTCAAAGACGAACAACCCGAAGGGCGGCCCACGCCCAAGAAGCGGAAGGGCAGCAGGCCGGCTTGGCAGCCGGCTTTCTCCTACGAGCAAGCACTTGATGCCCCCTGCAAGTTTCACAGCGGCACGAAGCCTTCAAACCACACAGCCAAAAATGCCACTAGCTCACGCGGATCTTCAAGGGCGAGGAGATAGCACCGCCTCCGCCTGCTGGTCAGCCGCCTCCGGCCCCTCCGCAGCCGGCTGCTCGACCGGTAGGTGGGGCTGTTCAAGACAAATTCCCCGACGAGCATGCCGCCTACGTCGTCTTTACGAGCCTACCAGAAGATCGGCGTAGCCGGCGCCGACAACATCAAGAAGTCAACGCAGTTGCCTCCAACAACCCCGAGTTCATGCACTGGTCAAAAAGGCCTATCAGCTGGAGCCGGACTGATCACCCAGAGGTGATGCCGTCTCCTGGCTCTTACGCATTGGTTTTGGATGCCACCCTCGCAACAGAAAGGCGAGCCGCCCGTTTCTCCCGCGTGCTGATAGTTGGTGGGAGCAGCATCAACATCCTATACCGTGACACCATGGAGAAGCTGAGCATCAAGACGAAGCAGCTCATGCCTAGTCGGACTGTGTTCCACGGCATCGTGCCCGGCCTGTCCTGCTCCCCAATCGGAAAGATCAAGATAGATGTCCTCTTCGGGGACAAGGATCATTTCCGCCGAGAGACGGTGTGGTTTGAGGTAGTGGATCTGGAGAGCCCTTACCACGCGTTGCTTGGCCGACCCGCCCTGGCCAAGTTCATGGATGTACCCCACTATGCCTACCTCAAGATGAAGATACCGAGTTCCAAGGGCATCATCACCATAGTCGGAGACTACAAGAAATCCTCTGAGTGTGCGGCAGCTAGCAGCCGGCTGGCCAAGTCCCTCGTGATTGCTGAAGAGAAGAAGATACTGGACCGAGTCATGGCCATGGCCGGCAAACAGCCGGCCCTGTCCCCCAACCCCAAGGAGTGTGATGCCCAAGGTTCTTTCCACCCGGCCAACGAAACAAAGAAGGTACCTCTGGACCCGGAGCACCCATAAAGGTTTGCCACCATCGGGGCAAACCTGGACAGCAAATAGGAAGGCGAGCTCGCCGATTTCCTCCGTGAGAATCGGGACATCTTTGCATGGTCCCCCAAGGACATGCCGGGTGTTCCGAAGGAATTCGCCGAGCACAAGCTACATGTCCGAGAAGGTGCAAAACTAGTCAAACAGCCCCTCCGCCAACTATCAGAAGAGAAGAGAAGGATTGTAGGAGAAGAGATAGCCCGGCTTCTGGCAGCCGTCTTCATTATGGAAGTTTTCTGTCCAGAGTGGCTTGCCATCCCGGTCCTCGTGCTGAAGAAAAATAACAAATGGTGCATGTGTATAGACTACACCAGCCTCAACAAGGCCTGTCCCAAAGATCCCTTCGCCTTGCCAAGGATTGATCAAGTAATAGACTCCACAGCCGGATGCGAGCTGTTGAGCTTCTTGGATGCTTACTCAGGCTACCACTAGATAAAGTTGGATCTAGCTGACCGCCTGAAAACTGCCTTCATCACACCATTCGGAGCCTTCTGCTACCTGATTATGACATTCGGCTTGAGAAATGCCGGTGCCACTTTTCAGCGTTGCATGCAGAATTGCCTCCTCAAGCAGCTCGGCAGAAATGCCCACGTCTATGTAGACGATATTGTGGTGAAGACGGAGAAGCGCGGCACCTTGCTGGAAGACCTCAGAGAGACAATTGAAAACTTGCGCCGATTTCAAATCAAGCTCATCCCCGAGAAATGCGTGTTTGGAGTACCAGCCGGCCAGCTTCTAGGCTTCCTGGTCCCCGAATGCGGCATCGAGTGCAACCCAATGAAGATCAAGGCCATAGAGAGAATGGAGATTCCCACCAAGCTGGGAGACATCCAGAAGTTCACCGGATGCTTGGCTTCCCTGAACCGCTTCATCAGCCGGCTCGGGGAGAAAGCTCTCCCCCTCTACCGACTCATGAAGAAGTCTGGTCATTTCTAGTGGAATGACCAGGCGGACCAAGCTTTCCACGAGCTAAAGAAGATGCTGACCACGCCACCTGTCTTGGCGGCACCGATTGAAAAAGAGCCCATGCTCCTTTACATTGCCGCTACTAGTTGGGTGGTCAGCACAGTCATCGTGGTCTAGCGCCCAGAAGAAGGCCGAGCTTAGCTGGTCCAAAGGCCGGTGTATTATTTAAGCGAAGTGTTATCCACCTCGAAGCAGAAGTACCCACACTACCAGAAGATGTGCTATGGTGTGTACTTCACTACCAAGAAGCTCAAGCCCTACTTTCAAGAGCACCCCATCACGGTCGTATGTACTGCCCCACTCGCCGAGATCATAGGCAGCCGGGATGCATCCGGCCGAGTGGCAAAATGGGCCATTGAGTTGGCTCCTTACACGATCTTCTACCAGCCCCGCACCGCCATTAAATACCAAGCACTGGCCGACTTCCTCGTCGACTGGGCCGAAACCCAGTACCTGCCACCGGCCCCCGACTCCACTCATTGGCGGATGCACTTCGATGGGTCCAAGATGCACACCGGCTTGGGAGCCGGCATCTTCCTCACCTCCCCCAAGGGCGACAAGCTCAAGTACACATTGCAAATTCATTTTGCCGCCTCCAACAATGTGGCCGAGTATGAGGCGCTCATACACGGGCTCCGGCTAGCTAAGAAGCTCGGCATCCGCCGGATCCTGTGCTATGGCGACTCGGATTTGGTGGTCCAGCAGTCATCTGGCGATTGGGACGCCAAGGACGCGTACATGGCGAGCTACCGCTTCCTCGTTCAGCAAATTAGTGGATATTTTGAAGGATGCGATTTCCTTCATGTACCACGTGCCGACAACATGCAAGCAGATGCCCTGGCACGAGTAGGCTCCACCCGGCAAGCTATACCAGCCGGCGTTTCTCTCCATCGCCTCCTCAAGCCGTCTATCAAGCCGTCTCCAGAATCTGATTCCATCTTCGTGCCGCCTGACCCCGACATAGTCAGATCCGACTTGGGGAACCAAGCAGGCGGCTCGGGGACTTCGACAGGCGGCCCGGGGACTGCCGCAGTCATACCCGGCCCGGGGACTTCAGAACTCGGCCCGGGGGCTACTGCAGCCGGCCCGGGGACTGCATCGACACAACAGGAGGTGGCCGACTCCAACTCTTCACCACCCAACCCACCCGCCCTGGTCACAGTAGTAGTTCTGACAATAGAAGAAGTCACAGCTCCATCATGGGCCCAGCCCATCCTCAACTTCTTAGTAAACAAAGAGTTGCCAACCAACGAAATCTCGGCAAGACAAGTTCAACACCGAGCCGGAGCATACACAATAGTAAACCGAGAGCTTGTTAGGCGCAGTGTCACTGGAGTCTTCCAGCACTGCGTCGAGCCAGAGAAGGGCATAGCAATCCTCAAGGACATCCACCAAGGCGAATGCGGCCACCACGCGGCCTCACGCTCACTCATCGCCAAAGCTTTCCGCCATGGATTCTTCTAGCCGACTGCTTTGGATGACGCCAAGGAGCTAGTCAAACACTGCAAAGGGTGCCAAGTTTTCAGTTCCAAGCAACATCTGCCGGCTTCCGCACTCAAGACCATCCCCCTCACTTGGCCTTTTACAGTCTGGGGGCTGGACATGGTGGGCCCATTCAAGACGGCACGCGGCGACATGACACATCTGCTCGTCGCTGTGGACAAATTTACCAAGTGGGTTGAAGCAAAGCCAATCGAGAAGCTGAATGGGCCGACTGCCGTGACGTTCATCGCAGATATCACAACCCGGTACGGCATACCGCACAGCATCATCACCGACAACGGTACAAATTTTGCAAAGGGATCAGTAGCACGTTTCTGCGCAACACACGACATCCGACTGGACCTAGCGTCCGTCGCCCACCCGCAGTCAAACGGCCAGGTCGAGCGAGCAAACGGCCTCATCCTCTCCGGCATCAAGCCCCGACTGGTCATGCCACTGGAGCGTTCGGCCGTCTATTGGCTCGATGAGCTGTCGGCCGTCCTCTGGAGCTTGCGCACTACCCCAAACAAGTCAACCGGCTTCACCCCTTTCTTCCTTGTATATGGCGCTGAGGCTGTCATCCCAACTGACATCGAGTTCGAATCACCTCGGGTCACCATGTACACGGAGGCGGAGGCCAAGGAAGCATGTGAAGATGGCGTCGACCTGCTGGAAGAGGGCCGGCTGTTAGCCCTCAGCCGGTCCGCCATCTATCAGCAGGGTCTGTGCCGCTACCACAGCCGGAAAGTCAAGCCAAGATCCTTCCAAGAGGGCGATCTTGTGCTCCGGCTGATCCAGCGAACAGCTGGCCATCACAAGCTCTCGGTCCCTTGGGAGGGCCCCTTCTTCATCAACAGAGCTTTAGGCAATGACTCCTACTACCTAATCGACGCGCAGAAGCCGAAGGCATGCAAGAGAGATGATTCCGGCAAGGAGTCGGAACGACCATGGAACGCCAATCTCCTCCGAAGATTTTACAGTTAAAAAGAAGTATGTATCACGCTAACTTTTGTACTAAGTACAAGACAAAAGGTCCCCCGAGGAGCACCTGGGGACTACCCTCTTTTTTCTATAGATGACGGGTATCATGCCTATGAATATGTTACTACATTTGTTTTTTCGTCCGGCACCGGGCCTGACTAGTCGGCCCGGGGACTCGCCGCCTTAAGTTTTATATAAAGTTCTGCCTGTAGTCAGACAAGTAGTGTGCCGGCACCCAAGCCCCCTCTTCCCAAAAGTCGCAGCTCAAAGAATCGATTGTCCGACGGGCAAGAGCCAAGGTGTTGGGTGGTGGGTGCGACATATGCCAACGGGTGGCTTATCATTGTGGGAGCCAGTAAGACATCGCCGGTGCCTGGAAACGGGATAAGGCGAAGACATGCACGCCGGCGGATCTTACCCAGCTTCGAGGCTCTCCGTGGAGATAACACCCCTACTGCTGCTCTGCGGGGTCTCCGCATGATCACTAGATGAACAAGTAGCTACACAATGCTCCTTGAGTTGTTTGGTGGGAGGAGGAAGAAGGGCACGGCCAGCCTGCTTCTTCTCCTTGTGTGGTGTCTAGAACTAGCAGGGGGTACAACCCTTTGCATGGGTTCCCCGGGGGGTTTATATAGGCCTACTCCCCGGGGGTACAATGGTAATCCGACTGGGCGCGGGGCCCAGCCATCTGTGACTGCGCTCGCCGGCTTCTGCGCCGGCTGCTGGGGCCCGCCGACTGGTGGGTCCCGCCGGCTGCCGGCCCCTTGGTCGACAGACAGGCCCCACTGTCCAGGGCCTGGTCGGCGGCTGGTTACTGTGGCTCCATCTTGGTGATGTGGGCTTCGTCGTGGTAGGCGCGGCTACAGTGCCGCCGCTCGCCGGGCGATCGCTGTAGCCTCACTGCGTCTTGTCTCCTTAATGGGGCGTCTCCTTCGAGGGAGGCGGCAAGCCGGCTGCGGGGAGCCGGCTCTGTCTTGGGCCGACTGGTTGGAGGTGTGGCCGCCTTCGGGCGTCTCTCTGCCCGAAGGGGCCCTCCATCTGTGGGCCACGCTGGCGGCCCGTCGTGGGTGACACCAAGGTCAACATGGCAACAGTGCCGCGCCGGATGGGTCATGCCTACTCCGTACAGCGCACTATGTCGGGCGTGCTCCGGGATTCGGGGGTGGCAGGCTTCACTGTAGCCACGCCCCATCGCACCGCCGTTAGGTGGGTGCAAACTTTGAGGGTACGGTCTCGACCGCCTTATGGGAGCTGGCTTCTTGTAGTCGGCCTTCTCATGGTCGGCTTCCTGAAGTCGGCCCTCCCGTGGCGTTTTTCATGAGGGCTAAAGTCGGGCCGCCTTTCGAAAGCTGGCCCGGATGGCAGCCATCAGGGGGAAGGCGGCTCCATGTCTTGGATTCTTGAGAGCCGGACGGGCTCGTAATTTTTTCAGAAGGGCCAGGGGAAGCCAGCTAGGCTACCCATGGCTATTTACTCCGACAGTAGTCCCCGAAGTTGATCGAGCTTCAAGGCGGCCAAAAGGACGAGAAGCTTGGTCAGCTTCCTATCCTGAAGAGCCGGCTTTGCTGATGTTTGCCGACTTCGGGGAGCCCTGCGTCTTGCAGGCGGGAAGTGGTCGACCCACGTACTGGCCGCGGGTCCTCCCGTGGCCACGTGGCAGCGAGACCCTGCCAGCGCACGCGCGCGACGGGGCGCCGCCGCAGGCCCGGGCCCGCCACTCGCAGGCCTTGGTCCGAGCGCGGATCTTCCGTGGCCCACATGGGCCGCTCGCCTTCCCGCGGCGGTTTTATTTTGTCATTTAAGGCACAATAAACGCGGGACGTGGTGGAGTGGGCACGATCGATCCCCACGTTTCCCCACGCCGCGCCTCCTCGGCTCCGCCACACGAGCCTATAAGTAGGGGGAGGAGGGGGAGCAGCAGAGGTTCGCACGCTCTCTCTCGCTCCGCCCCTTCTCGCCCTCGTTTCTTCCTCTTGCTGCCGCCGCAGCCTCCCGTCTCAGAGCCGCCGCACCTCCACATCATCTTGCTCCCATGGCGTTGTCGAGCTCGTGGGACGGTTCCAACGTTCATGAGGACCAGGTTGAGTTCCTCCGGCAGACTCAGCGCCTGCCCGACGCCAACCTTGTGCGGGTTCGCCTGGCGCCGAAGACGGAGATTTCGCCTGCGCCGGAGGAGGGCGAGCGGGTCGTCTTCCGCTCGCACTTCCTGCGCGGCTTCGGCCTTCCGGCGAGCGGATTTCTGCGCTCCTTCCTCGAGTTCTACAACCTTCAGCCGCATCACCTCATGCCCAATGCGGTGATGCTGCTGTCGGCCTTCGTCTCCCTCTGCGAAGGTTTCTTGGGGCTGCTCCCCACGCTGGAGCTCTGGGGGGAGTTCTTCCAGAGCAAACTCGGCACCGTCGTCATAGGCGTGCCCGCCCTCTGCGGGGCCTTCATCGCCATGAGGAGGGCGAGCGAGAACAACCCATTCCCTCCTATTCCCCTGATCCAGTCGGTGAAGATCTGGCAGAAATCATACTTCTATGTGAAGAACGTCGCCGAGCAAGGAGACTACGTCAACCTGCCGGCTTACGTAGCCGGCGCGCCGGCTGGGAGGCAGCCTTCATGGAGTTTCCGGTCCCGGTCACTGTCTCAGGCCGGGAACGCCGCCGTCTCCCGGCTTCGGGTGATGATCCAGTCGGAAGGCCTGAACGGGGCCGACTTGGTGGCCGCCTTCGTGGAGCGCCGGATATCTCCTCTCCAAAGCCGGCCCCACATGATGTGCCAGATGAGCGGCCGCTTCGACCCAAGCCGGCTGAGCACCAGGGAGATGCCTCATGCGGAGGTGTCTTACATGGTAAACTATATCTCCAACTGCAAGCTTGCCGAAGACTGGCGATATGGGAAGGCTCCGTATTCTCGCGCCAACCCTCCGCCCGTGGTAAGTTTTGTTTCTTTCTTCTTTTCATTGGTAGCCGACTTCATGATGGCCGGCTTCTAATCAGTCGGTCCTTCTTAGCAGAAACCCCTTCTCCCGCCGATGACCGGGACAGCAGGGATAGAACGCCAGTATGCCCCCGACCGCACGGCGGACGACGTTGACGATCCGGACTTGGGGGCGGCCACGATGGAAGACGCCGTCGTGGGGGACGACGCCGAGCCCGGGGGCTCAAGGCTCACCGCGAGCCTCGAGGACTGGCCGGATGATGCTGAAGCCGAAGTCGCCCCGTGTCGCCAGCCGGCAGCCGACCATCAGGGCGCGGGCTCGTCCGTCACGCCGGCTGCCGGCGGTGGCGCACAGAAGCGCCGGGCCGCTTCAGGCCTCTTCGGCAGTCGGCCAAAAAAGTCCAAAGCCTCCACCGCGGCGACCAAGCGAGACGAGGCGGCTGCGAAAGCGGCCCGCTTCCGCAAGGCGGTGAAGCAGCCTCAGGCGGTCTCAGTGTAAGTCGCCAATTGCCTTGTCGCATGCTCTTCATCATTCTCTTCTTGTTCGAGCATCCTTCTTAACTTCTTCCGCTTGCTGGACAGGGCGCCACTTTCCCTTGAGCGTGGTCCGGGCGGCTCCGTAGTTGGGCCGACTGGAGGTTCTTCAAGCTCCCGCCGCGTGGACCCCCGCGCCGACCTCAGGGAGGCCACAGAGCGGAACGCCCGTGAAGCGCGGGAGCAGCGCGAGGCGGCGGAGAAAGCGAACGCTCAGGCGGTGAGGGAGCAGGCCGACGCGGCAGCCAAGGCCCAGGCGGGGGCGGCGACCGCAGAGACGGAGGCGGAGGGCTCGCGCAACCAGCATCCGCTGCTCGCCATTCCCCTCCGAGCCGTGGCCCCCGACACCCCATTGCCCTTGGCGGAGGAGATCGTCCAAGGCCCGCCGCTGATGGAGAGGGGGAGGACCCCGTGGCCTTTGCGAGGAGAGCGCCGCCAGCAGCACCAACCGGAGCGGGCCAAGGCGGTCAATCGTCAGCGGCGCCAGAGGGGCCGACCGGGGGTGTGCCAGAGAACAGAGCCGGCCTCGAGGTACAGCCGGTGACGGGCCGGCGCGCAGGGGGAGGCGCCGCTCCGCCGGAGTCGCGCCGAGTCGCGGGCGCAGGCTAGTCGGCGGAAGATCTGGAGGCGGCCAGCACTGCCACGTCCGAGTGGACTCCCAGCGGGGGGACTGGCGAGCTGAATGTGGCGGCTCAAGGGGTCCGGAGCCGGCTGCAAGCTCAGGCCGCCCTGCTGCAATAGTTCACCCAGGAGTTCCTGTCGACGCGAGCCACCATCCGGGTAAGTCCTTCATTCTTGGCCGCTTTGCTCTCTTGATTTCTTCCGTGGGGGCGCGTCAGCGCACCCACTGGGTGTAGTCCCCGAGATTCGGGCCGACTGCTGCGCAGTCGGTCGGATCTTTCTTGACGGCTACCTTATTTTTGCCTCTTGTCTGAACTTCCAAGAATATCACAACCTCCATGCTGCCGCCTTCAACTCCCAGGCTCGGGAGTTGAGCCGGAGGACCGACGACCTGGCCGACAGCCGAAGTAAGTACTCGATCTTGTTTGTCTCCTGTGGGGGCGCGTCAGCGCACCCACTGGGTGTAGTCCCCGAGATTCAGGCCGACTGCTGAGCAGTCGGGTCGGATCTTTCTTGACGACTCTTTCCTTATTGATTTTTCTTTTTCTTTGTCTTCAGGGGCCAATGCCGACTTGAGGAAGGAGCTCGGCGAAGCGAAAGCCGCCCTTCATACCAAGGATGCCGAGTACGCTGCCTTGGTCCAGTAGCGTGATCGCCTGGCCAAGAAGCTGTCCGACCAAGAGCAGAGCCACAAGGCGGCCCTGCAGAAGGCGCAGGATAGTGAAGCCGCCCTAAAGGCGGAGTACGAGACCGAGGCGGCGAGTTGGGCTGAGACCCGGCGAGCTCTGGATGAAGGCTTCGGCCGGATCAAGGATTTGATCGACGGTAAGCCGCCTTCCTCGCTCCTCTCCTGCCCATTGCCGCCTGGTCTTTGGCTTAACTTGCGCTGCTGCTTATCTTTTTGTGCAGACTACTTCCCCGGCTACTCCGCCTTCGCCGCCCAAAGCATCGAAGCCCATCGCGAGGCGCGCCATCAGACGGGGGCCAACATCGCGCCGGATGCGAACCGGACGCTTGAGGAGCAGCTCTTGGCTGTTCAGGCGCGGTTGCAGCCGGCTCATCGGATGCTTCGCCGGCTCCAACGCGCCGGGGCACAAGTGTTGGCCGCCCTCTGGCCCGGTGAGACGATCCCCCGTACCCCAAGCCGGACTGCCGACTGGCTGGAGGTCGCAGTTGGTCGTTTCAAGGCTTGGAAGGCGTCGGCGGCCCGCCTCAGAGCCGGGCAGGCGTTGGAGTTCGTTCGGGCTTGGTACCCAAGACTGAGCCTGGACCAGCTGCGCACTTGGCGGATGGAGGCCGACGCGGAGCTGGAGGAGGTGAGGCCGGCTATCGCCCAGCAAGCTTCGACGATCGCCGAGTGCACCGACATCAGCGTTTTCGCACCCGAAATCGATGATGACGGTGTTGCTCAGCCGGAGGAGTGGTTCGGGCTGAACTCGACGGTGGGCGAGGACTCGGCGGAGGAGATCGCCTCCAGCGACGAGGGCGAGGATGACGAGGAGGAGGACGGCGAAGACGTCGAGCCGGCTGGTGGAACAACCAGCCGACTTCAGGCCGACCGTGCCTCCAGCAACGAAGCGCGTGGAAGTGCGCCCCCTGCGGGAGGCGGTGACCAAGCCGAAGTTCGCCAGCCGGCCGCTCCTTCAGCCGGCCCGACCGTCTCTGCCAAACAGCCCGGCTCGTCGGTTGCTCCGCCAGCTTGACCTGCCGTCTTTACTTTTCCTGCTTGTTGTCTTTTGAACAATCTTCATTAAGTTTTTGCAGTTCCACCCACTAGGGGTGTATCCAAACTATGTTGAATGCTGGCCTCTCGGAGGTCTTTTATGTAAATATTGTTATGTGCATGTTTGGTTTCCATTCGCGTATACTTTTTATCCTTAGGCCTTTTCCTTTGCCGCCTTCCCTCTTTGGGGAGGCAAGTACTTGAGCTTTCTTGGATTGAAGTGAAGTGAATGGAAACCGGCCAGCCGGCTACTCTGGTGGCCAGTCGGCGGTGGGAGAAAAAACCGGCTTTTGTTATATTAGTCCGTTAGTCCCTAGACGTTTTTCGTGTGGGCGCCCGTTCCTGCCTTTAACTCTTGCCAGCCGGACAGCCGGTTCTTCGAACTGCGACTTTTGGCAAGAGAAGGCTTGGGAGCCGGCACACTACTTGTCTGACTGTGGGTAGGACTTCTAATATAACTCCAGTCGGCCAGTCCCCGAGCCGACTAGTCAAACCCGGTGCCGGACAGAACAAGTAAATGAAATGACAAGGTCATAAGCATGATACTTTTCATTCATAGATAAGGGATGGCAGTCCCCGAGCCCTCCTCGGGGAGCCTTTTGTCTTGTACTTAATACAAAAGTTAGCGTGGTACATACTGCATTTCAACTGTAAAATCTTTGAAGGAGGTTGGCGTTCCATGGTCGTTCCGACTCCTTGCCGGAGTCGTCTCTCTTGCGTGCCTTCGGCTTCTGTGCATCGATCAGGTAGTAGGAGTCGTTGCCTAGAGCTCTGCTGATGACGAAGGGGCCTTCCCAAGGGGCCGAGAGTTTGTGCTGGCCGACTGTTCGCTGGATCAGCCGGAGCACAAGATCGCCCTCTTGGAAAGATCTTGGCCTAACCTTCCGGCTGTGGTAGCGGCGCAAACCCTGCTGGTAGATGGCAGACCGGCTGAGGGCTAACAGCCGGCTTTCTTCCAGCAGGTCGACACCGTCTTCTCGTGCTTCCTTGGCCTCCGCTTCCGTGTACATGGTTACTCGAGGCGAGTCAAACTCGATGTCAGTTGGGATGACCGCCTCGGCACCATACACAAGGAAGAAAGGGGTGAAGCCGGTTGACTTGTTTGGTGTAGTGCGCAGACTCCAGATGACAGCCGGCAGCTCATCGAGCCAACAGCCGGCTGAGCGCTCCAGAGGTACGACCAGTCTGGGCTTGATGCCGGAGAGGATGAGGCCGTTGGCTCGCTCGACCTGGCCGTTTGACTGCGGGTGGGCGACGGATGCTAAGTCCAGTCGGATACCTTGGGCTGCGCAGAAACATGCCAAGGCTCCTATGGCATTCGTGCCATTGTCGGTGATGATGCTGTGTGGCACGCCGTACCGAGTTGTTATGTCTGCGATGAACGTCACAGCAGTCGGCCCATTCAGCTTCTTGATCGGCTTTGCCTCAATCCACTTGGTGAATTTGTCCACGGTGACAAGCAAATGCGTCATGCCGCCGCGCGCCGTCTTGAATGGGCCCACCATGTCCAATCCCCAAATGGTGAAGGGCCAAGTGAGGGGAATGGTCTTGAGTGCCGAAGCCGGCATGTGTGGCTTGGAGCTGAAGAGTTGGCACCCCTTGCAATGTTTAACTAATTCTTTGGCGTCATCCAAAGTAGTCGGCCAGAAGAAACCATGGCGGAAGGCTTTGGCGACAAGTGATCTTGAGGCCGCATGGTGGCCGCATTCTCCTTGGTGAATGTCTCTGAGGATTGCAATGCCCTTCTCTTGCTCGACGCACTGTTGGAGGATTCCAGTGGCACTGCGCTTGACTAGTTCTCTATTGACGATTGTGTAGGCTCCGGCTCGACGTTGGACTTGTCTTGCTTCTGTTTCGTCAGCCGGCAGGTCTTGGTTTACTAGGAAGTTGAGGATGGACCGAGCCCATGACGGAGCCGCGACTTCTTCTACTGCCAATGTGGCTACTACCACCAGGGTGGGCGGGCTGGGTGGTGAAATGCTAGAGTCGGCCGCCGGCTGTTGTGCTGGTGCAGTCCCCGGGCCGGCTACCGTAGTCCCCGAGCCGGGTGTGGCAGTCTCCGAGCCGGTTGCCGAAGTCCCCGGGCCGGCTGCGGGAGTCTCGGGGTCGCCTGCTTGGTTCTTCGAGCCGGACCCGGCCGCATCGGGGTCAGGCGTCATGAAGATGGAGTCGGATTCTGGAGACGGCTTGATAGATGGCTTGAGGAGGCGTTGTAGAGCGACGCCGGTTGGTATTGCTTACCGAGTAGAGCCTATTCGAGCCAGGGCATCGGCTGGCTCGTTGTCGGCTCGCGGTACGTGGAGGAACTCGCATCCTTCAAAGTATCCGCTGAGTTGTTAGACCAGGAAGCGGTAGCTCGCCATATTTGCGTCCTTGGCGTCCCAGTCGCCGGATGATTGTTGGACCACCAGGTCCGGGTCGCCATAACATAGGATCCGGCGAATGCCAAGTTCTTTGGCAAGCCGGAGCCCGTGTATGAGCGCCTCGTACTCGGCCACGTTGTTGGAGGCGGCAAAGTGGATCTGCAGCGTGTATCTGAGCTTGTTGCCTTTGGGAGAGGTAAGGACGACGCCGGCTCCCAAGCCGGTGTGCATTTTGGACCCGTCGAAGTGCATGCGCCAATGGGTGGAGTCAGGAGCCGGCGGCAGGTACAGGGTCTCGGCCCAGTCGACGAGGAAGTCGGCCAGTGCTTGGGACTGGATGGCGGTGCGGGGCTGGTAGAAGATCGTGTAAGGGGCCAGCTCGATGGCCCATTTTGCCACCCGGCCGGATGCGTCCCAGCTGCCTATGATCTCGGCCAGCGGGGCGGTGCATACGACCGTGACGAGATGCTCTTGAAAGTAGGGCTTTAGCTTCTTGGCGGTGAAGTACACACCATAACACATCTTCTGGTAGTGCGGGTAGTTCTGCTTTGAGGCGGACAGCACCTCGCTCAAATAATACACCGGCCTCTGGACCGGCTGGGCTCGGCCTTCTTCTGGGTGTTGGACTACGATGACGGTGCTGACCACCCGGCTGGTTGCCGCGATGTAGAGGAGCATGGGCTCTTTCTCAGTCGGCGCCGCCAGAACGGGCGGCGTGGCCAGCATCTTCTTTAGCTCGTGAAAAGCTTGGTCGGCCTGGTCATTCCACTCGAAGTGAGTGCTCTTCTTCATGAGGCGGTAGAGGGGGAGAGCTTTCTCTCCGAGCCGGCTGATGAAGCGGTTCAAGGAGGCCAAGCACCCGGTGAACTTTTGAATGTCTCGAAGCTTGGTGGGGATCGCCATTCTCTCGATGGCCTTGATCTTCACCGGGTTGCATTCGATGCCGCGTTCGGAGACCAGGAAGCCTAGGAGCTGGCCGGCTGGCACTCCAAACACACATTTCTCGGGGTTGAGCTTGATTTGAAATCGGCGCAGGTTCTCAAACGTTTCCTTGAGGTCTCCCAGCAAGGTGCAGCGCTTCTCCGTCTTCACCATGATGTCGTCCACGTAAACATGAGCGTTTCTGCCGAGCTGCTTGAGGAGGCACTTCTGCATGCAACGCTGAAAAGTGGCACCGGCATTTCTCAATCCGAATGTCATAGTCAGGTAACAGAAGGCTCCAAGTGGCGTGATGAAGGCGGTCTTCAGGCGGTCGTCCGGATCCAGCTTTATCTGGTGATATCCTGAGTAAGCATCCAAGAAGCTCAACAGCTCGCATCCGGCTGTGGAGTCTTTCACTTGGTCTATCCTTGGCAGGGCAAAGGGATCTTTGGGGCAGGCCTTGTTGAGGCTTGTGTAGTCTATGCACATGCGCCACTTGTTGTTCTTCTTTAGCACGAGGACCGGGTTGGCGAACCACTCTGGAAAGAAAACTTCCATAATAAAGCCGGCTGCCAGAAGCCGGGCTATCTCCTCCCCTACAATCCTGCATTTCTCCTCCGACAGTCGGCGAAGGGGTTGTTTGACTGGCTTCGCGTCTTCTCGAACGTGTAGTTTGTGCTCGGCGAATTTCCTCAGAACACCCGGCATGTCCTTGGGGGACCATGCAAAGATGTCCCGATTCTCACGGAGGAAATCGGCAAGCTCGCCTTCCTATTTGCTGTTCAGGTTTGCCTCGATGACGGCAAACCTCTCTGGATGCTCGGGGTCAAGAGGTATCTTCTTCGTCTCCTTGGCCGGCTGGAAAGATCCTTGAGCATCATGCTCCTTGGGGTCGGGGGACACGGCCGACTGCTTGCCGGCTATGGCCACGACTCGGTCCAGCATCTTCTTTTCTTCGGCAATCACAAGGGACTCGGCCAGCCGGCTGCTGGCTGCTGCGCACTCAGAGGACTTCTTGTAATCGCCGGCTATGTTGATGACGCCTTTAGTGCTTGGTATCTTCATCTTGAGGTATGCATAGTGGGGAACTGCCATGAATTTGGCCAAGGCAGGTCGGCCAAGCAATGCATGGTAAGGGCTCTCCAGGTCCACCACTTCAAACCAGATCGCTTCCCGGCAGAAATGCTCCTTGTCCCCAAAAAGTACATCAATCTTGATCTTGCCAATGGGGGCGTAGGACAGGCCGGGTATGATGCCATGAAACACTGTCCGAGTAGGCATGAGCTGCTTCGTCTTGACGTTTAGCTTCTCCAGGGTGTCACGGTACAGGATGTTGATGCTGCTCCCGTCGTCTATCAACACACGGGAGAAGCGGGCGGCGTGTCTGTCTGTTGCAAGGGTGGCTTCCAGGACCAAGGCATAAGAGCCTGGAGACGGCATCACCTCTGGATGGTCGGCCCGGCTCCAGCTGATGGGCTTTTCTGACCAATGCATGTGTCCGGTGGGGTTGGCAGCGACCACGCTGACTTCCTGGTGCTCTCCGCGTTTGCTGCGCCGGTCTTCGGGCTGGCTTGTAAAGACGATGTAGGTTGCTTGCTCGTCGGGGAATTCGTCGTGCACGGCTCCGACTGCGGGCCGAGCGGCCGGAGGCGGCGGGGCCGGAGGCGGCGGGCCGGCAGGCGGAGGCGGCACGAGCCCCTCGCCTTTAGAGATTCGGGTGAGCCAATGGCACTTCCGGTTTGTGTGGTTGGACAGCTTCGCGCCGCTGTGGAACTTGCACGGGGCGTCGAGAGTTTGCTCGTAGGAGAAGGCGGGCTGCCAAGCCGGCCTGCCGCCCTTGAGCTTCTTGGGCGCCGGTCGCCCTTCAGGCGGCGCGTCTTCAACTGTGGCCACCTGCCGACTGGCAGGAGGCGGCGCGGGGCCCTTGCGCTTGTGGTCGTTCGAGTGTGGGCGTCGGCCGGGATCTCCAGCCAGCGTCTTGGGCGCTGGGTTAAGTACTTTCCCGGACGCGTCTACCCGAAGCTCGGTCTTCATCGAGGAGTCGGCGGTGGCGTACTTGTCCGCTATGTCCAGAAGCTCATCGAGGGTAGTCGGCTCGTCGCAGAGGAGCTTGTGCTTGAGGAGGGTGCCTTCTCGGCATCCGGCTGTGAAGTATTCTATGGCTTGCACCTCGTGCACCCCTTCGCAAGAGTTGTGGAGCTCGGCCCAACGCGTGAGGTAATCGCGAGTGGACTCGGCGGGGCGTTGTATGCACAAGGAGAGCTGTCTGGGCTTGAGAGCCCGCTTGTAGGTGCTGGTGAAGTTGCGGATGAAGGCTTCTGTGAAATCTAGCCAGCTGTTGATGCTGCGTGGCTTGAGGCTGTTGAGCCAGGTCCGCGCCGTGCCTTGCAACATGAGGGGCACGTACTTCACGGCAACGCGCCGGTTGCCATTGGCTATGCTAACCGCCATGGAGTAGTCGATCAACCAGTCTTCCGGCTTCATGGAGCCGTTGTACTTGGGCGTGTCTCTTGGGAGCGAGAACCCTTTGGGGAAGGGCTCGTCGTGGATGCGGGGGCCGAAACAAGGCGGGCCGACATCGTCTTATTCTTCCAACGCCAGGGATCGCGCCAGGCGGTCGATCCGATGGCGGGCGTCATTCTCACCGACTCCCTCACGGCGGCCTAGCCGGCCGCTGAGAGTCGGGTGCGCTACTGGTGGCGGGGCGGGATATCTCTCTCTGCGGGGCGGAGGCGGAGACGGGTTGCCCCGCCATTCCATGGCTCGGGGATGGCCATCCGCGTCTCGCTCGATGGAGATTCGGGTCCGGCTGCGGCTGGCAGCCGGCTCTTTCTTGTGCCGCGCGCGGGTGTTGCTCGTAGTCAGTGTCCGGGACATCGCACCATGATCTCGGCGCGGGGGAGGACTTTCCACGCGGGCGTCGGCTTCGTGCCGCTGCGCGGCTCCATCAATCAGCTGTTGGATGCACCGGGTCATGTGGGGGAGGTCTTCGGCCTCCAAGCCGTCCAACTCGTCTACGGCCGCCTGGGCGGCACGCAAGTTCTCGAGCGGAGTGGCATAGACCGAGCGGTCGACTCCCAGCATGTCGGCGATGACAGCGCTGCGTTGCTTGACAAGGCCGGCGCGGTCGGCTTCGCGCTGGTAGGCCTCGGTGAGGCGTCTTACGGAAGCCAGCCTCCAGCCCTCTGCGAGGAGGGCGAGGCGGCGTGCCTCCAGTGCTTCGTCGTCGGCATTAGCCGGGAGGGGGGTGAACAAGTCGTGGGCCGCCGCGTGAGGGGCGTCGTGGGCGCTCTCGTCGGCCGGGCCGCCGTGGCCGACAACCATCACTTCGGCGGTGACAATGTCGCAGCCACCGGCTCGGGGAAGCGGGTCGTTGTAGATCGTGACATTGGTGGGGAAGGTGTCGAACGTGGCCGTGTCGGAGTCGACAGGCATCGGGTCGGTGGAGCCAACCGACTCCAGGTCCTCAGTGGGCTCGCTGGAGACATGGAGCTAGCCGAGAAGGTTGGCGAGGTGGTCGGTGCCCGCATCGGAGGCGAGCTCGTCGGAGATGAGGGTTTCGTCGAGGAGATCGGCGAGGCTGCTCGCCGCGCAGACGCTGGTGACGCCTTGCAGCGCGTCGTGGCAAGCGCCATCGGGCGTGCCGGGCTGGCTACACTTGCGGGGGAGGAATAAGGTTCCCGTCCAGAACAGGTCTCCAGACGACGGTGCACCTGGCCCCACGGTGGGCGCCAAATGTCGGGTGGTGGGTGCGACATATGCCAACGGGTGGCTTATCATTGTGGGAGCCAGTAAGACATCGCCGGTGCCTGGAAACGGGATAAGGCGAAGACATGCACGCGGCGGATCTTACCCAGCTTCGGGGCTCTCCGTGGAGATAACACCCCTACTGCTGCTCTGCGGGGTCTCCGCATGATCACTAGATGAACAAGTAGCTACACAATGCTCCTTGAGCTATTTGGTGGGAGGAGGAAGAAGGGCACGGCCAGCCTGCTTCTTCTCCTTGTGTGGTGTCTAGGACTAGCAGGGGGTCCAACCCTTTGCATGGGTGCCCCGGGGGGTTTATATAGGCCTACTCCCCGGGGTTACAATGGTAATCCGACTGGGCGCGGGGCCCAGCCGTCTGTGACTGCGCTCGCCGGCTTCTGCGCCGGTTGCCGGCCCCTTGGTCGACAGGCAGGCCCCACTGTGCAGGGCCTGGTCGGCGGCTGGTTACTGTGGCTCCATCTTGGTGACATGGGCTTCGTCGTGGTAGGCGCGGCTACAGTGCCGCCGCTTGCTGGGCGATCGTTGTAGCCTCACTGCGTCTTGTCTCCTTAATGGGGCGTCTCCTTATAGGGAGGCGGCAAGCCGGCTGCGGGGAGCCGGCTCTATCTTGGGCCGACTGATTGGAGGCATGGCCGCCTTCGGGCGTCTCTCTGCCCGAAGGGGCCCACCATCTGTGGGCCACGCTTGCGGCCCGTCGTGGGTGACACCAAGGTCAACATGGCAACAGTGCCGCACCGGACGGGTCATGCCTACTCCGTACGGCGCACTGTGTCGGGCGTGCTCCGGGATTCGGGGGTGGCAGGCTTCACTGTAGCCACGCCCCGTCGCACCGCCGTTAGGTGGGTGCAAACTTTGAGGGTACGGTCTCGACCGCCTTATGGGAGCCGGCTTCTTGTAGTCGGCCTTCTCATGGCCGGCTTCCTGAAGTCAGCCCTCCCGTGGCGTTTTTCATGAGGGCTAAAGTCGGGCCGCCTTCCGAAAGCCGGCCTGGATGGCAGCCAGCAGGGGGAAGGCGGCTCCATGTCTTGGATTCTTGAGAGCCGGACGGGCTCGTAATTTTTTTAGAAGGGCCAGGGGAAGCCGGCTAGGCTACCCATGGCTATTTACTCCGACACAAGGGCAGGAAAGGATGCCCACACGAAAAACGGCTAAGGACGAACAAACTTATATAACGCGAGCCGGCCTCCTGCCCCGCCAGCCGGCTACCAGAGCAGCCGGCTGGCCAGCTTCCTGTTCACCTTGCTGCAATCTAAGAAAGCTTGAGTACTTGCCTTCCCAAAACAACCAAGTCCTTCTCCAGCCATAGACTGCAGAGCAGCTGTCCGGCTGGGAAGGCGGCGGCCAAGGAAAGGCGGCAAAGGAAAAAGCTAAAAGGATGAAAAGCAAACATGAACGGAAGCCAAACACATGCATAATATTTACACAAAAGACCTTGAAAGGCCAGCATTCAACATAGTCTGAATACACCACCAGTGGGTGGAACTGAGCAAATTTAAAGATTGTTCAAAAGAGTAACAAGCGGGAAAGCAAGGACGGCGGATCAAGCCAGGGGAATGACGGGCGAGTTGGGCAGGTTGGTGGAGTCGGCAGTGCCGGCTGGAGGAGTGACCGGCTGGCGAGTCTCGGCATCGTTGCTAGAGGCACGATTAGGCTGAGGCGGGCTGGTCGCTTCGCCGTCCGGCGCAGCGTCTTCACCATCCTCTCCCTCTTCCCCTTAGCCCTCATCACTGGAGGCAATCTCCTCTGCCGAGTCCTCACCTTCTGCCGGGTTTAGCCCGAACCACTCCTCTGGCTGAGCGATGCCGGTGTCATCCACCTCAGGGGCAAAGGCGCTGGTGTCGGTGTACTCGGCGATCGCCGAGGCGCGCTAGATGATAGCCGGCCGCACCGCCTCCAGCTCCTCATCAGCCTCCTGCCGCCAGATGCTCAGCTAGTCCAAGTTCAGCCCAGGATACCAAGCTCGGACGAACTCCAGTGCCAGCCCAGCACCGGACCGGGCTGCTGACGCCTTCCAAGCCTCGAAGAGGCCGACTACGACCTCCAGCCAGTCGGTGGTCCGACTTGGGGTGCGTGGGATCACCTCGCCGGGCCAGAGGGCGGCCAGCACTTGCGCCCCGGCGCGCTGAAGACGGCGAAGCATGCGGTGGGCCGGCTGTAGGCGAGCTTGAGGCGCCAGAAGCTGCTCCTTAAGTGACCGGCTGGCACCCGGTGCGACCTCGGCCCCCGCCTGCCGTCGCGCGTCGCGGTAGGCCTCGATGGCTTGGGTGGCGGCAGCAGAGTAACCGGGAAAGTAATCTGCACAAAGAAGAAAGCAGTAGCACAAATTCAAAAGACGAACCAGATAGTAGGAGGCAGGCAAAGAAACGATGAAGAAGGCGGCCCACCATCGATTAAGTCTTCTACCCAGCTGTAGCCTTGACTCAGCGCCTACCTGGCCTCGGCCCAGTTCGCCGCCTCGGTCTCGTATTCGGCTTTGAGGGCGGCCTCGCTGTCCTGTGCCGCCTTTAGGGCCGCCTTGTGGTTCTCCTCCTGGTCGGCTAGCTGCTTGGCCAGGTGGTCACGCTCTTGAGCCAGGGCGGCACACTCGGCATCCTTGGCGCGAAGGGCGGTCTGGGCTCCGCTCAGCTAGCTCCTCAAGTCAGCATTGGCCCCTGCAGATATGAAGAAAGAAGTTGTCAGGAAAAGATCCGACCCGACTGCTCAGTAGTCGTCCCGAATCTCGGGGACTGCACCCAGTGGGTGCGCTAACGTGCCCCCACTTTAGACAAAAGATGAAGCACTTACTCCGGCTCTCAGTCAGATTGGTGGTTTTCTGTTTCAACTCCTGGTCCTGGGAGTTGAAGGCAGCCGCGCGGAGGTTATGATACTCCTGCAGATAAGAACAAGATGGCAAATAGAGTCTACCAAGAAGTTCCAAGCCACCTGCTCAGCAGCTGACTCGGAACTCGGGGACTACACCCAGTGGGTGCGCTGACGCGCCCCCATGGAAGAAATCAGGAGTAATCAACGAAAAGCAGAAGGACTCACCCGGATCACCGTTCGCGTCATGAGAAATCCTTGAGTGTACTGCTTCAGCGTGGTAGCTTGGGCTTGAAGCCGGTTCCGGACGTCCTACGCCGCCACGTTCAGCAAGGCCGTCCCGCCGCCCGGCGTCCACCCGGACGAGCTATCGCTAGCCGCTTCCAGGTCCTGGGCCAACAGGCCGGCGCCAGCGGCGTTGTGCGGATCTAGTGCTGAAGTCGCCTTCTCGGCGCGCCAACGGGACGGCGACAGGACCACAAGGTCCGCCCCGATAGTCGGCTCACCTCTGGCCGGCTACACGGGCGGCGTGTCGCGACGGCTACCTTGGCCCTTTCCAGCCGGCGGCATCGGTTCCGTTTCCTTCCCCTTCGCCGGCTGGCCACGGCTGGTCTTCTCCGTCGGGGGCACTGGAATGTCGGGTGCCACGACCCGAAGTGGGATGACGAGCAGCGGAGGCTGGTTCCACTGGGCCTCCGCCTCCTCCTCCTCCGTGGCTGCGGCCTCCGCCTAGGCTTTGGCAGCCGCGTCGGCCCGTGCCTCCACCCACTTCTCCCTCGCCTCCCGTGTGACGCCCCGAGACCGTTGCGCCAGGTGTCTTCCAGTCATTCGCTGTCCTTGCCATGTCATTCGCTTGCATGTTGCATCTTTGTCATGTCATCATGTGCATTGCATCATCATGTTTTCAAAACTTGTATTCATTCGGGTTCCCCTAGTCCGTCCGTTGTCTGTTCTGAGCCCAGACACACTTGCACGCACCCGAGACATGTACGAAATAGTATTTTATAACTGGCCGGAAAATGTTCTTGGAATGGGATGAGAGTTGACGTGTGGTCTTATTATAGTGTAGGTAGACCGCCTGTCAAGTTTCATCGCATTCAGAGATCGTTTGATGCCCCAACGGATAACTATAGCGGAAGTATAGCCGGTCTAACGTCGGATGTTTTCGGTCTCCGAAAACCATGCCGGGCTGCATCTCTCCCCCTCTTCTCTCAGACCAACCCGCTCTTCACAATCCGCCAGACCCAACCTAACCTCTCTCGTCAGCCCACAGCCCTCCTCGCGCGCGTCCAAAAGTTGTCCCGAACCCGACCCGGACTGTCGCCACCGTTGTGTCCGGATCATCCTCGAACATCTACAAAAACGTCTCCGTTTTCTTAATTGGGCTCCCTAACCTATTTATCCGAGACCGTCTGATTTTGAACGGAGGGTCCAAACCTAATCCAATTGTCCCTATATATATAGTCCACCACCTACCCAATCAAGCCAACCCTAAAATCTAGGGGATTTGTCCCTGCCACTGCCGCCGCACTATCTCCCACCTCGGGATCTCTCCAAGTCCAAAAATCCCCCCTTGATTTTTCCAACTGGACCAACCCCCCCACCCCTCGTTGCTGCCAGATTCAACCCGCAGGCAGCCATCCCCTCGAACCGCTGCCTCCCTCGAGCTCCAACGGGACCGCGCCCCTGGATCCCCTGCCTGTGCTCCTCGCTCGTTGCCTCCTTGACAGCGTCGCCATGGCCTCATCTTCATCAGGGGATGAGCCTCCCCGAGCTCCTCCCTCCTCTTGTGCTCGAGACCAGCAACATCCTCGTCGGCCACAGCAGGTTCCAGGCCGACCCCGCGCCTTCTCCCTTGCGCCCCTCTCCTTTTTCCCTTCTCCTTGGCGTCATCTCCTCCCTCTCTCTCTCTCTCTCTAATTCTGCCATGGACATCCTCACAGGTAACCGAGCCCCTGCCTACCTCACCAGAGAGATTCGTCTCCGCCATGGAGCATGCAGCAGACGCTCGCCGTTGCCGCAGCTCGCCCCAGCATCCTCGCCGGCCCCGCGATTCCACCGCGTCCCCCCTTCCAATGGAGCGCGTTGACCTCCCCTACTTCCGCGTGGACCGGCCGTCGTGCGCCCCGCCACGCCAAATCCATAGCTCGTCGCCGCCGGGAACAAGCCCCTCCGCCCCGAATCCAGCCGGCCTCCTCTCCAGCTTCGCGCCAAGTCCGACCTCGTCGGAGTCTTCTCCTCGCCGCTGCGTCCGTCAAGTCTCTGCCGTCGCCGCTGCTCTGTCTATGTTGAGCAAAAAACGAACAACGAAAAAGCGCCCCTGCGTTGACCTGCCTCCCTGTTCATCTAGAGCGCCAGCAACAGATCGCACCCAGGCCTAGCGCGAGGCCCAGCTGCGAACACCCCTGTCGGCCTCCCTCTTCCCACCGAACTGGGCCTGGCCCATGGTGACAGCAGATCCAGCCCGAGCTCCCCTGCACTGATGGGCCGCCTAAGTTTCGGCCCGCATGTGTTTTTTTCCAGCATCTGTGAATTTGTTCTTTTATCCAGTTAAACGGTTTTGCAGAAAAACCCTCATACTTCATGCATTTAATAACTTCTCAACCGTGCATCGGATTAAAACAATTTATATATGAAACTTGCTTAGAATTTCATCTAGTTTATTAATATGCAACTTTCATCCATGTTTAAATGCTTAAGATGCTGTTTGTTTAAACTTGCTTATTTAACTTGCTAAAATGTTTTAATTCATAACTATTTAACCGTAGCTCCGAATTTAATAAACTTTATATGTAAATGGGGTGGAAAAATGCCTAGTTTAACATGGTTCACTTTCTTTGCATGTTTAACAACCCTAAAATTGTGTTTAGGGCAGAATAGTACCAAACCTAAAATATGCACGTGAGGAGTTTCCGGATTTGTTGTTCGTTGCTTCCGGCCTCATTTAACCTTGACTAGATGTGTAGTATTCTTTTGCCTCACCTCTTGCCATGTTTAACAACATTTAAATTTGTTGAGTACCTAACCGAGAGTGAACTAAATAATTGATGTGGTTTTCCGTCAATATGCAACTCGTTGCATATTGAGCTCCACTTAATTTGTAGGATTGCTTGTGCACTTTGCCATGCCATGCTTCATTAAACCGGACATGCATGATACTTGGTTGTGCATCATGCCATGGTCATGTGTTGGTTGTTTACTATGTTGTTTGCTCCTTTCCGGTGTTGTTTCTTCGGGTTGGTTCCGATAACCTTGCGTTGTGAGGAACGTTCGACTACGACCGTTTGTCTTCTTCATGGACTCGTTCTTCTTCCTTGCGGGATCTCAGGCAAGATGACCATACCCTCGAAAACACTTCTATCTTTGCTCGCTTAGTTGCTCACTCTTTTGCTATGCCTATGCTGCGATACCTACCACTTGCTTATCATGCCTCCCATATTGTTGAACCAAGCCTCTAACCCACCTTGTCCTAGCAAACCGTTGTTTGGCTATGTTACCGCTTTGCTCAACCCCTCTTATAGCGATGTTAGTTGCAGGTGAAAATTGAAGTTTGTTCCTTGTTGGAACATGGAGATGTTGTTCCTTGTTGGAACATGTTTACTTGTTGGGATATCACAATATATCTTATTTAATTAATGCATCTATATACTTGGTAAAGGGTGGAAGGCTCGGCCTTATGCCTGCTGTTTTGTTCCACTCTTGCCGCCCTAGTTTCCGTCATATCGGTGTTATGTTCCCGGATTTTGCGTTCCTTACGCGGTTGGGTTATAATGGGAACCCCATGACAGTTCGCCTTGAATAAAACTCCTCCAGCAATGCCCAACATTGGTTTTACCATTCGCCACCTAGCCTTTTTCCCTTGGGTTTTGCGGACCCAAGGGTCATCCTTATTTTAACCCCCCCCCCCGGGCCAGTGCTCCTCTGAGTGTTGGTCCGAACTAGGCAGCCTGCGGGGCCACCTCGGGGCAACTTGAGGGTTGGTTTTACTCGTAGCTTGACCTATCTGAGTGTGCCCTGAGAACGAGATATGTGTAGCTCCTATCGGGATTTGTCGGCACATTCGGGCGGTGTTGCTGGACTTGTTTTACCATTGTCGAGGATGTCTTGTAACCGGGATTACGAGTCTGATCGGGTCTTCCCGCTAGAAGGAATATCCTTCGTTGACTGTGAGAGCTTGTGATGGGCTAAGTTGGAACACCCCTGCAGGGATTTGATCTTTCGAAAGCCGTGCCCGCAGTTATGGGCAGATGGGAATTTGTTAATGTCTGGTTGTAGAAAACCTGAAGTTGACCTTAATTAAAATACATCAACCGCGTGTGTTACCGTGATGGTCTCTTCTCGACGGGGTCTGGGAAGTGAACACGGTGTTGGAGTTATGCTTGACGTAGGTTGTTCTAGGATCACTTCTTGATCATAGTTGTTCGATCGTGCTTTGCCTTCTCTTCTTGCTCTCATTTGTGTTGTTAGCCACCAAATATGCTAGTCACTTGCTGCAGCTCCACCTCATACCTTTTACCCTACCTATAAGCTTAAATAGTCTTGATCGCGAGGGTGTGAGATTGCTGAGTCCCCGTGATACCGATACTTCCAAAACTAGTTTGCAGGTGCCGATGATATCGTGCAGGTGACTCAACCAAGCTCAAGGAGGAGCTCAATGAAGATCTTGTCCTTTATGTTGTTTCGTTCTAGTTGATCAGTAGTGGAGCCCAGTTGGGGTCGATCAGGGATCTCTGTAGCATTTGGGGTAATCTTCTTCTATTTTGGTTCCATAGCTGGACCTTGTTTGTATCTGGATGATGTAATGCTTTATTCATGTAATTGTGTGAAGTGGCGATTGTAAGCCAACTATGTATCTCTTTCCCTTATGTATTACATGGGTTGTGTGAAGATTACCTCACTTGCGACATTGCTTTCAATGCAGTTATGCCTCTAAGTCGTGCTTCGACACATGGGAGATATAGCCGCATCGAGGGTGTTACATCCCGAGCCGCCCTCCGCTCCCCCGCCTCCCGCTCCTCCCGCGCTTCCCGCGCGTTTTTCTCAGTCGCCTCGAGGAGATCGGTGCAGGGATCCACACGGCGGGAACTTGAGGACCCTCCCGCGGGTCCGACTACGAAGGCGGCAGGGGCCCGTTCAAGAGAAAGTGGGGCACTGTTTGATAAGTCAAGAAGAAGGCTTAGAAAGATATCAACCGAAGAAGAAAAAGAAAGGCGTAAGAAAAATAACACTACGGCAACGGCTGCTTCACCACCTTGCGGAAGCAGGCCGCCTTCGCGGCCGCCTCATCCCGCTTGGTCGCCGCCGCGGTACTCTTGGGCTTCTTTGGCCGACTACCAAAGTGGGTCGACGTGGCTCGGCGTTTTTGCGCACCGCCACGGGCAGCCGGCGTGGCGGATGGGCCCGCACCTTGATGATCGGGCGCCAGCTGACGGCGCGGAATAACTTCAGCCTCATCATCATCCGGCCAATCCTCGAAGGAGGCCCCGAGCCCAGTGTCGCATGCCTCGCCGCCTTCCCCTGCGACATCGTCTTCCATGGCGGCCGCCCCCAGGTCCAGATCGTCTACGTTGTCCATCATGCGGTCGGGGAGGAAGTAGCGTTCTACCCCCACAGCCCCGGTTGTCGGCGGAAGCATGGGATTCTACCGGAAACAAGCCGGCTGGTCAGGAGTCGGCCATCATGAACCCCGCAACAAGGAAAGAGGAAAAGAAGCGAAACTTACCACAGGCGGAGGATTGGCACGAGAGTATGGCTCCTTGCCATACTGCCACTCCTCGGTGAGCTTGTAGTTGGAAATATATTTCACCATGTAAGACACCTCGGCGTGAGGCATCTCCTTGGTGCTTAGCCGGCACGGGTTGAAGCGGCCGCTCATCTGGCAGATCATGTGAGGTCGGCTCTGGAGCAGAAGCACCCGGCGCTCCACGAAGACGGCCACCAGGTCAGACCCAGTCAGACCCTCCGACTGGATCATCACCCGGAGCCGTGCAACGCAGGCGGCCCCACCCTGAGACAGCGACCTGGCCCAGAAGGACCATGAGGGCTGCCTCCCAGCCGGCAGGCCGGCTACGTAAGCCGGCAGATTGACGAAGTCGCCTTGCGGAGCGATGTTCTTCACGTAGAAGTAGGATTTCTGCCAGAGCTTCACCGAGTGGATCAGCGGGATGGGCGGAAACGGGTTGTTGTCGCTCGTCCTCCGGATGGCGATGAAGGCGCCGCATGGGGCAGGAACGCCTGCGACGACAGTGCCAAGCTTGCATTGGAAGAATTCTCCCCACAGTTCAAGGGTGGGGAGGACACCAAGAAAACCCTCGCACAGGGCAACGAAGGTCGACAGCAGCATCACCGCGTTTGGAGTAAGGTGATGCGGCTGGAGATGATAAAATTCGAGGAAGGAATGGAGGAACCCGCTCGCCGACAGGCCGAAGCTGCGCAGGCAGTGCGAGCGGAAGATTACCCGCTCATCCTCCTCCGGCGCCGGCGAGATCTCCCTCTCCGGCGCAAGGCGGACCCGCATGAAATCCGTGTCTGGCAGCCGCCGCGTCCGGCGGAGGAAGTCGACGTGGTCGTCGTGGATGTTGGAGCCGTCCCAGGAGCTCGACAACGCCATGGGGACGGCGCGGCGATGAGAAAGGTGCGGCGAAAGAAAGGCGCGCGACCCTGCTACGATGAAGCGACAGCAAGCCAAGAAGATTGGCGGGAAGGCCGAGCGGCGGCGGGTAGCTGTGGTGACGGAGAGGAGGAAGAAGAAGGAGGGGGCAGAGCGAGGGAGAGTGCGCGAGTGTCTGGCGCTCCCCTCCTCTCCCCCTACTTATAGCCTCATGCGGCAAAGCCGAGGAGGCAGGGCGTGGGGGGTGTGGGATTAACTGCACCCACTCCCCCATGCCCCGCGATTATTGCGCCTTCACGGCGTGCGGAAACTGCCGCTGGGGGGGCACATGGTCCATCCGGGCCGCAGAAGATCCGCGCGTGGGCCGAGGCCCTGTAGTGGCGGGCCCCAGACTGCGGGGCGTCCCGTCGCGCGCGTGGGCTGGCAGGCCCCTCCAGCCGTAGGGTGCCACATGGCACATAGGCGACGAACGGTCAGCTTGCAGCCTGACTCGCGCGCCAACTGGTTCCCGCCTTCAAGCTTTGAAATCTCTAGAAGACGGCACGCCTAGTCAAAGCCGGCTCCCAGTTTCTGGCTCCTCAAGATAGGAAGCTGACTGAGCTCCTCGTCTTTTTTCTGCCTCGGAGCCCAACCAGCTTCGGGGACTACTGTCGGAGTAAATGACCACGGGTAGCCTAGCCGGCTTCCCCTGGTTCTTCAGAAAAATTATAGGCCGATTGAGCCTCCAAGCGTCCAAGACGTGGGGCCGCCTTCCCCCAGCTGGCTACCTCTCAGGCCGGCTGCGCAAAGGCGGCCCTGCCCTAAAATCCTTGAGAAACAAGACCACGAGAAGGCTGAGTCCAAGAAGCCGGCCATAAGAAGGCCGACTCGAAGGAGTCGGCCCCTCAGCAGGCGGCCAAGATCGTGCACTTAGAGTCTGCGCCGACCAAACGGTGACGAGATGGGGCGTGGCTATAGTGAAGCCTGCCACCCCCGAATCCCGGGGCACGCACGACCACAGTACGTCGAACAGGGCGGCCATCACCCGTCCAGCGCGGCACTGTTGCCATGTTGATCATGACGTCACCCACGGCGAGCAGTCAGTATGACCCATGGGTGGCGGGACCCCTCAGTCAGGAAGACACCCAAAGGCGGCCAGGCCTCCCAAAGTCGGCCTGGGGTATGGCCGGCTCTCAATAGCCGGCCAGCTCTCTCCCTCGAAGGAGGAGCCTCATTAAGGAGATAAGATGAGGTAAGGCTACAGTGATGCCCCGCCCAGCGGCAGCACTGTAGCCATGCTTACCACGACAAAGACCTCGTCATCAGAGGCGAGGCAACATTAACCAGCCTCCGACAAGACCCCCAAGCGGTGGGACCGGCCTGTCGACCAGAAGGCCAGCAGCCGGCGGGGCCCGCTACTCGGCGGGCCCATCGGTCGGCGGAGAAGCCGGTCAGCCTAGACACAGATGGCTGGGGCCCGCACCCAGCCGTATTACCATTGTACCCCCGGGGGGTAGGCCTATATAAACCCCTGGCGCACCCATGCAGGGGGATCCCCCTTTTCGATAGTTCTAGACACCTCGTCAAGAGGAGAGACGTGCTAGCCTTGCCCTTCCTCATCCTTTCACCAAACAACTCAAGGAGCCTCTTGTAGCTACTTGTCAATCCAGTGACCATGCGGAGACCCCGCAGAGCAGCAGCAGGGGTGTTATCTCCACGGAGAGCCCTGAAGCTGGGTAAGATCCGCTGGCGTGCATGTCTTCACCTTATCCCGTTTCCAGGCACCGGCGATGTTTTATTGACTCCCACAATGATAAGCCACCCGTTGGCACATGTCGCACCAACCACTCGACAGCCCTGCTAATCCGGTAAGCTCCTTATATCTCATAAGGTGTTTCTTTCCCTAGTATAATTATGTGAGGGATCTAAGTCTCCACATTATTTGACAGGAATGGGTCACGACAGCGGAGCGGATCGACTGTCCGGCCCCACTGCCCGAAGATCCCACAAGTACTCTCCTGATGGAGATGCTGGTTCCGGTGCCCTATGAGGCGCTAGAGAAGAAGGCCAAGAAGAAGGCCGCGGGGACCAGGAAAGGTCTCCGGCGCAAGGTTGTATCGGAATCCTCGTCCGATAACACCGAGACGCCCTCCTCCCACGAAGACGAGGAGGAGGAAGAGGAAAATTCTCCCCATCCAGCCGGGGGGATAAGAAAAGTAAGGCCTCCCCATCCGGGGAGGCCGAAGGGTCCAAGAAGGGAAGAGCCCTCCTTTCGGACCACTCCACCACGGCCGCGTTCAATGACGAGGAGTGGTCGCCCAGGGACAAGCCCCTGGCGAAGTCGTAAGTATCCGGATACCATTACAGTTCCGGTATATTTCGTTTTATTGTTTCTTATCATGCTGAACATGATCATGCAGCCCACCCAAGGACCGTCTCGACTTATCCTCTTCGGATGGGTCTCTAGGCCTGTCAGAGATGAACAATGGTTTGCTCCCAACCGCCTCCTCCCCTCGCCCTACAGACCATGCTGAGATGTTGTCCCGAAGGGCACCAAGCCAAGGGAAGGTAGTTCTGGGGGGGGCCAAGGCGACCTCCCAGACGCCGGGCGCATGGGAGGCAAGGCTTCCATGGGCTCTAATGACGGGGGCAGCAAGTCCGGCCCCCGGCCGAATACTAAGCCGGAACCTCCCGTGGTTCCGGACTATGCGGGGCGACCCTTCACCAAGGGGGGTGAGCCGTCCGTGCCGATGGCCTCTGTCCATCCAGAGGCACCAGACAATTTGCTGGAAGCGCTTCGTGGTGCTTCCATTAACAAAGAGCACCGCACTGTCATGAGTGCAGTGGTAGAGAAGGTTCAGTCTGCAAAAAGCGGACTAATTGAAGCCTGTGCTAGCCTCTTAACAGGCTTTGAGTTAAGTAATCAATTTATAAGAAAATTCTATAGCATAGACAGTATCCCCTAATGCTCTGTTTGGCGTTCAAAAAGAAAGGCCGAACAGAGGATCAAATAATAATCATAGGAGTCTAATCAGAATGTGTCTTATGTGAATAAGCAAGCTTCGCTGCTGGTCGCTGCCGCTCGCACTGCGGAGGTCTCCGCACTAAAGCAGGACCTTGAATGGTCTGAAAAAGAGCTCGGCCTTACCAAGAGTCAGCTCGAAGAGAACAAAGGTAAGTGATACTCGTCCATATATTGATAAGGAATAAAAAAGAATGTGGTTGTTAAGTCATAGGATCATCATGAATTTTCCTAGGGGCCACGACCAAAGTGGCGTCCCTAAAGGAGGCGTTGTCCGAGGCCGAAAACAAAGCATCCAAGGAGCACACCGAGCACGAAAAGCAAGAGGCTTGAGTCGGCGTGGTGTAGCAAGAGCTCCAGGATTTCGTCAAAAAATACGAGTCCTGGGAGCGTGACTCTAAGACGCAAGGGTCTGAGCTTGCGAAGGCCCTTGAGAACGCAAACAATGCCAAGGCCGTAGCCCACAAGGCCCTCCAGGAGCTTCATGCGGTCCAGAAGATAGCAGCGGGTAAGGAATTCATTATGCAAAGCAAGCATGTGAAGGAAATTTTCCTTTTACTTACCCAAGTTCGGAGCTCTCCAGGAGCGTTCGCAGATCTTCCCGAGGTGTGTCCGATGCCGTAGAATTTTACCGGGCCGAGGAAAGGAGCTCGACGGAGAAGTTGTTCTGGTCTCAGCATACTGGGACCGAACATCTGATGCCCTTGAGCGACCAATTGAAGCAATTGGTCGAGATCCACAAGGCGGCCGAACAGGCCATGAAGGGCCTCATAGTCCGGATGTGGCTAGGCGAGCACCTGCCTAGCAGCTACTTCGGCCTGGTGAGGCGGCTTGTGAATACCTGCCCACGGCTTGAAGTCATAAAGCGGTTCGTCCGCATTGAGGGTGCACGCAGGGCTTTTTCCCGAGTGAAAGTGCACTGGGCGAAGATGGATGCCGAGAAGCTGGTGAAGGAGGGGCCACCGGAGGGCACAGAACATCGCCGCCCCGAAAATTATTATGACAGCGTCTTGAAGGGTGCCCGCCTTGTGGTGGAGGAATGTTCTAAGGATGTAATATTTGAATGAATGTACTCATGTGATCCTGTAATATGAAAAACGAGTCCATCTGCGCTATATAACGCTTGTTGATTTAAAATATTACCTTCTGTGCGGGCGTTTATGAAATATGAGAGTTGGCCAGTCGTCGGCTTCTGACCTCATGTAGCTAGTACTGAGGTGTTCGGGATAAATCTGATCACTCTTTATCCCAGTTTTGGGTCCTTCGAAGGAGGTGTTCAGCACATCGAACTAGGCAATCGGACTATAAGTCTTTATCACTCTCACTTAGCCATAGAAGTCTACAATTTTAAATTTTGGTGAAGCCCCTAGTATTCGGAAGGCCGAACTTGGGGTGCTATGAACGCCTAAATCGGACAAGGCCGACTCCTAGCCTGAAGTGGAACAAATCTTTAGGGATTTGGGACCTCTCGAACAGCGACTAGCTCTCGCCACATCATGACAGACAATTTTTGGCTCTACTGAGGTGCTCATCCGGAAGAACCGGGACACAATCGCAGTAGTTCTCCCAGTGCTACCTTAGCCGATATAGCGGAACGTAAGGCACCAAAACATGGGAGCCGGGCAAACCCAACTATTGACCCAAGACATGATTCAGAGATGATGCATATAATGCTATAAGTTCGGGGTGCCACACTGTCGAAAGTGTTCGGACTTTTCTTGCCGTGTTATGGGGTACACTGAAGCCCCTGGCGTATTGAACATACCAGAATGTACGGGAGCAACTTGTCGTGAATAGACAAACAAGGAAAGAAAAAAAAGAGAGGAAGAAATGTAATAATAAGCTGACACTGTGCATTGTTATTTATAGGATATGTCAAAGCGTATGTGTATATGTAGTACAATAAGCAAAAATAGGACTATCTGACATGTCCGATCCAAGGGCGAGCTGCGTGTGGGTATGTAAAACAGGTATAACGGTCGGTACGAGAGACCACTTGGGTATTCCCTTGTACGTCAAAGCTTCTTGCTCCCTTGGTGCTTCCCTCTCGTGATGGGTCCGATGTTCTAGCTATCGGAGAGGGCCTCCTGAGAATAGGGTCCTGAAAGGAAGAAAATGATAAAGATATACTGGTCCTAAGGCGGTTGAACCGCATTGTGGGACGCGCCATAGTCGTGCCTCCGCCTATACCCATGGTATCTTTAGTGCGTAGTTATGTACGTGCGGCGTAAATTTCGTTGCTTGACTGGGACTAGGATGGAGGCCGAATTGCTAGGCAAGCTCTAAACGCGCCTGGCGATTCTGTTGTAGGTTATTCCGGACTCACTTGAATGTGTCTGTGGACATTGTCGCCGAATTGGCGGTCTGCCTCAAAAGGCTGCTTTGCATTTCTGCTGCAAGGGACGCAGTGTGCTCCTCCGTGCGGAGCGAGCGTTCTGTGTTTCCGTTAACTGTTATAACCCCGCGAGGTCCTGGCATTTTGAGCTTGAGGTATGCATAATGCGGCACCGCATTGAATCTAGCGAATGCGGTTCGTCCGAGCAGTGCATGATAGCCACTGCGGAAGGGGATGATATCGAAGATTAACTCTTTGCTTCGGAAGTTATCTGGAGATCCGAAAAAAAGACCACTTCCAGTGTGATTGTGCCCGTGCAACAGGCCTCTACACCTGGTATGACACCTTTGAAGGTGGTTTTTGTGGGTTTGATCCTCAAGGGGTCTATACCCATTTTGCGCTCCGTATCCTGATAAAGCAGGTTCAAGCTACTGCCACCGTCCATAAGGACTCGAGTGAGGTGGAATCCGTCAATGATAGGATCAAGGACCAATGCGGCAGAACCGCCATGACGGATACTAGTGGGGTGGTCCCTGTGATCAAAAGTGATTGGACAAGAAGACCATGGGTTGAACTTTGGGGCGACTGGCTCCATCGCATGGACGTCCCTGAGTGCATGCTTCCGTTCCCGCTTGGGGATATGGGTTGCGTATATCATGTTCACCGTTTTCACTTGGGGAGGAAATTTCTTCTATCCTCCTGTGTTCGGCGGCGGGGGGTCCTCCTCGTCGTCGCTATGCAGCCCCTTGTCCTTGCTTTCGGCATTCAACTTGCCGGCCTGTTTGAACACCTAGCATTCTCTGTTGGCGTGGTTGGATGGCTTATCGGGGGTGCCGTGAATTTGACACGAGCAGTCGAGTATGCGGTCCAAACCGGACAGGCCCGGATTGTTTCTTTTGAAAGGCTTTTTCTGCTGACCGGATTTAGAGCCACAGAATCCGGCATTGACTGTCATGTCTTTGGCGTTGTCGCCGTTGTTGTGGCGCTTGTATCTGTTGCAAGGTGGATTGTTGTTGCTGTCTCTGGCCTCCGATGTGCCAGGGTTGCTTGTTGTGTTATTGCTACGGGCCAACCAGCTATCCTCGCCAGCGTAGAAGCGGGTCATGAGTGTTGTGAGGGCTGCCATAGACTTTGGCTTCTCTTAGCCGAGATGTCTGGCGAGCCACTCATCACGGATGTTATATTTAAAGGCCGCTAGGGCTTCGGCATCCGGACAGTCCACAATTTGGTTCTTTTTGGTTAGGAACCGAGTCCAAATTTCCTGGCTGACTCTCCGGGCTGTTGTGTTATGAGACTTAAATCATCAGCATCTGGTGGCCGCACATAAGTGCCCTGGAAGTTGTCCAGGAATGCGTCTGTCAGGTTCCCCCAACTTCCAATGGAGTTTGCTGGCAAGCTATTTAGCCAATGCCGAGCTGGTCCTTTGAGTTTTAATGGGAGGTACTTGATGGCGTATAGATCATCCCCGCGGGCCATGTGAATGTGGAGGAAGAAATCCTCTATCCATACTGCGGGGTCAATAGTACCATCGTATGATTCAATGTTCATGGCTTTAAACCCTTCTGGGAATTCATGATCCATTACTTCATCAGTGAAGCATAGGGGGTGTGTGGCTGATGTCTACTACACAACCTTCTTCTTGTAGACTTTGTTGGGCCTCAAAGTGCAAACGTTTGTAGGACAGTAGCAAATTTCCCTCAAGTGGATGACCTAAGGTTTATCAATCCGTAGGAGGCGTAGGATGAAGATGGTCTCTCTCAAGCAACCCTGCAACCAAATAACAAAGAGTCTCTTGTGTCCCCAACACACCCAATACAATGGTAAATTGTATAGTTGCACTAGTTCGGCGAAGAGATGGTGATACAAGTGGTATATGGATAGTATATAAAGGTATATGTAATCTGAAATTATAAAAATAGCAAGGTAACAAATGATAAAAGTGAGCGTCAACGGTATTGCAATGATAGGACACAAGGCCTAGGGTTCATACTTTCACTAGTGTAAGTTCCCTCAACAATACTAACATAATTGGATCACATAACTATCCCTCAACATGCAACAAAGAGTCACTCCAAAGTCACTAATAGAGGAGAACAAACGAAGAGATTATGGTAGGGTACGAAACCACCTCAAAGTTATTCTTTCCAATCAATCCATTGGGCTATTCCTATAAGTGTCACAAACAGCCCTAGAGTTCGTACTAGAATAACACCTTAAGACACAAATCAACCAAAACCCTCATGTCACCTAGATAATCCAATGTCACCTCAAGTATCCGCGGGTATGATTATACGATATGCGTCACACAATCTCAGATTCATCTATTCAACCAATACATAGAACCTCAAAGAGTGCCCCAAAGTTTCTACCGGAGAATCACGACGAAAACGTGTGCGAACCCCTATGCATAGGTTCATGGGCGGAACCCGCAAGTTGATCACCAAAACATACATCAAGTGAATTATGTGGTATCCCATTGTTACCACAGATACGCACGTCAAGACATACATCAAGTGTTCTCAAATCTTTAAATACTCAATCCGATAAGATAACTTCAAAGGGGAAACTCAATTCATTACAAGAGAGTAGAGGGGGGAAGAAACATCATAGGATCCAAATATAATAGCAAAGCTCGCGATACATCAAGATCGTATCATCTCAAGAACACGAGAGAGAGAGAGAGAGAGAGAGAGAGAGAGATCAAACACATAGCTACTGGTACACACCCTCAGCCCCGAGGGAGAACTACTCCCTCCTCGTCATGGAGAGCACCGGGATGATGAAGATGGCCACCGGAGAGGGATTGTCCCCTCCGGCAGGGTGCCAGAACGGGTCTAGATTGGCTTTCGGTGGCTACGGAGGCTTCTGGCGGCGGAACACCCGATCTATTGTGCTCATGGATGTTTTTAGGGTATATGGAGATATATAGGTGGAAGAAGTACGTCAGGGGGCCACGAGGGGCCCACGAGGGTGGAGGGCGCGCCCAGGGGGTGGGCGCGCCCCCTGCCTCGTGGCCTCCTCGCAGGTCCCCCGACGTGCATTCCAAGTCTTCTGGGCTTCTTTCCTTCCAAAAATGAGTTCCGTGAAGTTTCAGGTCAATTGGACTCCGTTTGATTTTGCTTTTCTTCGAAACCCTAAAACAGGGTAAAAACAGAAATTGGCACTGGGCTCTGGGTTAATAGGTTAGTCCCAAAAAATGATATAAAAGTGTATAATAAAGCCCATAAACATTCAAAATAGTAGATAATATAGCATGGAGCAATCAAAAATTATAGATACGTTGGAGACGTATCAGCATCCCCAAGCTTAATTCGTGCTCATCCTCGAGTAGGTAAATGATAAAAGAAAGAATTTTTGATGTGGAATGCTAGTTGGCATAATTTCAATGTAATTCTTCTTAATTGTGGTATGAATATTCAGATCCGAAAGATTCAAGACAAAAGTTCATATTGACATAAAAATGATAATACTTCAAGCATACTAACTAAGCAATCATGTCTTCTCAAAATAACATGGCCAAAGAAAGTTCATCCCTACAAAATCATATAGTTTAGTCATGTTTCATTTTCGTCACACAAGAATTCTCTCATCATGCACAACCCCGATGACAAGCCAAGCAATTGTTTCATACTTTAGTAATCTCAAACTCATAAACTTTCACGCAATACATGAGCGCGAGCCATGGATATAGCACTATGGGTGGTATAGAATATAATGAGGGGGGTTATGTGGAGAAGACAAAAAGGAGAAAGTCTCACATCAACGAGGCTGTGGAGATGCCCACCGATTGATGTTAATGCAACGGATGCACTAGAGCTATAAATGTATGAAAGCTCAATAAAAGAAACTAGTGGGTGTGCATCCAACTTGCTTGCTCACGAAGACCTAGGGCACTTGAGGAGGCCCATTGTTGGAATATACAAGCCAAGTTCTATAATGAAAAATTCCCACTAGTATATGAAAGTGATAACATGAGAGACTCTCTACTAATGAAGATCATGGTGCTACTTTGAAGCACAAGTGTGGTAAAAGGATAGTAACATTGTCCCTTCTCTCTTTTTCTCTCATTTTTTTGGGCCTTCTCTTTTTTTATGGCCTTTCTCTTTTTTGGGCCTTCTCTTTTTTATGGCCTTTCTCTTTTTGTTATACCTCACTTGGGACAATGCTCTAATAATGATGATCATCACACTTCTATTCATTTACAACTCAATGATTACAACTCGATACTAGAACAAGGATGACTCTATATGAATGCCTCCGGCGGTGTACCGGGATATGCAATGAACCAAGAGTGACATGTATGAAAGAATTATGAACGGTGGCTTTGCCATAAATACTATGTCAACTACATGATCATGCTAAGAAATATTACAATGATGAATGTGTCATGATGAACGGAATGATGGAAAGTTGCATGGCAATATATCTCAGAATGGCTATGGAAATTCCATAATAGGTAGGTATTGTGGCTGTTTTGAGGAAGATATAAGGAGGTTTATGTGTGAAAGAGCGTATCATATCACGGGGTTTGGATGCACCGGCGAAGTTTGCACCAACTCTTAATGTGAGAAAGGGTAATGCACGGTACCGAAGAGGCTAGCAAGGATGGAAGGGTGAGAGTGCGTATAATCCATGGACTCAACTTTAGTCATAAAGAACTCACATACTTATTGCAAAAATCTACAAGTCATCAAAAACCTCGGTACTACGCGCATGCTCCTAGGGGGATAGATTGGTAGGAAAAGACCATCGCTCGTCCCCGACCGCCACTCATAAGGAAGACAATCAAATAACACCTCATGTTTCAAATTTGTTGCATAACGTTTACCATACGTGCATGCTACGGGACTTGCAAACTTCAACACATGCATTTCTCAAATTCACAACTACTCAACTAGCACGACTTTGATATTATTACCTCCATGTCTCAAAACAATCATCAAGCACCAAACTTCTCTTAGTATTCAAAACACTCATAAGAAAATTTTACTAATCTTGAATACCTAGCATATTAGGATTTTAAGCAAATTACCATGCTATTAAGACTCTCAAAATAATCTAAGTGAAGCATGAGAGTTCATCTATTTCTTCAAAATAAAACTACCACCATGCTCTAAAAGATATAAGTGAAGTACTAGAGCAAATGACAAACTACTCCGAAAGATATAAGTGAAGATCAATGAGTAGTCGAATAATTATGCAACTATGTGAAGACTCTCTAACATTTAATAATTTCATATCTTGGTATTCTATTCAAACATCAAGCAAATCAAAATAAAATGACATTCTAAGAATGGAAAACATCATGTGAAGAAGCAAAAACTTAGGATCAACCGATACTAACCGATAGTTGTTGAAGAAGAAAGGTGGGATGCCAACCGGGGCATCCCCAAGCTTAGACGCTTGAGACTTCTTGAAATATTATCTTGGGGTGCCTTGGGCATCCCCAATCTTGAGCTTTTGTGTTTCCTTAATTCCTCTCATATCACGGTCTCCCTAAATCTCAAAAGCTTCATCCACACAAAACTCAACAAGGACTCGTCAGATAAGTTAGTATAAACCATTGCAAAAACCTTATCATACTCTACTGTAGCAAATCACTAAAATTATTATTCAACATTTCATACTAAATGCCTCTGCATATTTAATATTCCTATCTGCAAATAGAATCATTAAAGAAGCAAACATAGGCAAACAATGCAAACATAACAGCAATCTGCCTAAACAGGACAGTCTGTAAAGAATGCAGCAACATCCATACTTCCCTAGCTCTAAAAATTATGAAATAAAATTAGCACTGTAGTAAATTTATCAGAGCTTAATATGCAAAAGGTTTCAGCATTTTATCACATTTTGACTTTTCTAGGGAATTATTGCAACAGCGGTAAACTTTCTGTTTTCAAACAGCAACATGTGGACTTCTAAAATAGGCATAGTAAAGGCTATCAATGCTACTTTAATTGAAATAAAAGATGCAAAACATTGTTCTAAATAACATAAAGCAAATCTTAAAAAAATTGATGCTCCAAGCAAAACACATATCATGTGGTGAATAAAAATATAGCTCCAAGTAAAGTTACCGATGAACGAAGACGAAAGAGGGGATGCCTTCCGGGGCATCCCCAAGCTTAGGCTCTTGGTTGTCCTTGAATATTACCTTCGGGTGCCTTGGGAATCCCCAAGTTTATGCTCTTGCCACTCCTTATTCCATAGTCCATCAAATCTTTACCCAAAACTTGAAAACTTCACAACACAAAACTTAACAGAAAACTCGTAAGCTCCGTTAGTATAAGAAAATAAATCACCACTCAGGTAATGTTGTGAACTCATTATTTATTTATATTGGTGTTAAACCTACTGTATTCCAACTTCTCTATGTTTTATAAACTATTTTTCTAGCCATAGATTCATCAAAATAAGTAAACAACACATGAAAAACAGAATCTGTCAAAAACAGAACAGTCTGCAGTAATCTGGATCAAACGCAAACTTATGGAACTCATAAAATTACCAAATAATTTTCTGGACCTGAGGAATTTATCTATTAATCATCTGCAAAAATAATTAACTAAATATCACTTTCCAAATAAAAATGGAAGCAATTCTCATGAGCGCTAGAGTTTCTGTTTTTTACAGCATGATCAACAAGACTCTCCCCAAGTCTTCCCAAAGGTTCTACTTGGCACAAACACTAATTAAAAGCATAAAACCACATATAAACAGAGTCTAGATGAATTATTTATTACTAAACAGGAGAAAAAATCATGGGACAAAAATAAAGTTGGGTTGCCTCCCAACAAGCGCTATCGTTTAACGCCCCTAGCTAGGCATGATGATTTCAACGATGCTCACATAAAAGGTAAGATTTGTAACATAAAGAGAGCATCATGAAGAATATGACTAGCACATTTAAGCCTAACCCACTTCCTATGCATAGGGATTTTGTGAGCAAACAACTTATGGGAACAAGAATCAACTTGCATAGGAAGATAAAACAAGCATAACTTCATAACTTTAAGCACATAGAGAGGAAACTTGATATTATTGCAATTCCTACAAGTATATATTCCTCCCTCATAATAATTTTCAGTAGCATCATAAATGAATTCAACAATATAACCATCACACAAAGCATTCTTTTCATGATCTACAAGCATAGAAAATTTACTACTCTCCACATAGGCAAAATTCTTCTCATTCGGAATAGTGGGAGTATCATAGGAAACTCGAATACTATAAATTTTTTCCACATTAAAAGAGTAATGTTCAGAGAAAGGGTAATCATAATCATGACAAGTTTTATAAATATAATCACTACTTTTTATAGCATAAGTATCATCACAATAATCATCATAAGTAGGAGGCATGCTATCATCATTATAAACTTGCATATCAAAACTTGGGAGACTAAAAATATCATCTTCATTAATCATAGCTTCCCCAAGCTTGGGACAAACATTAATTGCAGCAAATATATTCTCAAAAACATCATCGTCATCAAACATAGCACCCCCAAGCTTGGGCCTTTTCATATCATAAGCATAATCACTCTCATAATTAATAGTGTGGATAGCACCAATGGTATAGCAATTATCATATTCTTCCAAGCAAGTGCCAAAAAGATTTTCAAGATAATAAGAAGTATCATTACCTTACATAATTATATTTTCATGAGGCACAATAGTAATAGGGGCAGCATTATTTGGGAGAGACATCTTTTTACCACTCTTCCTTTTTCTTTTCTTCTTCTTGACCACATCATGTGTGGGTTCAATCCTCTTTATGGAGCTCCTTATTAATGAGATTAGTTGAATAGGAGGCTCCTCCTTGTTACCTGATTCATCATAAGAAATAATAGGAGGATATTGGGAAGTCTCTTCCCTTTCATCAGTATTCTCTTCATCTTCTATTTGTTTTCTTTTCTTTATGTAGTTGGCAATATAACGATTTTCAATGCAATTCACCGCACAATACATATAAATTTTCTCTAGATCAAAATGAAGAACTTTATCAAGGGCAAATTTTGGAATACCCTCAGTTATACATTTCATTTCCTCATACCCCAAAGGAAGACTAAGCTCTTTATGATGCTCAAGGGTAATCAAATTATCACAATTTTTGGATATGATTCGGTCATGAAACAATTTGTATTGGAGATTTAAATGACCATGTTCATTGCAAAGTTCACAAGGGGCGCGAAAAATATTGAATTTTTCAGCACAATCATCAAGACTTTCTTGCAACAATTCAGTTTCTAAGTACGTATGCCTCTTGCAATATCTATATTCCCTATTTGGTGTGTACTTACAAACCCAATGCACTCCACAAAAATTGACATGTTTATAGGAGACATTTTCATCATAACTAGTGCAATCATCATTAGTATCATGGATATTCAAAGAATTCGTACTAACAACTTTGCAATCATGCTCATCATTCAAATATTTAGTGCCAAACATTTTATAGATTTCTTCTTCTAGCACTTGAGCACAATTATCCTTTCCATCATACTCACCAAAGATATTAAAAAGGTGAAGCGTATGAGACAAACTCAATTCCATTTTTTTGTAATTTTCTTTTATAAACTAAACTAGTGATAAAACAAGAAACTAAAAGACTTGATTGCAAGATCTAAAGATATACCTTCAAGCACTCACCTCCCCGGCAACGGCGCCAGAAAAGGGCTTGATGTCTACTACACAACCTTCATCTTGTAGACTTTGTTGGGCCTCCAAGTGCAGAGTTTGTAGGACAGTAGCAAATTTCCCTCAAGTGGATGACCTAAGGTTTATAAATCTGTAGGAGGCGTAGGATGAAGATGGTCTCTCTCAAGCAACCCTACAACCAAATAACAAAGAGTCTCTTGTGTCCCCAACACACCCAATACAATGGTAAATTGTATAGTTGCACTAGTTCGGCGAAGAGATGGTGATACAAGTGGTATATGGATAGTAGATAATGGTTTTTGTAATCTGAAAATATAAAAACAGCAAGGTAACTAATGATAAAAGTGAGCACAAATGGTATTGCAATGCGTTGAAACAAGGCCTAGGGTTCATACTTTCACTCGCTTCAAGTTCTCTCAACAATAATAACAGAATTGGATCACATAACTATCCCTCAACATGCAACAAAGAGTCACTCCAAAGTCACTAATAGCGGAGAACAAACAAAGAGATTATTGTTGGGTACGAAACCACCTCAAAGTTATTCTTTCCAATCAATCCATTGGGCTATTCCTATAAGTGTCACAAACAGCCCTAGAGTTCGTACTAGAATAACACCTTAAGACACAAATCAACCAAAACCCTAATGTCACCTCGATACTCCAATGTCACCTCAAATATCCATGGGTATTATTATACGATATGCGTCACACAATCTCAGATTCATATATTCAACCAACACATAGAACCTCAAAGAGTGCCCCAAAGTTTCTACCGGAGAATCACGATGAAAACGTGTGCCAACCCCTATGCATAGGTTCATGGGCGGAACCCGCAAGTTGATCACCAAAACATACATCAAGTGAATCACGTGGTATCCCATTGTCACCATAGATACGCACGACAAGACATACATCAAGTGTTCTCAAATCTTTAAAGACTCAATCCGATAAGATGACTTCAAAGGGGAAACTCAATTCATTACAAGAGAGTAGAGGGGGGAAGAAACATCATAGGATCCAAATATAATAGCAAAGCTCGTGATACATCAAGATCGTATCATCTCAAGAACACGAGAGAGAGAGAGAGAGAGAGAGAGAGAGAGAGAGAGAGAGAGAGATCAAACACATAGCTACTGGTACACACCCTCAGCCCCGAGGGAGAACTACTCCCTCCTCGTCATGGAGAGCATCGGGATGATTAAGATGGCCACCGGAGAGGGATTGCCCCCTCCGGCAGGGTGCCGGAACGGGTCTAGATTGACTTTTAGTGGCTACGGAGGCTTCTGGCGGTGGAACCCCCGATCTATTGTGCTCACGGATGTTTTAGGGTATATGGAGATATATAGGCGGAAGAAGTACGTCAGGGGGGCCACGAGGGGCCGATGAGGGTGGAGGGTGCGCCCAGGGGGGTGGGCACGCCCCCTGCCTCGTGGCCTCCTTGCAGGTCCCCCGACGTGCACTCCAAGTCTTCTGGGCTTCTTTCCTTCCAAAAATGAGTTCCGTGAAGTTTCAGGTCAATTGGACTCCATTTGATTTTCCTTTTCTTCGAAACCCTAAAACAGGGTAAAAACAGAAACTGGCACTGGGCTCTGGGTTAATAGGTTAGTCCCAAAAAATGATATAAAAGTGTATAATAAAGCCCATAAACATTCAAAACAGTAGATAATATAGCATGGAGCAATCAAAAATTATAGATACGTTGGAGACGTATCAGCGGCGCCTCTGTGCCGGGCTATGTCACGACGCAGTTCGTACGAGTCTTATGTGCTGTGTTCGGCCCGGCCGGATTTGCCTTTGGTATATCCGGCATGACGGTCGTCGTCATGTGGTGGGGCGCGCCCTCGTGATCCGAAGATTTATCTTTTGTGTCATGCTTTGTTTTCCAATACGTCTCGCAGGTCTTGTGTGTTACCCTGGGCCTTGCTGTTTTTGTTTGACTGGCGACGGGGTGCGGGCTGGACTTCGGGCTTATATGCCACCTTGTCTCGGCCACGAGGTGGCTGGTCTGCCGCATCATATGCTGGATGCGCATGCTTTAATGCTTCCTCTTCAAGTTGGGGTAGCAACCTGCGCTTTGAGAGACTTTTAATTGGGTGCTCGAGTTCGTGTTCCTCGGCTGCCAGGACCTCAGTCCATCTATCTGCTAGCAGATCTTGCTCAGCTTGAAGTTGTTGTTGCTTTTTCTTCAGGCTTTTTACTGTGCCAATAAGTTGGCGCTTGAAGCGCTCCTGTTCGACGGGATCCTCAGGCACGATGAATTCTTCGTCGCTGAGGCTCACCTTGTCTTCGGAGAGAGGCATGTAATTGTCATCCTCCGATTCTCCATCTGCTACCTGTTCCTTGGGGCTGGCTTGCCCATCCTCCTGCTCAAAGCCTGGTTGGAGGGGATTGTCTTCGTCTTCGGCACTATTTGCAGCGTTATTGTCTCCTATGCCGGTATTGCTGTTTTTGCTATGGCAGGGCTTAGAGCGGCACCAATGATGCCAGTTCTTGGATTGCTTCTTGGCGGGATTATCCTCCATTGCCGTATTGCCATCGCTTTCTTTGGGGGTGTCCACCATGTATATATCATACGATGAGGTGGCAGTCCAGCGCCCTGTGGGCGGTGGTTCATGTTCGTCTCCCGCATCGTCGTCCATACCATCGATGTCTTCGGAGTCGAAGTCGAGCATGTCGGTTAGGTCGTCGACAGTGGCTACTAAGTGGGTGGTGGGTGGGGAACGAATTTCTTCGCCGGCCGCTTCCCACTCGAGCCGGACATAGTTCGGCCAAGGGTCTCCTGACAAGGAGAGAGACCGTAATGAGTTTAGCACGTCGCCTAGGGGCGAGTGCTGAAAGATATCCACGGAGGTGAACTCCATGATCGGTGCCCAATCAGATTGGATGGGCACGGACGCGAGCGGTTCGGAGTCTGTGGCCGGGGACGAATCCGAGTGTCCGGCAACACAGGTCTCATCGGAGGTGAAGTCAGTATTCGGCTCTATCGCCGCTGCGTATGCGGCTTCCGTGACGGGGTCCATCCACCCGTCCTCGAACGACACGATTTGTTCCGGATTGAGGGCCGAGGTAGCTACAGGTGTGATCTCCCGAACACTATCCAATGGCAGAGCTAAATCATGCTCATCGTGACTGTGCGGCACACCTAACATAGGTTCGAATCCGTCGAAGATCAAGTCTCCACGGATGTCGGTGGTATAGTTCAAGCTTCCAAACCTGACCTGATGGCCAGGGGTGTAGCTCTCGATCTGCTCCAGATGGCTGAGCAAGTTGGCCCATAGTACGAAGCCGCCGAATACGAAGATCTGTCTGGGGAGGAAAACCTCACCCTGGATCGCATCCTTGCCGATGATCGAAGGAGCCATCAAGCCTTATGATGACAACACAGTGGAACTCTTGATGAAAGCACCAATGTCGGTGTCAAAATCGGCGGATCTCGGGTAGGGGGTCCCGAACTGTGCGTCTAAGGCGGATGGTAACAGGAGGCGGGGGACACAATGTTTACCCAGGTTTGGGCCCTCTCGATAGAGGTATTACCCTATTTCCTGCTTGATTGATCTTGATGATATGAGTATTACAAGAGTTGATCTACCATGAGATCGAAGAGGCTAAACCCTAGAAGCTAGCCTATGGTACGATTGTTGTTGTTCTACGGACTAAAACCCTTCTGGTTTATATAGACACCGGAGGGGCTAGGGTTACACAGAGTCGGTTACAAGGGAGGAGATCTACATATCTGAATCGCCAAGCTTGCCTTCCATGCAAAGGAGAGTCCCATCAGGACACGGGACAAAGTCTTCAATCTTCTATCTTCATAGTCCAACAGTCCGGCCAAAGTATATAGTCTGGCTGTTCGAGGACCCCCTAATCCAGGACTCCCTCAGTCGTTGACTTGGCGGTAGCGCAGGAGCTCTTGCGCCATGAGGAGCGCGGCCCATGCGTCCGCGGGAACACGACGAGCGTGAGACGACGAACCAGCAGGAGTCAGTGATGGAGTGGCGGTGCGGCCGTCCTGTCGCACTAAGGGGTGCAACGAGGATGCTTGCTGCCCGTTCCCCACCGGGCCGGTGGCGGCGTTGGCGGCAGGCGACGGAGAGCGACGGGGTTGCCCGTCGGCAGAGGCCATCTGAGCAATGTGGGTGGCGAGGGCAGCCCGGTGCTCGACGCGGGCACGACATGCGTCTGCCATGGAGACAATGAAGTGACATGACGCAGAGCGACGGGAAGGAAGCTTCGGCGCACCCCTACCTGGTGCACCAAATGTCGGATCACGGGTTCCGGCAAAACCCTTAAGGTTTGAACTCCGGGGTGCACGCGAAGATCTCCCCCCTACCAATCCATGTCCAAGCTCGGCTAAGATCTTACGAACTTACTCGACGGACTCGCAACATAAAGACACAATATTTATACTGGTTCGGGCCACCGTTGTGGTGTAATACCCTACTCTAGTGTGGTGGTGGTGGATTTCCTCTTGGGCTGAGGATGAACAGTACAAGGGGAAGAACAGCCTCCCGAGGTTGAGGTGTTCTTGTGCTTGGTGGCCAAGGATGTGGTGGGTCCAATCTTAGATCTAGTCCCAATCAATCCGGTCCCAGGCCCCTAGCTATGGTGGTGGCTAGTCCTATTTATAGAGGCCCTGGTCCTCTTCCCAAATATTGAGTGAGAAGGGATCCCACAACGGCCAATTCGAAGGGGGACAACTAGTAGAAGCTATCCGGATGAAAGCAGTCTTCGCCTGCCAAAGGGCTCTGGTGGTGATGCCGTCTTGGGCTCCACGGTGACCTTCGTCTTGCCGTCCTTCTGGTCTTGATCTCATTGCACCAATATGGAAACCTTTGCTTGATGCCTCGGTACTCTGCGCCTGCGCTTGCCCCCTTAGCACCAAAGAGGAAACAAGGACGCTGCACGCACTGGCGCCTGCCTGGTCTTGATCGTCATGGCTCACGTTACGAGAACCTCGTGAGGTTTGCCTGGCCTTGAACTCTCTGCCCCTCACAAGCCAGCCTGGTGAGGCCGCTCCTGAGGACGTCTTGTGCCGTCTGCCTCGCGAGGCTTGGCCCCTCGCGAGGGTCTTGATTCCTTGTTGATGAAGATGGGCCGTACATGCCTGCTAGCAAAACCACGTCGTGGGCCGCAGGCAGGCAAGTCTGGGGACCCCCATTCCCAGAACGCCGACAGTCTTCATTTGAAACAATGCGGAATAGTTTCGCAACTCACGCCACCCGGAATACCACAGCGTAATGGTGTGTCTGAACGTCGTAATCGTACTTTACTAGATATGGTGTGATCTATGATGTCTCTTACTGATTTACCGCTATCATTTTGGGGTTATGCTTTAGAGACGACTGCATTCACGTTAAATAGGGCACCATCTAGACGACACCTTATGAACTGTGGTTTGGCAAGAAACCAAAGTTGTCATTTCTTAAAGTATGGGTCTGCGATGCTTATATGAAAAAGCTTCAACCTGATAAGCTCGAACCCAAATTGGACAATTGTGTCTTCATAGGATACCCAAAGGAGACTGTTGGGTACACCTTCTATCACAGATCCGAAGGCAAGACATTAGTTGCTAAGATTGGATCCTTTCTAGAGAAGGAGTTTCTCTCGAAAGAAGTGAGTGGGAGGAAAGTAGAACTTGATGAGGTAACTGTACCTGCTCCCTTATTGGAAAGTAGTTCATCACGTAAATATGTTCCTGTGACTCCTACACCAATTAGTGAGGAAGATAATGATGATGATCCTGTAACTTCAGATCAAGTTACTAACGAACCTCGTAGGTCAACCAGAGTAAGATCCGCACCAGAGTGGTACGGTAATCCTGTTCTGGAGGTCATGTTACTTGACCATGACGAACCTATGAACTATGAGGAAGCGATGATGAGCCCAGATTCCGCAAAATGGCTTGAGGCCATGAAATCCGAGATGGGATCCATGTATGAGAACAAAGTGTGGACTTTGGTTGACTTGCCGGATGATCGGCAAGCCATCGAGAATAAATGGATCTTCAAGAAGAAGACTGACGCTGACGGTAATGTTACTGTCTACAAAGCTCGACTTGTTGCGAAAGGTTTTCAACAAGTTCAAGGAGTTGACTACAATGAGACTTTCTCACCTGTAGCGATGGTTAAGTTCGTCCGAATCATGTTAGCAATTGCCGCATTTTATGATTATGAAAGTTGGCAAATGGATGTAAAGACTGCATTCCTAAATGGATTTCTGTAAGAGGAGTTATATATGATGCAACCTGAAGGTTTTATCGATCCAAAGGATGCTAACAAAGTGTGTAAGCTCCAGCGATCCATCTATGGACTGGTGCAAGCATCTCGGAGTTGGAATAAACGTTTTGATAGTGTGATCAAAGCATATGGTTTTATACAAACTTTTGGAGAAGCCTGTATTTACAAGAAAGTGAGTGGGAGCTCTGTAGCATTTCTAATATTATATGTGGATGACATATTATTGATTGGAAATGATATAGAATTTATGGATAGCATAAAAGGATATTTGAATAAGAGTTTTTCAATGAAAGACCTCGGTGAAGCTGCTTATATATTGGGCATCAAGATCTATAGAGATAGATCAAGACGCTTAATTAGACTTTCACAAAGCACATACCTTGATAAAGTTTTGAAGAAGTTCAAAATGGATCAAGGAAAGGAAGGGTTCTTGCCTGTGTTACAAGGTGTGAAGTTGAGTCAGACTCAATGCCCGACCACTGCAGAAGATAGAGAGAAAATGAAAGGTGTTCCCTATGCTTCAGCCATAGGCTCTATCATGTATGCAATGTTGTGTACCAGACCTGATGTGTGCCTTGCTATTAGTTTAGCAGGGAGGTACCAAAGTAATCCAGGAGTGGATCACTGGACAGCGGTCAAGAACATCCTGAAATACCTGAAAAGGACTAAGGATATGTTTCTCGTTATTTAGGTGACAAAGAGCTCTTCGTTAGTGTTTACATCGATGCAAGCTTTGATACTGATCCGGATGACTCTAAGTCACAAACCGGATACATGTTTATATTGCACGGTGGAGCTGTCAGTTGGTGTAGTTCTAAGAAAAGCATCATGGCGGGATCTACATGTGAAGCGGAGTACATAGCTGCTTCGGAAGCAGCAAATGAAGGAGTCTAGATGAAGGATTTCATATCCGATCTAGGTGTCATACCTAGTGCATCGGGTCCAATGAAAATCTTTTTTGACAATAATGGTGCAATTGCCTTGGCAAAGGAATCCATATTCCACAAGAGAACCAAGCACATCAAGAGACGCCTCAGTTCCATCCGCGATCAAGTCAAGGAGGGAGACATAGAGATTCGCAAGATACATACGAATCTGAATGTTGCAGACCCGTTGACTAAGCCTCTGAAAGGATCGAGAAGAGGTGTCTAGAGGGGGGGTGATTAGACACTAAGTGCCAAAAGTTGCAGTTTTTAATATTCTTAAGTTTAAGTGGAGTTTAAGCACAAGTTTAACAAACACAATACAATCAAGCAAGCATGCAATGAGTATATGAGCAGCGGAAAGTAAAGCATGCAACTTGCAAGAATGTAAAGAGAAGGGTTTGGAGTATTCAAACGCAATTGGAGACACGGATGTTTTTGTCGTGGTTCCGATAGGTGGTGCTATTGTACATCCACGTTTTCGCGAGTCCACGGAGGGTAACGGTTTCGTGAGTCCACGGAGGGCTCCACCCACGAAGGGTCCACGAATAAGCAACCTTGTTTATTCCATCACGGTCGTCGCCCACGAAGGACTTGCCTCACTAGTGGTAGATCTTCACGAAGTAGGCGATCTCCTTGCCCTTACAAACTCCTTGGTTCAACTCCACAATCTTGTTGGAGGCTCCCAAGTGACACCTAGCCAATCTAGGAGACACCACTCTCCAAGAAGTAACAAATGGTGTGTTGATGATGAACCCCTTGCTCTTGTGCTTCAAATGATAGTCTCCCCAACACTCAACTCTCTCTCACAGGATTTGGATTTGGTGGAAAGAATATTTGAGTGGAAAGCAAGTTGGGAAAGTCTAGAGATCAAGCTTCATATGGTTGGAATGGAATATCTTGACCTCAACACAAGTGTGGGTGGTTCTCTCTTAGAAAATGTGTATTGGAAGTGTAGGTATGTTCTGATGGCTCCCTCCATGAATGAAGAGTGGGTGGAGGGGTATATATAGCCTCCACACAAAATCTAACCGTTACACACAATTTGCCAAACTCAGTGGGACCGAATGGTTAAACTCGGTCGGACCGATTCAGCAAACCGAGTGACCATTAGGATTTTCGGTGGGACTGAGATGCAACTCGGTAGGACCGATATGGTTAGGGTTAGGGCATAACATAATCTCGGTGTGACCGATTACACAAACTCGGTGGGACCAATTTTGGTAATAAGCTAACCAGAGAGTTGGTCAGGCAAACTCGGTGAGGCCGATTACACAAACTCGGTGGGACCAATTTTGGTAATAAGCTAACCAGAGGGTTTGCATTGTAATCTCGGTAGTACCGATTGCTCAAACTCGGTGAGACCGATTTTGGTAATGGACATACACAGAGAGATTACAATCCCATCTCGGTGAGACCGAGATCCTTATCGGTGAAACCTATTTGCTAGGGTTTGTGGCAGTGGCTATGACATCTGAAACTCGATGGCGTCGGATAGATAGAATCGGTGGGGCCGAGTTTAACTTTTGGTTTAGGTCATATGTGGATGTGGGAAGGTAGTTGAGGGTTTTGGAGCATATCACTAAGCACTTTGAGCAAGCAAGCCATTAAGCAACACCTCATCCCCTCTTGATAGTATTGGCTTTTCCTATAGACTCAATGTGATCTTGGATCACTAAAATAGAAAATGTAGAGTCTTGATCTTGAAGCTTGAGCCAATCCTTTGTCCTTAGCATCTTGAAGGGGTTCCACATCCTCTAGTCCATGCCACTCTATTGTTGAACTTATCTGAAACATACTAGGTAAAAGTGTTAGTCCAACAAGAGATATGTTGACATTAATTACCAAAACCACCCAGGGAGCACTTGTGCTTTCAGCCTCTCTCATGAGCAAAACATGATTAGCACCAAGACTCCATGGGTGTTAGAATCATTACTATGTAATCTAGATTATTGACTCTAGTGCAAGTGGGAGGTTGAAGGAAATATGCCCTAGAGGCAATAATAAAGTTGTTATTTATATTTCCTTATATCATGATAAATGTTTATTATTCATGCTAGAATTGTATTAACCGGAAACTTAGTACATGTGTGAATACATAGACAAACAAAGTGTCACTAGTATGCCTCTACTTGACTAGCTCGTTGAATCAAAGATGGTTAAGTTTCCTAACCATAGACATGAGTTGTCATTTGATTAACGGGATCACATCATTAGAGAATGATGTGATTGACTTGACCCATTCCGTTAGCTTAGCATTTGATCGTTTAGTATATTGCTATTGCTTTCTTCATGACTTATACATGTTCCTATGACTATGAGATTATGCAACTCCCGAATATCGGAGGAACACTTTGTGTGCTACCAAACATCAAAACGTAACTGGTTCATTATAAAGGTGCTCTACAGGTGTCTCCGATGGTACTTGTTGAGTTGGCATAGATCGAGATTGGGATTTGTCACTCCGATTGTCGGAGAGGTGTCTCTGGGCCCTCTCGGTAATGCACATCACTATAAGACTTGCAAGCAACGAGTAAAGAGACTTTCCGGTAACGAGTTAGTTGCGGGATGATGTATTACGGAACGAGTAAAGAGACTTTCCGGTAACGAGATTGAACTAGGTATTGAGATACCGACGATCGAATCTCGGGCAAGTAACATACATATGACAAAGGGAACAACGTATGTTGTTAGCTGATTTGACCGATAAAGATCTTCATAGAATATGTAGGAACCAATATGAGCATCCAGGTTCCTCTATTGGTTAGTGACCAGAGATGAGTCTCGGTCATGTCTACATAGTTCTCGAACCCGTAGGGTCTGCACGCTTAACGTTCAGTGACGATCAGTATTATGAGTTTATGTGTTTTGATGTACCTAAGGTAGTTCGGGTCCCGGATGTTATCACGAACATGACGAGGAGTCTCGAAATGGTCGAGACATAATGATTGATATATTGGACGGCTATATTCGGACACCAGAAGGGTTTTGGGTGATCTCAGAGAAAGCCGGAGTGCCGTAGGGGTTACCGAAACCCCCCGGGGGCTAACGGGCCTTGATGGGCCCTAGCGGAGAGACAGGGGCTGAGCAGGGTAGGCCACGCGCCCCTCCCCTTGAGTTCGAATAGGATAAGGAAGGGGGGCGGCGCCCCCCTTGCCTTTCCCCTCTCCTACTCCTTCCTTCCCCATCCTAGTGGGACTTGGAAAGGGGAGTTGTTGGTGTCAAAACCGGCGGATCTCGGGTAGGGGGTCCCGAACTGTGCGTCTAGGCCGGATGGTAATAGGAGGCAGGGGACATGATGTTTTACCCAAGTTCGGGCCCTCTTGATGTAGGTAAAACCTTACGTCCTGCTTGATTAATATTGATGATATGGGTAGTACAAGAGTAGATCTACCACGAGATCGGAGAGGCTAAACCCTAGAAGCTAGCCTATGGTATGATTGTATGTTATGGTTGTTGTCCTATGGACTAAAACCCTTCGGTTTATATAGACACCGGAGAGGGTTAGGGTTACACAAGGTCGGTTACAAAGGAGGAGATATCCATATCCGTATTGCCTAGCTTGCCTTCCACGCCAAGTAGAGTCCCATCCGCACACGAGACGAAGTCTTCAATCTTGTATCTTCATAGTCTAACAGTTCGGCCAAAGGATATAGTCCGGCTGTTCGGAGACCCCCTAATTTAGGACTCCCTCAGTAGCCCCCGAACCAGGCTTCAATAACGATGAGTCCGACACGCAGTATTGTTTTCGGCATTGCAAAGCGGGTTCCTCTCCAAATTCCGTGTACCTGTCGAAATAGTGTCCGACCTCTTGTGAATGTTGCACTCCTTGGCTTCCATGCCCAATAATGGCCACTTTCCACGTGTCGAGCGAATGTGAAGAGCTAGGGTGTTTTTACATTTACCCCCTAGCTGTGTGAATGAGCTGCCTATTAAAAAGACGAGGATTCAGATCCAAATCACACCATCCTCCCTTGGCGAGCCTTCATAGGAGCGCATTCGATAGAGATCCATTCCATCATGGCCGGTCGACGCAGCTCCTCCTCTTGCTCCCCTAGCCCCAAGCCCAGAGATTGGGAGAGATATTCCGTCCCGCACAGCAAACTAGTGGTGCTTTAAACCAAGGGATTTCTTCCCCCAGCTTGCATTCCACGCCAAGGAAAGTCCCTTCATAGTCTAGGAATCCGGCTGAAGGTATAGTCCGGCTATCCGAACACCCCCTTATCCAGGACTCCCTCAGTAGCCCCCGAACCAGGCTTCAATGACGATGAGTCCAGCGCGCAGATTGTCTTCGGCATTGCAAGGCGGGTTCTCCCCCAAATTATGTGTACCTGTTGAATAAAGTCCGGTTTCTTGTAGATGTTGTGCTCCTTGGCTTCTACGCCCAATATTGGCCGCTTCCCACGTGTCAAACGAATATGAAAAGTCTGAGTGTTTTTACATTCACACCCCTAGCCGCATAAATGAGCTGCCCTATTTAAGGGGACGAGGATTTAGATCCAAACCACATCTTCCCCCCTTCGTGGGTGTTCATCAGAGCGCATCCGACAAAGGTCCATTCCACCATGGCCAGCCATCGCAACTCCTCCTTTCGCCCTTCCAGCCCTTAGCCTGGATATTGGGAGAGATGCTCCATCCCACATAGCGAGCTAGTGACGCTCCAGACCAAGGGATTTCTCCCCCTGGCCTATATGATCCCGGTTCGAGCCGGTCTTGCCGTCTATAACGGCGGAAAGCAAGCGGACAGTGCCCCTAATCCCTCCAAAGGAGAGTGGGTATGCCTTGTCCCTTATTTAATAAGGGGGCACGGGTTTCCAATCCATCCATTTCTCCGGGGGTTGTTGGAGTTCTACGGCCTCCAGCTACACAATCTCACGCCTGCCTCTGTATGGCATATCGCGGGCTTCGTAGCCCTCTGTGAGCTATTTTTAGGCGTCGAGGCTCATTTCCGGCTATGGAAAAGGTTATTCTGCCTTGTACCCCGCTCTAAGGAGGGGTCAATGTATCAAGTGGGCGGAGCCGAAGTGTGGCGAATCGCCGGGACCGGATATCTGTCCGGAACCCCAAAGAAGGCGTCTGAAGACTGGCCCTCGGAATGGTTTTATATAGAAGACGTCCCGCTGCCGGATCCTATCCGGATCGGCCTCCCTGAATTCGACAGTGCTCCCTTAAAGAAGCGCCTAAGCTGGCGTCCACGGAGCCCTCAGAGGGAAAGTGACAGGGACATCATTTACTTGATGGGCCGAATAAGATTTTTAGCCCATTCCGGACTAACCATGATCGGGGTTATGGCCAAATGCATCATGCGGGGGGTGCAGCCGCTTCAGTATAGAAGCCACCCCATGTGGGACTTAAACGGGGAGGACGTCACCACCCGCTACGGCCGCAAGGGGCCGGATTCAGCTGCCGCTCTACTAAAGATCTTGTCCACTTTGTATAAAGGATAAGAGGAGGAATTTCTCCGAGTCAACCCACAGGGTGGATTCTCTATGCACAAACCCCCAAGCTGGGTAAGCGGTCACATTTACTTGCCCATCCGTCTTGTATTCTCATTGTTAAATATTCAGTCTAACGACTTCAACGCAGGAACTGCGCCGGCCTGTTAAGGAAATAAGCAGCCCTCCTCCACAACACGAGGACCCAGGACGGTCCCTCGACCCGGCCTCTCAAGAGGATCCGGACATATCTGTGGAGCTGATTCATGAAGTGTTCCATCAATTGAGAAAGGACAACGCCTTGGTGGCCATTACGACCGATTACCCAGGGCTAATCCTGGCCTCCCAGGTAACTGAGATCGAAGTCCCAGTACCCCGAATAGGTGTCCGCCCTCTCGTATTTTCAGCTTTCTGATTACAACCGAACTTTGCAGGGGAGGTTTTTGAAGCGGAAGGCCGAACCTGCGGCGACAAGCCAACGAGGGGCCGCAGGGCCCCGTGGGCAGAAAAGAAGTGCAGTCCGGACCGAGGCGTCAGTGCAAAGGTATGGTGCCCCCCTTATCCCAGGTGTTATACCTTCGAGGCACATTGACACTCATGCTCTCTTCAGGACAAAGAGACCTCATCGGACTATATCCGGAGAGGCTGCCAATCGCGCCTCCACCAGCCAGGCTCCAAAGCCTGGTCTGGAGGTGGAGGCGAACGCAAGGCGCGCACCAGATGCTCCTCCAACGGAGGATGTGGATGGGTTGTCTGCCACCAACTCTGAGGTGGAGAGTGCCATGAAGCACAGGTGTCGCCGAACAATTCTTCGCGACGCTTGTCTCTCCCAAGGGGCGTTAGATGCCTTCAACTCGGGAGATGCGTACCTCCGTGCCGCTCAAAATGGTCTAGCTAGAGCCACGGAGCAATATGTAAAAGACATACGGGTAGGAAAATTTTGGTCATTATATATATATATATATATATATATATATATATATATATATACTAGTAGCCCCCGAGACTTGAAACAGTTAGAATAACTGATTTAAGGATCATTTGTTATGCGGGTTCTTACAGAAAAGAATTCCCTACTGTCCAAGGAGCTGGAAGAGTGCAAAGCCCAACTTGAGGCCGCACTAGCCGCAGCAGGGGAGCCCAAGGAGATCCCCTTTGGTAATATACACTTCCAAAGATAAGTATTTTGCGAAGCACGGCATGGGTGTGAATCTGACAAATGAAATTGCAGATGGCGCCGGATTGAATCCGGAAAGGCAACACCTCCTACGCCAGCTAAAGGCTGGTGAGAAGGTGCTGACAAAGGTGAGGTGGGAGAAGAACGATCTCCAAGATGCCAACACCAAGCTGGGCGTCGAGCTGATAGATGTTCGTGCCCAGCTGTCAGACTCCGTGAAGGAGAATCAGCGGCTTCGGCGCGGCATATTTAGTAAGTGCTTGAACGAACCTTTGAAAGAAAGTTCGGCAGGGAAGTCGACTAACAGAGCAATGTCTGTAGGTGTGCTAACAGGTCGTCCTACAGAGGAGATGCCCGGTTCTACGGGTGACCTTCTTCCCGAGCTCTCGCAACTGCTCGATCGAGTTCGGCAGGCGATGCAAGGCGTCGCCCAGGCCCTGTGGCCATCCGTCTCCATGCCCGAAGGTCTTGGAGAGCTTGCGGAGAAGCTAAAGGGAGCACGACGGCGCTTCCGATTGTGGAAGATATCGGCCTGCCATCAAGGCACTAGGGAGGCCTGGGCCATGGTGAAGACGCGGTACACAAAGGCTGACCCCAACCACATGGCCGAGGTTGGTCCTGTAGGGCCCGATGGAAAGGAGATCCCTGTAAGCTTAGTATACGGCCAAGTAGAGTTGGCCGCAAAGTATTCCCAGCAGGACTGTAAATTAGACAGCCTGTTAGCTGGTATTGAAGAGGAATACAATCAGTCAAAATGAATATGTAATTTAATTGACATTTATAATGCCTTCTAGCCGGATTGTAGATCATTTGTCATGGTCGACCTTTTCGCTTCAGCCTCGGGACCTGACGGTCTGGAGTGTGTCCGAATACCCATGCGGTTATATAGGAACCGGGGAATGCATGGAGACCAGGCATAGGGGTCATTAGTGCGTGAACAGACAAGTGCCCGACTAGTTATGTTATATTACATGGTTAGTAAGAAACATCTTCCAGGGAGAATAGTTCCATTAGGGGTTCCTTTCCCTGGGAGGCATGCCCTAAGGTGCATGTCCATGCTGCGAAAAGAAACGCAGGACAAACATCTGGGGGCGTATAGATAAATAAAATAAAAAAGATCATCTTTAGTTCACCGACCAAATATTCCCTTAAGAACGCTAGCTTTCGGCTTCACCCAGTCTGAGGTACACGCCGGCTGACCCGGCAGTAACAATCGCAGAGGTGCTCCCTTTACCACCTAGCCGAACAATCGGGAACGTAGGGGTAAGCACAGGAGCCAGGCAACCCAGCTTGGCCAAAACTTAAGTCATATCGATGCATATAATGGTGAATAAAAGGTACATGCAGAAGTGTGACACATGTGTTGGGCATGAAGCCTGTATAAATAAGCTTCTGTTTAAAGAAGCCCCCAGGTTTAATGAGCGTGGATAGCATGTCACTTTATGAGCCTTTAAAGGCTATAAGAGAGAGAGAGAGAGAGAAGAAGAGGAATGTAAGACAGAAAGTATATAAAAAATGGACAGAGGAAGGAGACGAACACAGAGTCCGACGCTAGGCATAGAATCTTCGGAGACAGGCTGCCTTCCATGGGTTCGGCTCGAGTCAGTTATCCGATGCATCCCGCAGGCGGTACGCTCCACCAGTCAGGACTTGGTCAATTATAAAGGGACCTTCCCACTTGGGCTTGAGTTTGTCCTTTTTCTTGTCCGGTAGTCGTAGAACTAATTCGCCAATGTTGTAATTTTTGGCCCGTACTTCTCTGCTTTGGTATCTTCGAGCCTGCTGTTGATAGAATGCGGAACGGGCTTCTGCCACGTCATGCTCCTCCTCCAATGCGTCCAAGCTGTCTTGCCGATCGAGCTCTGCTTCTCTTTCTTCATACATGCGCACTCGAGGTGAGTCATGAATTATGTCGCAAGGCAAAACTGCCTCTGCGCCGTACACCATAAAGAATGGTGTATATCCGGTGGTGCGATTCGGCGTGGTCCGCAGCCCCCAGAGTACGGAGTCGAGCTCCTCTACCCAGTGCGTGTTAGATTCCTTGAGGGACCGCACTAATCTGGGTTTGATGCCGTTCATGATAAGACCATTTGCACGTTCGACCTGGCCATTAGTTTGTGGGTGATAGACAGAAGCATAATCGAGCTTGATGCCCATGTTTTTGCACCAGAGTTTTACCTTGTCGTCCGTAAAGTTCATGCCGTTATCCGTGATGATGCTGTGGGGGACGCCGTAATGGTGTACAACCCCGGATATAAAGTCTATCACTGGTCCGGATTCGTCCGTCTTAACAGGCTTGGCTTCTATCCATTTGGTGAACTTATCCTCCATGACCAGTAAGTATTTTTGCTTGTGGGTTCCGCCTTTAAGGGGTCCAACCATGTCAAGCCCCCAGACTGCAAAGGGCCAAGTGATGGGGATAGTTTGGAGGGCAGTGGGTGGCATATGGCTTTGGTTTGCAAAGAGCTGGCAATCGGTGCATCGTTGGACAAAGTCCTGGGCGTCTGCCCGGGCCATCGGCCAATAAAAGCCTGTACGGAAGGCCTTACTTACAAGGGACCGAGCTGCCGCGTGATGACCGCCGAGTCCGGCATGAATTTCAGCCAGGAGGTTCCGCCCTTCCTCTTTGGAGATGCACCTTTCAAGGACTCCGGTAGTGCTTTTCTTATAAAGCTCTCCCTCGTGGACTTTATAAGCTTTGGATCGCCGCACTATGCAGCGTGCCTCATTTTGGTCCTCGGGGAGTTCCTGCCTAGTAAGGTAGGCGAGGAATGGTTCCGTCCACGGAGTGATAACGGCCATTATTACGTGGGCTGAAGGTGTTATTTCATTGGCAGAGCCTCCGATTGTGTCGAAATGTTCGGTGCCGGGCAGTGCGGTTGGGTCCGGGCTGTTATTGTTTGGCTCCCCTTCCCATACTACGGATGGCTTGAACAGCCTTTCCAAGAAGATGTTGGGGGGGACTACATCGCGTTTTGCGCCGATGCGTGCGAGGACATCTGCCGCCTGATTATTTTCCCGGGCTACATGGTGGAATTCAAGCCCTTCGAACCGAGCTGGCATTTTTAGGACGGCATTGCGGTAAGCTACCATTTTTGGATCCTTGGCATCGAAGTCTCCATTTATTTGGGATATTGCGAGGTTCGAGTCCCCGCGCACCTCTAGGCATTGAATGCCCATGGATACTGCCATCCGGAGACCATGTAAAAGGGCCTCATATTCGGCTGCATTGTTGCAGTCCGTGTACATAATCTGGAGTACGTATTGAACTGTGTCTCCTGTGGGGGACGTCAAAATGACGCCAGCTCCCAGTCCGGCCAACATCTTGGAGCCGTCGAAATGCATGATCCAATTTGAATATGTGCCGTACTCCATAGGGAGTTCGGCCTCCGTCCATTCTGCGACGAAGTCGGCCAAGACTTGCGACTTGATGGCTCGCCATGGGTTATAAGTTATGTCGAATGGGAGGAGCTCAATGGCCCATTTTGTAATCTGGCCCGTTGCGTCACGGTTGTTTATAATATCGTTAAGTGGTACTTCCGAGGCTACTGTTATTGAACACTCTTGAAAGTAGTGTCGTAGCTTCCGGGATGCCATGAATACCGCGTACACAATCTTTTGATAATGCGGGTATCGTGATTTGCAGGGAGTGAGGACAGTGGACACATAATAGACTGGCTTTTGAAGGGGGAATTTGTGTCCGTCCGCTTCTCGTTCGACGACGAGCACCGCGCTTACAACCTGATGTGTTGCTGCAATGTATAATAGCATTGGTTCGCCAATGTATGGCGCGGCCAGGACTGGGTTTGTTGCCAGTATGGCTTTTATTTTGTCGAGTCCGGCCATGGCTGCATCCGTCCATTCGAAGTGTTCGGTGCACCGAAGGAGGCGGTAAAGGGGTAGGGCCGTTTCTCCCAAGCGGGAGATAAAGCGGCTTAGAGCCGCCACGCATCCGGTTAACTTTTGTATTTGTTTGAGGTCCTTTGGGATATCCAGTTGCGACAGAGCTCGGATCTTGGCTGGATTTGCTTCAATTCCTCTACCGGATACAATGAAGCCCAAGAGCTTTCCAGCTGGAACACCGAAAACGCATTTTTCCGGGTTGAGCTTGATGTCGTATGTTCGGAGGTTATCAAATGTGAGCCTCAAGTCATCTACTAGAGATTCGACATGTCTTGTTTTGACGACCACATCATCTACATATGCCTCCACTGTTTTGCCGATCTGGTTTGCCAGACATGTCTGAATCATGCGCTGATATGTTGCGCCGACGTTTTTGAGCCTGAAGGGCATCGTGTTGAAGCAGAATGGGCCGTATGGTGTGATAAATGCCATTGCGGCTTGGTCTGGTTCTGCCATCTTGATTTGATGGTAGCCGGAATATGCGTCGAGGAAACACAACAAATCGTGTCCTGCGGTAGCGTCGATAATTTGATCGATGCGGGGGAGGGGGAAGGGATCCTTTGGGCAAACCTTGTTAAGGTCTTTAAAATCAACACACAGGCGCCAGGATTTGTCCTTCTTTGGTACCATCACCAGGTTTGCTAGCCAGTCCGGATGTTTTATATCTCTGATGAATCCGGCCTCCAATAGCTTTGCTAGCTCCTCTCCCATGGCCTGTCTCTTAGGTTCGGAAAAACGCCGAAGAGCCTGTTTGACAGGTTTGAATCCTGTTTGGATATTTAAGCTGTGCTCGGCCATCCTGCATGGGATTCCTGGCATGTCTGAAGGGTGCCAGGAGAAAATGTCCCAGTTCTCTCGTTGGAACTCTCGTAGTGCGGCGTCTACATCAGGGTTTAAATGTGCCCCGATGGAATTTTTTTTATTGGGGTCCGTTGGATGGACTTGGAATTTGACTATTTCGTCTGCCGGTTTAAAGGAGGTGGACTTGGATCTTTTGTCGAGTACCACATCGTCCCTATTCACAGCGCAGTCAGTTCCTCAGCCGCTAGGGCTTCGGATAGTGCCTCGAGGGCCAGTGCGGCTGTCTTGTTTTTGGCGCGGAGTGCTATGTCCAGATCACTAGCGAGAGTGATGATCCCGTTAGGCCCGGGCATCTTGAGCTTCATTTACCCGTAATGGGGTATTGCTTGGAAGATTGTAAACGCTTCCCGCCCTAGCAGAGCGTGATAACCGCTGCTGAACGGAGCCACATGGAACGTGATCTCTTCGGACCTGTAATTACCCGGCGTGCCGAACACCACATCTAGTGTGATTTTTCCTGTACAGCACGCTTCCCGACTGGGGATTATTCCTCTAAAGGTTGTGCTGCTTTGCTCAATGCGATTCCAATCTATTTCCATTTTTGAAGGGCTTCCTCATAAATGAGGTTGAATCCGCTGCCGCCGTCCATGAGTACCTTGGTAAGACGAAAGCCGTCCACTATTGGACCGAGGACCAATGCGGCTGGTGCTCGGGCTGTACGGAATTTAGGTTCATCACTGGCGTTAAAGGTAATAGCCGTGTCACTCCATGGGTTTATTGTTGCTACTTGGTAGACTTCGGCAAGGCTGCGGAGTGTCCTTTTTCGCATATCATTTGATGCGAAAGTCTCGAAGACTGTTAATACTGTACTGGTGTCTCTGGGGTGGCTTTCTGTGGCCTCCGGAATTAGGAGATTTTCGCCAATTTTGGCCACCTGCCAGAGTATCCAACATGCTCTGAGGCTGTGAGTTGGTGTGGCGTCCTCTGTACTGTGAATTTTACAGGCTCCATTGAGCCATCCTTCCAGTACGGTTCCATGCCCTGTAGAGGGTTTTTGCTTTTTAGTGCTTGACCCGGGTGTCTGGTGATGATGCGCCCTTTTATTTCGGACTGGGTTTGTATTCAGGGCCGGATTGTCCCAAAATTTTATTTCGGTTTTCCAGGCGCTTTCCATCGCACAGTACTTTCGTACAATGGACGCCAAGTCAGCGAAGCGTGTAATATCACGTCGACTTATGGCGTTGAGTATTCCCTTGTCTGTGCAATTATTGTAGAAGGTTGAGATTGCGTCTTCCTCGCAGCAGTCCCTTAGCCTGTTCTTAACCAGGAGGAATCTGGCCTAGTAATGACGTACTGTTTCATCGGGCTCTTGCCTGATTTTAGATAGATCGCTTATGTTGGGGTGGGTGGGTGGAATTAAATCTGAAGCCTCACCCCATCTGAGGCTCAGAGGCCGAGGAATTTCCGAACTTGAAAATTTGGATTCCTGGATGTTGTCCAGTGAATCCAGCCCGTCGCCTGACTCTAAGTTCAGGTCTTGAGTGATATCCTCCCCTCCACGAGTATCCGGCTTGGAGGGATCGGGAATCCGGATGTAGCGAGTCCTTAAGATAGATGAAGGGTCGCCGCACTGTCCCTCTACCACGGCAACGTGATGGGTGACTTGGGGAGAGTTAATCTCTCTCAGATCGGGTTTAGGACCAATCTGGTCGTAATCAGTAGCGACTCCCAGGGCGGCGAAGCAATCCAAGAGCTTGTTTATGGAGGAGAGCTCCATTGGATCTAACTGCTCGGCGAGTTCCGAGCTGACATGAAGATTGTTTTCGATGGCTCGAGAGGTCATCATTGGCACAGAAGCCGAACAGGCGGTCATAAGAAAACCATCTAGCCGGAGGGTTTGGCCGACAGCCAAAGCTCCCTTAGCAACGGTGCCGTCTTTAAAGATGGGGCGAGGCATCCTTCCTGATGGCGACGACACAGAGGAACTCTCAATGAAAGCACCAATTTCAGTGTCAAAACCGGCGGATCTCGGGTAGGGGGTCCCGAACTGTGCGTCTAGGCCAGATGGTAACAGGAGGCAAGGGACACGAAGTTTTACCCAGGTTCGGGCCCTCTCGGTGGAGGTAAAACCCTACGTCCTGCTTGATTAATATTGATGATATGGGTAGTACAAGAGTAGATCTACCACGAGATCAGAGAGGCTAAACCCTAGAAGCTAGCCTATGGTATGACTGTTGTTGTGTATGTTGTCCTACGGACTAAAACCCTCCGGTTTATATAGACACCGGAGAGGGTTAGGGTTACACAAAGTCGGTTACAATGGTAGGAGATCTACATATCTGTATCGCCAAGCTTGCCTTCCATGCCAAGGAAAGTCCCTTCCAGACACGGGACGATGTCTTAAATCTTGTATCTTCATAGTCCAGGTGTCCGGCTGAAGGTATAGTCCGGCTATCCGAACACCCCCTTATCCAGGACTCCCTCAGCGGGTATGCCTTGTCCCTTATTTGGTAAGAGGGCCCAGATTTCCAATTCATCCGTTTCTCCAGGGGCTCCTGGAGTTCTACGGCCTCCAGTTGCACAACCTTACGCTTGCCTCCATGCTGCATATCGCGGGATTCGTAGCCCTTTGCGAGTTGTTTTTGGGCTGTGAAGCTCATTTCGCTTTGTGGAAGAAGTTGTTCTGCCTTGTTCCCCGTTCTCAGAAGGGGTCAATATATTAAGTGGGCGGAGCCGAAGTGTGGCATATTGCCGGGACCGGATACCTGTCCGGAACCCCAAAGAAGACGTCCGAAGACTGGCCTTCAGAATGGTTTTATATAGAAGACGTCCCCCTCCCGGATCCTATTAGAATCGGCCTTCCTGAGTTCGACAACGCCCCTTTGAAGAAGCACCGGAGCTGGCGTCCATTGAGCTCCCTGGAGGAAGATGACAGGGATGTTCTTTACCTGATGAGCCGGATAAGTTTTTTAGCTCGATCCGGATTGACCATGATCGAGGTCATGGCCATATGTATTATGCGGGGGGTGCAGCCGCTTCAATATAGAGGCCACCCCATGTGGGATTTCAATGGGGAGGATGACGCCACCCGCCACGGCCGTAAAGGGCCGGGATCGCTTGCTGATCTAATAAAGATCTTATCCACTTTGTACAAGGGAGAAGAGAAGGAATTCCTTCGTGTCAACCCGCAGGGCGGATTTTCTATGTACAATCCTCCGAGCTGGGTAAGCGGAGACTTTTTCTCGCCCATCTGTTTCGTATTCCCGTAGTTAAGTATTCAGTCTAGCGATTTCAATGCAGGAGCTGCGCCAGGCTGTAAGGGAGATAAACAACCCCCCCTCCACAACCCGAGGACCCTGGACGGTCTCTTGACCCGGCCTCCCAGGAGGATCCGAACATATTTGTGGAGCCGATCGATGGGGTATTTTACCAATTGAGTAATGACAATGCTTTGGTGGCCATTACGGCCGATTACCCTGGGCTACTTCCAGCCTCACAGGTGACTGAGACCGAAGTCCCAGTACTTTGAAAAGGGATCCGTCCTGGCATGTTTTCGATTGCCGTATAATAGCCGTGTTTTGCAGGGGAGGTCCTCGAGGCGGAAGGCCAAGCCTGCGGCGACTAGCCAACAAGGGGTCGCGAGGTCAAGCGGGCTGAAAAGACCCGCAGTCCGGATTGAGACACTGGCGCAGTGGTACGGCGCGCCGTCTTTATTACAAGACATTATTCTCAGAGGCATATTAACGCCCATGCCTTCTTTTTAGGAAAAAGAGTGCTCGCCGGACTATACCCGGAGAGGCTACTAATCGCACCTTCACCAGCTAGGCTCCAAGGACGGATTCAAAGGCGGGAACGAATACGAGGCGTGCGTCGGGCGCTCCTCCGACAGAGGATGCGGAAAAACTGTCCGCCACCAATTCCGAGGTGGAAAGTGCCATGAACCACATGCGTCGCCGGACTGTTCTTCGTGACGCTTGTTTCTCCCAACAGGCATTGGATGCCTTCAACTCGGGAGATGTGTACCTCCGTGCCGCTCAAAATGGTCTAGCCAGAGCCACGGAGCAGTATGTAAAAGACATAAGGGTGAGAAAATTTGGTGATTATGTATATCAGTAGCCCCTGAGACTTGAAACAGTTAGAATAACTGATTTAAGGATCATTTGTTATGCAGGTTCTTACCGAAAAGAATACTCAACTGTCCCAGGAGCTGGAAGAGTGCACAGCCCAACTTCAGGCCGCACTGGCCGCGGCGGGGGAGCCCAAAGAGACCCCCTCTGGAATATATCCTTCGAATGATAAGTGTCATATAGGATGCGGCATATATGCAGATCTGACGATAAAATTGCAGATGACGCTGGAGTAATTCCGGTTAAGCAACAACTCCTACGCCAGCTGAAGGCCGGTGAGAGCGTGCTTACGAGGGTGAGGCAGGAGAAGAATTATCTCCTAGTTGCCAACACCAAGCTGGGCGTGGAACTAAAAGATGTTCGTGCCCAACTGTCGGACTCTGTTAAGGAGAATGGCGGCTTCGACGCGGCATATTTAGTAAGTGCTTGAACAAACTTTGAAAAAGAGTTCGGCGAGGAAGCTGGCTGACAGAGTTATGTCTGTAGGTATGCTAACAGGTCATCCTGCCGAGGAAATGCCCGGTTCAATGGGTGACCTTCTTCCCGAGCTCTCACAGCTGCACGAACGAGCTCGGCAGGTGATGCAAGGCGTCGCCCAAGCCTTGTGGCCATCCGTCTCCATACCCGAAGGCCTTGGAGAGCTTGCAGAAAAGCTGAAGGGAGCGCGGCGGCGCTTCCGATTATGGAACATATCGGCTTGCCGTCAGGGCGCCAGGGAAGCCTGGGCAATGGTGAAGACACGGTACACGAAGGCTGACCCAAACCACATGGCCGAAGTCGGACCTGTGGGGCCCGATGGGAAGGAGATCCCTGTGAGCTTAGTGTACGGCCAAGTAGAATTGGCCGCAAAGTATTCCCAACAGGACTGTAGACTAGACAGCCTATTAGATGGTATTGAAGAGGAATTCAACTAGTCAAATTGACTATGTAATTTAAAGTGACATGTATAATGCCTTCTAGCCGGATTGTAGATCGTTTGTCGTGGCGGACCTTTTCGCTTCAACCTCGGCACCCGACGGTCCGGAGTGTATCCGAATACCCTCTCGGTTATGTAAGAACCAGGGCATGCGTGGAGACCAGGCGTAGGGGTCATTAGTGCTTTATCAGACAAGTGCCCAACTAGTTATGTTATATTACATGGGTAGTAAGAAACATCTTCCAGGGAGAATAGTTCCATTAAGGGTTCCTTTCCCTGGGTAAGCATGCCCTAAAGTGCATGTCCAGACTGCGATAAGAAGTGCAGAAAAAGCATCTGGGGGCAGATATGGATAATAAATAAAAGTCATATTTTGTTCACCGACCGAATATTCCCTTAAGAACACTAGATTTCGGCTTCACCCAGTCTGAGGTACACATCTGGCTGACCCAGCGGTAATAATCGCAGAGGTGCTCCCCTTATGCCCTAGCCAAATTAACGGGAACGTAGGGCATAAATACAAGAGCCAGGCAACCCAGCTTGGCCAAAACTTAAGTCATATCGATGCATATAATGGTGAAAAAAGGTACATGCGGAAGTATAACACATGTGTTGGGCGTGAGGCCCAGGTAAATAATTTAAGCTTCTGTGAAAGAAGCCCCTAGGTATGGAGAGTGCGGCTAGCGCATCTGTAATGTACAAGTGAGGCACAAGGTAATCCTTGAGGGCCTGGAGAAATAATAAAAAAATAAAAGGGAAAGAAGACAGATGATGCATATGCAGAAAATGGACAAAGGGAGGGGACCAACATAGAGTCCGGTGTTAGGCATAGAATCTTCGAAGCCTGGCTGCGTTCCATGGGTTCGGCTCGAGTCGACTAGTCGATGCATCCCGCAGTCGGTACGCTCCACCGGTCAGAACTTGGTCGATAATGAAGGGACTTTCCCATTTGGGCTCGAGCTTGTTCTTTTCTTTATCCGACAGTCGTAGAACTAGTTCGCCAACGTTATAAGTTTTGGCCCGTACTTCTCTGCTTTGGTAGCTGCGAGCCTGTTGCTGGTAAAATACGGAACGGGCTTTGGCTACGTCGTGCTCTTCCTCCAAGGTGTCCAGGCTGTCTTGCCGATCGAGCTCGGCTTCTCTTTCTTCGTACATGCGCACTCGAGGTGAGTCATGAATTATGTCACAGGGCAAGACTGCCTCTGCGCCGTATACCATAAAAAACGGTGTATATCCGGTACTATGATTCGGCGTGGTCCGCAGCCCCCAGAGTATGGAGTCCAACTCCTCTGCCCAGTGCATGTCTGACTCCGTTAAGGAACGCACTAATCTGGGTTTAATGCCGCTCATTATAATACCGTTTGCTCGTTCGACTTGACCGTTGGTTTGTGAGTGATAGACTGAAGCATAATCGAGCTTGATTCCCATTTTGCTGCACCAGAGTTTTACCTCGTCGGCCGTGAAGTTTGTGCCGTTATCAGTGATGATGCTGTGGGGGACGCCGTAATGGTGTACACCCCCGGATATGAAATCTATCACCGGTCCGGAATCGGCTGTTTTAACCGGTTTAGCCTCTATCCATTTGGTGAATTTATCCACCATGACCAATAAGTATTTTTTCTTGTGGGTTCCCCCTTTAAGGGGTCCAACCATGTCAAGCCCCCAGACCGCGAAGGGCCATGTAATGGGGATTGTTTGGAGGGCGGTGGGTGGCATGTGGCTTTTATTTGCAAAGAGCTGGCAACCGGCGCAACGTTGGACCAAGTCATGTGCATCTGCCCGGGCCGTTGGCCAATAGAATCTTGTACGAAAGGCCTTGCTTACAAGAGCCCGGGCTTCGGCGTGATGACCGCCGAGTCCTGCGTGAATTTCTGCCAAAAGGTTCTGCCCTTCCTCTTCGGAGATGCACCTTTGAAGGACTCCAGTAGTGCTTTCTTGTACAATTGTCCCTCATGGACCCTGTAGGCCATGGATCGCCGCACTATGCAGCGTGCCTCATTTTGGTCTTCCGGAAGTTCCTGTCTAGTTAGGTAGGACAGGAATGGTTCTGTCCACGGGGCAATAATGGCCATTATTTCGTGGGCTGAATGTGTTATGTCGGTGGCGGAGCCTCCGATTGTGTCAGAGAGTTCGGTATCGGATATTTTGGCTGGGTCCGGACTGTTGTTACCGCTGTCCCCTTCCCATGCTACAGATGGCTTGAAGAGCCTTTCCAGAAATATGTTGGGAGGGACCGCGTCGCGTTTTGCGCCGATGCGGGCGAGGATATCCGCCGCCTGATTGTTTTCCCCAGCCACATGGTGAAATTCGAGCCCCTCGAACCGAGCTGACATTTTTAGACGGCATTGCGATAAGCTGCCATTTCCGGATCCTTGGCATCAAAGTCTCCATTTATTTGGGATATCGCGAGGTTCGAATCCCCACGCACCTCTAGGCATTGAATGCCCATGGATACTGCCATCCGGAGACCATGTAGAAGGGCCTCATATTCGGCTGCGTTGTTGGAGTCTGTATACATTATCTGTAGTACGTATTGAACTATATCTCCTGTTGGGGACGTTAAAACGACGCCAGCCCCCAGACTAGCCAACATTTTGGAGCCATCGAAGTGCATGATCCAGTTTGAATATGTGCCGTACTCCTTAGGGAGTTCGGCTTCCGTCCACTCGGCGACGAAGTCAGCCAAAACTTGCGACTTAATAGCTCGCCGTGTCTTGTAAGTTATGTCGAACGGGAGGAGCTCAATGGCCCATTTGGCAATCCGGCCCATCGCGTCACGGTTGTTTATAATATCGTTAAGTGGTACTTCTGAGGCTACCGTTATCGAACACTCTTGAAAGTAGTGTCGCAGCTTCCGGGATGCCATAAATACTGCGTACGCTATCTTTTGATAATGTGGGTACCGTGATTTGCATGGAGTAAGGACAGTGGACACATAGTAAACCGGCTTTTAAAGGGGGAATTTGTGTCCGTCCACTTCTCGCTCGACGACGAGCACTGCGCTTACTACTTGATGAGTTGCCGCAATGTATAATAGCATTGCTTCGCCAATGTTTGGCGCGGCCAGGACTGGGTTTGTTGCCAATATGGCTTTTATTTCGTTGAGTCCGGCCGTGGCGGAATCCGTCCACTCGAAGTGTTCGGTGCGCCGGAGGAGGCGATAAAGGGGTAATGCCTTTTCTCCCAAGTGGGAGATAAAGCGGCTTAGAGCCGCCACGCATCCGGTCAATTTTTGTATTTGTTTGTAGTCTGTTGGGGGAGCCAACTATGACAACGCTCGGATTTTGGACGGATTAGCTTCAATACCTCTACTGGAGACAATGAATCCTAGGAGATTTCCGGCCGGTATGCCAAAAACGCATTTTCCGGATTGAGCTTGATATCATATGTTCGGAGGTTATCGAATGTGAGCCTCAAGTCGTCTACTAGAGATTCGACATGCTTGGTTTTGACGACCACGTCATCTACGTATGCCTCCACTGTTTTGCCGATCTGGTTTGCCAGACATGTCTGAATCATGCGTTGATATGTTGCCTCGGCATTTTTGAGCCCGAAGGGCATTGTATTGAAGCAGAATGCGCCGTATGGTGTGATGAATGCCGTTGCGGCTTGGTCTGGCTCTGCCATTTTAATTTGATGGTAGCCGGAGTATGCGTCGAGGAAACACAATGAATCGTGTCCTGCGGTAGCATCAATGATTTGATCGATGCGGGGGAGGGGGAAGGGATCCTTTGGGCAGGCCTTGTTAAGGTCCTTAAAATCGACGCACAAGCGCCAGGATTTGTCCTTCTTTGGTACCATCACCAGGTTTGCTAGCCAGTCCAGATGTTTTATGTTTCTGATGAATCCGGCTTCCAATAGCTTGGCTAGTTCCTCTCCCATGGCTTGTCTCTTAGGTTCGAAGAAACGCCGAAGAGCCTGCTTGACTGGCTTGAATACTTTTAGGACATTTAGGCTGTGCTCGGCCATCTTGCGTGGGATTCCTGGCATGTCTGAAGGGTGCCAGGCAAAAATGTCCCAGTTTTCGCGTAGGAACTCTCGCAGTGCGGCATCGACATCAGGGTTTAATTGTGCTCCGATGGAAGCTGTTTTTGTAGGGTCCGTTGGATGGACTTGGAATTTGACTATTTCGTCCGCCGGTTTAAAGGAGGTGGACTTGGATCTTTTATCGAGTATCACGTCATCCCTGTTCACCGTGGAGCGCATCGCAGTTAGTTCCTCGGCCACTAGGGCTTCGAATAGTGCCTCGAGGGCCAGTGCAGCTGTCTTATTTTCGGTGCGGAGTGCTATGTCTGGATCACTAGCCAGAGTGATGATTCCGTTGGGCCCGGGCATTTTGAGCTTCATGTACCCGTAATGGGGTATGGCTTGGAAGATTGTAAACGCCTCCCGCCCTAATAGAGCATGGTATCCGCTGCTGAACGGGGCCACTTGGAATGTAATTTCTTCGAACCTGTAATTATCCGGCGTGCCAAATACCACATCTAGTGTGATTTTCCCAGCACAGCATGCTTCCCGAGTGGGGATGATTCCTCTAAAGGTTGTGCTACTTTGCTCAATGCGGCTCCAGTCTATTTCCATCTTTTGAAGAGTTTCCTCATAGATGAGGCTTCATCCGCTGCCGTCGTCCATGAGTACCTTCGTGAGTCGAAAGCCGTCCACCGAGGACCAGTGCGGCTGGTGCTCGGGCTGTTCAGAATTTGGGTTCGTCACTGGCATTGAAGGTAATAGCCATGTCAGTCCAAGGATTTATTTCTGCTATGTGGCAGATTTCGGCCATGCTGCGGAGTGTTCACTTGCGTCTATTATTTGACGTGAAGGTCTCAAAGACCGTTAACACTGTATTGTTGTCCACGGGATGGTGCTCTGTGGTATTTGAGAGGAGTAGATCCTCACCACTTTTGGCCACCTGCCAGAGTATCCAACATGCTCTAAGGTTGTGCGTTGGTATTGCATCCGCTGTACTATGAATTTTGCAGGGTCCATTGAGCCATCCCTCTAGTATGGTTCCTTGCCCCGTAGAGGGCTTTTGCTTTTTGGTAGTTAACCCAGGTGTATTGTGATAATGCACCCTTTTATTTCAGACTGGGTTTGTATTCAGGTCCGGATTATCCCAAAATTTTATTTCGGTTTTCCAGGCGCTTTCCATCGCACAGTTCTTTCGTACTATGGACACCAAGTCGGCAAAGCGTGTAATTTTGCGGTGACTTATGTCGTTGAGGATTCCCTTGTCCGTGCAATTATTGCGGAAGAATGAAATTACGTCTTCCTCGCGGCAGTCCTTTATCCTGTTCATGACCAGGAGGAATCTGGCCGAGTAATGGTGTACTGTTTCTTCGGGCTCTTGCCTAATTTGGGATAGATCACTTATGTTTGGGTGGGTGGGTGGAGTTGAACCCGAATCCTCACCCAATCTGAGACTCAGGGGCCAAGGAGTTTTTGAACTCGGAAGTTTGGATTCTTGGATGTTTTCCAATAAATCTAGCCCGCTGCCTGACTCTAGGTTCAGGTCTTGAGTGACGTCCTCCCCTCCACGGGTATCCGGCTTGGAGGGATCGGTAATCCGGACATAGCTAGTCCTTAAGATAGATGAAGGGTTTCCGCATTGTTCCTCCACCACTGCAACGTGATGGGTGACCTAGGGAGAGTTGATTTCTCTCAGATCGGGTTTAGGCCCAATCTGATCGTAGTCAGTAGCGACTCCCAGGGCGGCGATGCGATCCAAGAGCTCGTTCAGGGAAGAGAGCTCCATTGGATCTAACTGCTCGGCGAGTTCCGAGTTGACGTGAAGATTGCTTTCGATGACCCGAGAAGTCATCGTCGGCGCAGCGGCTGCATAGGCGGTCATAAGAAAACCACCTACCCGGAGAGTTTGGCCGATAGCCAAAGCCCCCTCAGCAACAGTGTCGTTTTTAAAGTCGGGATGAGACATCCTTCCTGGTGGCGACAACACATCGGAACTCTCAATGAAAGCACCAATGTCGGTGTCAAAACCGGCGGATCTCGGGTAGGGGGTCCCGAACTGTGCGTCTAGGCCGGATGGTAACAGGAGGCAGGGGACACGATGTTTTACCCAGGTTCGGGCCCTCTTGATGGAGGTAAAACCCTACGTCCTGCTTGATTAATATTGATGATATGGGTAGTACAAGAGTAGGTCTACCACGAGATCGGAGAGGCTAAACCCTAGAAGCTAGCCTATGGTATGATTGTATGTTATGGTTGTTGTCCTACGGACTAAAACCCTTCAGTTTATATAGACACCGGAGAGGGTTAGGGTTACACAAGGTCGGTTACAAAGGAGGAGATATCCATATCCGTATTGCCTAGCTTGCCTTCCACGCCAAGTAGAGTCCCATCCGGACACGAGACAAAGTCTTCAATCTTGTATCTTCATAGTCTAACAGTCCGGCCGAAGGATATAGTCCGGCTGTCCGGAGACCCCCTAGTCCAGGACTCCCTCAGGAGTCCTACTCCCACTAGGAGGAGGAGGACTCCTCTTGGCGCACCCTCCTAGGGCCGGTCGGCCTTCCCCCTTGCTCTTTTATATACGGGAGCAGGGGGGGCACCCCAGAGACACACAAGTTGATCTTTGATCTTTTAGCCGTGTGCGGTGCCCCCCTCCACCATAATCCACCTCGGTCATATCGTAGCGGTGCTTAGGCGAAGCCCTGCGTTGGTAGCTTCATCAAAACCATCATCACACCGTCATGCTGACGAAACTCTCCCTCGAAGCTCTACTGGATCGTGAGTTCATGGGACGTCACCGAGCTGAACGTGTGTAAATCACGGAGGTGCCGTACGTTCGGTACTAGGATCGGTCGATCGTGAAGACATATGACTACATCAACCGCGTTATCATAACGCTTCCGCTTACGGTCTACGAGGGTACGTGGACGACACTCTCCCCTCTTGTTGCTATGCATCACCATGATCGTGCGTGTGCGTAGGATTTTTTTTGAAATTACTACGTTCCCCAACATATAGGCCTGTCCCCCAGGGGTACAACGGTAATACGGCCGGGTGTAGGATCCGGATGTCCGTGTCTAGGGTCGCCGTGTTCTCCGCCGGCTGCTGGGGCCCGCCGCTTGGTTGGCCCCGCCGGCTGACAAGAATCCGGCCGACAGGTAGGGCCCACTGCCTGCGGGCCATGCTGATTGCCTTTTGATGTAGCATTGTACTTGATGACGGAGGCCGGAGTCGCATGGCTACAATCCTGCCGCTTGGTCAGCACACACTATAACCATGCTCTGTCTCGTCGAAATAATTGGGCATGGACTCTGAGGGGAGGGGAGGGCCGGCTGCTGGAGACCGGCCCACCCCCGATGCCGCCTTCCTGAGGAGCGCCTAGAGAGCTCAAGGACAGGTAGGGCCCGCCGCCTATGGGCCGTACCGATTGCCTTTTGTTGTAGCATGACCCGGGCTGACGAGGGCCAGGTCGTGGGTCGCATGGCTACAGTCCCACGCCTGGCAGGTGGGTGACCGCTTGGTCAGCTTGCACTGTAGCCACGCTCCTCCGGCATTTTGGGGAGTGGGTGGCCTTATAGACATGCTCGTCTTGTTGTAGTAGTTGAGTGCAGACTCCAAGGGAGAGGACAGGCCAGCTGCTGGAGGCCGGCCCGCTCCCAAAGCCGTCTTCTAAGAACGATCCATCTTCTAGGAGTCGGCCACTTTGTACTAGCCGGCCCAAGGGGCCAGCCGCAAGGTCCTGACCGCCTTCCTAAGGGGGCGCCGTCTTCTAGGAGCCGGCCGCACGGTCGCTAGGCTCGAGGGGCTAGGCCAGCCCGAATGTATTGAAATGCTACGGGGCCTGGAAGAGGCTACCCGTGGTCAATCCCTCCGACAGTAGTCCCCGAAGCTGGTGAGGCGCCGCGGATCAAGCCGGAGTGCCTCGGCAGTTTCCTCCTTCAAGAGATCCTGTGCCCTTAATTCGTCCGGCTAGGAGAAGCCGTCTGACAGGAGCCGGCTAAGGCAGGGCCGGCCTCCTAGTGAATTTGAATCATCGTGGTGGGCGCCGGGCTGACGCCACCGAGTGGCGCACCTGCCGCCTGTTGCTCGCTCGCCACGCGTCGCCAATAGGCCAGGCCACCCTGCTAGTCCACGCGTGTGAAGGGATGTTGCCGCAAGACCGGGCCCACCACTACAGGGCCTCGGCACGCGTGCGGATCCGCTGCATTCGAGGCGGGTGGTTGCCCTTCTGGGGCATAATGATTGTGCGCCATGATGGCGCGGGATACGCGGGGACGTGTGGGGCATGGGCGCAGTTAATCCCCATGCCCCCACGATGTGTTGCCTCAGCTCTGCCACTACCGCTGTATAAATAGGAGGGAGGGGTGCGGCCAAACGCATGCGCCCCCATCCACTCTCCATCTTATTCCTCCATCTACTCCTTGCTGCCACTGCGCTGCCGCGCCACCCGCCACCGAAGCACCGTCGTAGCTCGTCGTCGCCTAGCCTCGCTGCACCACTGCAGACTCACCGCCACCCAACCTCGTTGTGCCACCGCCAAGTCACCACAAAAAATGGCGCGAGCTGACTAGGACGGCTCGAATGTCCATGATGGGCACGTCGAGTTCCTCCGCGCGACGCGGCAGATGCCCAATGAGGCATGCGTGGGGACGCGCCTTCCGGACGCGCAGGAGATCTCGCTGGCGCCACGGACCAGTGAGTTCCTTGTCTTTCATAGCCACTTCCTCTGTGGCTTCGGCTTGCCGGGGAGCGGCTTCTTCCGCGAGTTCCTCGACTTCTACCGCCTTCAACCTCACCACCTTACGCCAAACACGGTGGTCCTCCTCACCGCCTTTGTAACTTTCTATGAAGGCTACATCGGCGTCCTGCCCACACTCAAGTTGTGGGGGAGGTTCTTCTACCTTAAGCTCGGCACCACGGCCAAGGGCGAGCTAGCCCAGTGCGGCGCTTGTGTCACCGTGCGGCGCACCGGCGTCGGGACCCGATTTCCCCCCATCGTCTTGCATGAGTCGGCAAAGTTGTGGAAGAAGTCATACTTCTACGTCCGCAACCTCCACCTGACATACGACTACCTCAACCTGTCAGCCTTCGTGCCTGGCCCGCCTGCTGAGTTTTGGAACAATTGGGGGCAGCAGCCCAAACTGTTGCCGGCTTCCATCACCAACGTCCTTGACCGGCTCCAGGAGATGACAGACTTGGAGGGCCTCCAGCCGGCAGACCTGCTGACCGCCTTCGTCTACTGCCCAGTCTCGCCCCTCTAGTTCCGGCCTCATCTGATCTGCGACATGAGTGGCCGCAAGGACCCGTGCCGAATGTCGATGAAGGAGCTGCCGACTGTTGAGGTAGTCCGGCATGTCAATTATTTCTCCAATAGCCAGCTGAGCGAGACCGACTGGAGCTTCAGCAAGCCACCGTACAGCCGCGCCAATCCACCACCGCCGATGTCTGGTCTCCCTTCTTTGCTCATGTCGTGCTCTTCATCCGCCCTAACCACCCGAACATGGAGCAACGCTTTGCTGGCTAGGCAGCAGTCGGCACGCCGGCTCCAGGCCACCATTGGATGGCGGACCGCGAGGAGAGTGACGTGGGTGACCCCAAGCTAGGGGCGGCTATGTTGGAAGAGGATGACGCCACCGGGGGAGGCGGCAATGTCCTGGACTGGCCGGACGACGATGAAGATGGTGACAGGCAGCGCCGCCCCGATGGCACCGACAGGATAGTAGCCGACTCCTCAACGGCATGGCCGACTGGTGCACCCGGCACGTTGAAGCGTCACGCCAAAGGAGTGTTCAGCAGCCGGCCGAACAAGAAAACCAAGTCGACGGTTGCCGCGACCAAGCGGCAAGAGGCCACGAATGCGGCCGTCGTCCGAAGGGCCCCAAAGGAGCGCCCAATGGTGTCTGCATAAGCATGCTAACTGCTTTTATCTTAATTGCTTCTCTCTCGCAATCTTCTTATTTTTACTTGTTCGCAACGCAGGGCTCCTCTTTCTGTATCACGGGCTCCGTCCGCCTCGCTAATCAAAGCAGCGGGCGGCTCTGAGGATGCCCGCTGCGTGGACCCGGTCGCCGCCCTTAGGGAGGCGGCGGAGAGGAACGCGCGGGAGGCGCAGGAGGATCGGGACACCGCGGCACGACAGGAGGCCGAGGCAGCGACTGCGGCGCAAGTGGAGGCCGAGGATGCGACCAAGGCACAGGCGAAGGCCGACGCCAAGGCCGTGGAGGACCCGGCCCGCAACGTGGTTCTAGAGGCCACCGACCTGCAGCAGCCGGAGCTGCCGGTGGTGGAGGATCGGGCACCGACTGGAGCAGCCGGAGCTGACCAGACGGCCCCAGAGCAGGGGGCGACCGACCCCATCGTCTCGGAGGATGCTCAGTGTGTGTCGGGTGCTGACGAGCGGGGAGGCGGCCATCCTGAAGGGCCAGAGGTTCCGCCAGCTGATACGTCCATTTTTCATCATGTTTTCTTACTATTATTTATAATGTTTTTATCCATAATAATGCCTTTTGGAGTAATTCTAATGCCTTTTCTCTCATAATATGCAAGGTATACACAAAGAGGGAGAATTCCGGCAGCTGGAAATCTGGACCTGGAAAAACTACGCCAGGCCACCTATTATCCACAACTCCAAATGAGTTGAAACTTCACAAAGAATTTTTATGGAATATATGAGGAATATTGGAGCCAATAAGTACCATAGGGGGCCCACCAGGTGGGCACAACCCACCTGGGCGCGCTAGGGAGCCCAAGCGCGCCCTGGTGGGTTGTGCTCACCCAGGCCCACCTCCGATGCCCATCTTATGGTATATAATTCATTTTGACCTAGAAAAAATAAGGAGAGGACTTTTGGGACGGAGCGCCGCCGCCTCGAGGCGGAACTTGGGCAGGAGCTCTTTTGCCCTCCGGTGGTGCGATTCTGCAGGGGGAACTTCCCTCCCAAAGGGGGAAATCATCGTCATCATCATCACCAACAACTCTCCCATCTTGGGAAGGGAAATCTCCATCAACATCTTCAATAACACCATCTCCTCTCAAACCCTAGTTCATCTCTTGTGTTCAATCTTGTTACCGAATCTATAGATTGGTGCTTTTGGGTGACTAGTAGTGTTGATTACATCTTGTAGTTGGTTACTATATGGTTTATTTGGTGGAATATTATATGTTCAGATCCAATATTCTATTTAATACCCCTCTGATCTTGAGCATGATTATCGTTTGTGAGTAGTTACTTTTATTCTTGAGGTCACGGGAGAAATCATGTTGCAAGTAATCATGTGAACTTGATATGTGTTCGATATTTTGATAGTATGTATGTTGTGATTCCCTTAGTGGTGTCATGTGAATGTCAACTACATGACACTTCAGCATATTTGGGCCTAAGGGAATGCATTGTGGAGTAGCAATTAGATGATGGGTTGCGAGAGTGACAGAAGCTTAAACCCCAGTTTATGCGCTATTCCGTAAGGGACCGATTGGATCCAAAAGTTTAATGCTATGGTTAGAATTTATTCTTAATACTTTTCTCGTAGTTTTGGATGCTTGCAGGAGGGTTAATCATAAGTAGGAGTTTTCTTCAAGTAAGAACAGCACCTAAGCACCGGTTCACCCACATATCAAATTATCAAAGTACCGAGCACGAATTAAGCCAACATGATTAAAGTGACTAGATGAAATTCCCGTGTAACCTCAAGAATGCTTTGCTTATCATAAGAGACCATTTTGGCCAGTCCTTTGCCTCAAAAGGATTGGGCTACATTGCTACACTTTTGTTAATACTATCGTTACTTGCTCATTACAAATTATCTTGCTATCAAACTACTTTGTTACTTACAATTTTAGCACTTGCAGACATTACCTTGCTGAAAACCACTTGTCATTTCCTTCTGCTCCTCGTTGGGTTTGACACTCTTACTTATTGAAAATAGCTACAATTGATCCCCTATACTTGTGGGTCATCAATGCTATTTTCTAGCACCGTTGCCGGGGAGTGAAGCGCCTTTGGTAAGGAAAAAATTATATAGTGTGCTGAAATTTATTGTCACTTGTTACTATGGAGAACAATCCTTTGAGGGGTTTGTTCGGGGTATCTTCGCCTCGGTCGGAACCACAATTAGCTACTCCTCAACCTACTACACCTACTAAAAATATTGAATATGAAATTTCTTCGGGTATGATAGAAAAACCGCTAGCTAATCCTTATGCAGGAGATGGAACCGAACATTCTGATATGCACCTGATATATGTAGAACAAATTTGTGGATTGTTCAAGGTTGTAGGTTTACCCAGGGATGAAGTTATTAAAAAGGTTTTACCTTTATCTTTGAGGGGAAAATCATTTGCATGGTATAGGCTATGCGATGATATTGGATCTTGGAATTGCAATCGATTGAAATTGGAGTTCCACCAAAAAAATTATCCTATGCATCTAGTTCATTGTGATCGGAACTATATATATAATTTTTGGCCTCGTGAAGGAGAAAGTAGCGCTCTAGCTTGGGGGAGGCTTAAGTCAATGTTATATTCATGCCCCAATCAAGAGCTCTCAAGAGAAATTATTATCCAGAACTTTTATGCTCGGCTTTCTCGTAATGATCAAACCATGCTTGATACTTCTTGTGTTGGTTCTTTTATGAAGAAGACTATTAAATTCTGGTGGGATCTTTTGGAAAGAATTAAACGCAACTCTGAATATTGGGAATTCGACAAAGGTAAAGAGTCAGGTATTAAACTTAAGTATGATTGTGTTAAATCTTTTAGGGATACCGATGCTTTTCAAAAGTTTAGCACAAAATATGGAATTGACTCTGAGATAGTAGCCTCCTTTTGTGAATCATTTGCTACTCATGTTGAACTACCTAAAGAGAAGTGGTTTAAATATCACCCACCTATTAAAGAAGAAACTAAAGAACTGGTAACGGTTAAAGAAGAAACTATACTTTACAATGTTGATCCAGTTGTTCCTTCTACTTATATTGAGAAACCACCTTTCCCTGTTAGGATAAAGGAACATGCTAGAGTTATAACTGTGGTTAACAAAAGCTATATTAGAACACCTAAACCTGATGAACAAATTAAAGTAGAACCTAGTATTGCTGTGGTTAAAGATCTCGTCCAAGAAGATATGGATGGGCATGTTATTTACTTCTGTGAAGAAGCAGCTAGAATTGCCAAACCTGATAAAAAAGATAAACATAGACCTGTTGTTGTCATGCATGTCATCTCAGTTAAAATAGGAGATCATTGTTATCATGGTTTATGTGACATAGTTCTAGTGTGAGTGTTATTCCCTACACCTTATATCAAGAAATTAAGAATGACATAGCACCCGCAGAAATAGAAGACATAGATGTTACTATTAAACTTGCTAATAGAGACACAATATCACCGATTGAGATTGTTAGAGATGTTGAAGTCTTGTGTGGGAAAATTAAATACCCTACTGATTTTCTTATTCTTGGTTCCCCACAAGATGACTTTTGTCCCATTATCTTTGGTAGACCTTTCTTGAATGTCGTTAATGCTAGAATAGATTGTGAGAAGCAAACTGTCGGTGTTAGTTTTGGTGATGAGTCTCACGAATTTAATTTTTCCAAGTTTAGTAGAAAGCTTCATGAAAAAGAATTGCCTAGTAAGGATGAATTAATTGGTCTTGCTTCTATTGTTGTACCACCTACTGATCCTTTAGAACAATATTTGCTAGACCATGAAAATGATTTACATATGCATGAAAGAAATGAAATAGATAAAAATTTCTTTGAACAACGTCCTTTGCTTAAACACAATTTGCCTATTGAAACTCTAGGAGGTCCTCCTCCACCTAAAGGTGATCCTGTGTTTGAATTAAAATTTTGCCAGACACTTTGAAATATGCTTATCTTGATGAAAAGAAGATATATCCTGTTATTATTAGTGCCAACCTTTCGGAACATGAAGAAGAAAGATTATTAAAAGTTATAAGGAAGCACATAGCTGCTATTTGATATACTCTTGATGATTTAAAGGGCATTATTCCCACTCTATGTCAGCACAAAATTAATATGGAACCTGATGATAAACCCGTTGTTGATCACCAACGTAGGTTAAACGCAAAGATGAAAGAAGTGGTAAGAACAGAAATATTGAAACTTTTGGAAGCAGGTATAATCTACCCTATAGCTAATAGTAGATGGGTAAGTCACGTTAATTGTGTCCCTAAGAAAGGAGGTATAACTATTGTTCCTAATGATAAGAATGAACTTATTCCACAACAAATTGTTATAGGCTATAGAATCGTAATTGATTTTAGAAAATTAAACAAAGCAACTAGAAAAGATCATTACCCTCTGCCTTTTATTGATCAAATGCTTGAGAGATTATCTAAGAACACACATGTTTGCTTCCTTGATGGATATTCTGGTTTTTCACAAATACCTGTTTCTCAACCTGGTCAAGAAAAGACCACTTTTACTTGCCCCTTTGGAACTTATGCTTATAGACGTATGCCTCTTGCTTTATGTAATGCATCTGCTACCTTTCAAAGATGTATGACCGCTATATTCTCTAACTTTTGTGAAAAGAATGTTGAGGTTTTCATGGATGACTTCTCTATTTATGGGAAGTCTTTTGATGATTGTTTAAGCAATCTTGATCGAGTTTTGCAGAGATGTGAATAAACAAATCTTGTCTTGAATTGGGAGAAGTGCCACTTTATGGTTAATGAAGGCATTGTCTTGGGTCATAAAATTTCTTAAAGAGGTATTGAAGTGGACAAAGCTAAGGTTGATGCAATTGAGAAAATGTCATGTCCTAAAGATATAAAAGGTATTCGTAGTTTCTTAGGTCATGATGGTTTCCATAGGAGATTTATCAAAGACTTCTCTAAAATTTCTAGGCCTCTTACTGGCTAGTCTTTTGCAAAAGGATATTCCTTTTGTTTTTTATGATGATTGTCTAGAAGCCTTTGAAACGCTCAAGAAAGCCTTAATTTCTGCACCTATTCTTAAACCACCTGATTGGAACTTGCCTTTTGAAATTATGTGTGATGCTAGTGATTATGTTGTTGGTGCTATTCTAGCACAAATAGTTGATAATAAACTTAATGTAATTCATTATGCTAGTAAAACTCTAGACAGTGCTTAAAGAAATTATGCTACTATTGAAAAAGAATTCTTAGCAGTATTGTTTGCTTGTGATAAATTTACACCTTATATTGTTGATTCCAAAGTAACTGTTCACACAGACCATGCTGCTATTAAATATCTTATGGAAAAGAAAGATGCTAAACCTAGACTTATTCGATGGGTTCTCTTGTTACAAGAATTTGATTTACATATCATTGATAGAAAAGGAGTTGAGAACCCAGTAGCTGATAATTTATCCAGGCTTGAAAATGTGCTTGATGACCCACTACCTCTTGATGATAGCTTTCCTGATGAGCAGTTAGCTGCAATAAATGTTGCTCACAACACTCCTTAGTATGCTGATTATGCTAATTACATTGTTGCTAAATATTTACCAACTAGCTTTACATACCAACAAAAGAAAAAATTCTTCTATGATTTAAGACATTACTTTTGGGATGACCCACATCTTTATAAAGAAGAAGTAGATGGTATTATTAGACGTTGTGTACCTGAGCATGAACAGGGACAAATCCTACGGAAATGTCACTCCGAAGCTATGGAGGGCATCATGCTGGAGATAGAACTGCTCACAAGGTACTGCAGTCTGGATTTTATTGGCCTACTCTCTTCAAGGATGCCCGCAAGTTTGTCTCATCTTGTGATGAATGTCAAAGGATAGGTAATATCGGTAAGCGTCAAGAAATGCCTATGAATTATTCACTTGTTGTTGAACCATTTGATGTTTGGGGGTTTGATTACATGGGACCTTTTCCTTCCTCTAATGGTTTTACACATATTTTGGTCATTGTTGATTATGTTACAAAATGGGTAGAAGCTACTCCAACCAGTAGTGCTGATCACAACACCTATATTAAAATGCTTAAGGAAGTTATTTTCCCAAGGTTTGGAGTCCCTAGATATTTAATGACTGATGGTGGTTCACACTTTATTCATGGTGCTTTCCGTAAAATGCATGCCAAGTATGATGTTAACCATAGAATTGCATCACCTTATCATTCTCAGTCTAGTGGTCAAGTTGAACTTAGCAATAGAGAAATAAAATTAATTTTGCAAAAGATTGTCAATAGGTCCAGGAAGAATTGGTCTAAGAAATTAGATGATGCACTTTGGGCTTATAGAACAACATATAAAAATCCTATGGTATGTCTCCTTATAAAATGGTTTATGGAAAAGCTTGTCATTTGCCTCTTGAGTTAGAACATAAAACATATTGGGCAATCAAAGAACTCAATTATGATTTCAAACTTGTCAGTGAAAAGAGGTTATTTGATATTAGCTCATTAGATGAATGGAGAACCCAAGCTTATGAAAATGCAAAATTGTTTAAAGAAAAAGTTAAAAGATGGTACGACAAAAGAATCCAAAAGTGTGAGTTTAAAGTCGAAGAATATGTTCTTTTGTACAACTCTCATATCAGATTCTTTGCAGAAAAACTCCTCTCAAAATGGGAAGGCCCATATGTCATCGAGGAGGTTTATCGGTCTGGAGCCATCAACATAAATAATTCTGGAGGTACTAACCCGAAGGTTGTCAATAGGCAACGAATAAAACATTATATCTAAGGTACGCCCATTAATGTTGAAATTAATATTATCCAAACTTTGACACCGGAAGAACACATAAAAAAGTCCTTCTGTAACACTCCAGAATCGTGAAAATAAGGAGGTATGTGATACGGTAAGTAAACGGATTCCAAAAAGTCCACAAAAATATTTTTTATTAGTTTTGGAATATTTAAAAATTTAAGAAATAAAGAAGCTTCCAGGAAGCGTACCCTGGTGGGCACAAGACACCAGGGCGCGCCAGGCTTGCCTGGCACGCCTAGGTGGGTTGTGCCCACCTGGGACACCTTCCGTACTCCATTTTTCTACCATATGCTTGTTCTCCAAGATAAAAAAAACTATATATACTTCCCGAACCTATTGATCACCGTATCGCAAAGAAATCCCCTGTTTTCTTTTCTTGCTATTTTTGGTCAGATCTGTTGAGCCAGGCATCATGTGTTCTTCTTCCTCCAACATCATGGAAGAGGATGCTTGGTTGATGAAGATTGAGATGAAGAGAGAAGAGCCCGCGGAAGCCGTCAGAGGAGATGAGAGCAAGGAGGTTACCGTAGATCAGCCTCCGGTCTTCAAACAAGCACTGCCAGCCGAGGAGGAGGAGGAAGATATCCTTAAACCTTACCTTACTCACCTTACTCCTGCTGAGATTGAAGCTTTTCGCGTCATTGAAATAGTTCGCATACAAAATAAGTATCTCACTCGCGAAAATATTCTGCATCAAGAGCATATCATCCATCTCCGGAGCGTCATCCGTCAATTGGAGAACCTCTTGATCCTTATGGACAGGATCGCTTCATCACCAACATCATCTTCTCCACCACCAAAGGAGAACTGAGTATCGAGTATGGGCACTCTCCTTGGCTTCCGCCAAGCTTGGGGGAGGTGCCCCGGTATCATATCATCCCACTATCCTTTTGCTTTTACTTATTTTAGTTCGATCTTTTGCTTTAGATGAATAAAACTTAGTTTGATCCTTTCTTCCTTGAGAGTTTGCTTAGTGATCTATCCTTGTAATCGTGTGCAAGTTATATAATAAAGTTTAGTTTGAGTTTTTGATTTCTTTACTTTCATGTTGCAATTAAAGAAAGGAAATAAGAAAGAATAAACGAAAGGAAATAAATAAAAGAAAGGAAAGAAATAATGAAAAGATCATATACTAATCCTATGGTAGGTGATGACACCACATAAGGAAAAGTATAAGTAGAAAATTTTATTAGATATTGACAAACATAGCATTGGACAATGATGCAACTCATGAAATAATTAATAAGGGAAGAGAAGATTCATATATAAATATACTATCCTAGAAATCTTTTGTGATTGTGAGCCCTCATCAAAATATTATATGCCAAAATTGTGGACGTTGGACAAGGAAGATAACTTAATGGTTTATGTTTGTTTATATTCACATAGAAGTCATATTGGCATAGATCCTTTAACATGTGGTGCTTGCCCCCTATCTTTGCTATCCAAAAATTCCGCACTAAGTAGATATACTACTTGTGCATCCAAAAACCCTTAAACCCAAATCTTATCTTCAAGTGTCCACCATACCTACCTAGGGATTGAGCAAGATCCCTCAAGTAAGTTGTGATCGGTGCAAAAAGGAAATAAAAATTGCTTCTAAATGTGTGAGATCATTTAGTGTAAGAGAAAATTGAGCGTTGCATGAACTTGTGATGGTGAAGGATAAAAGCGACAGAGTGCATAATAAAGGTCGCTATCACAAGGGGCAATGTAATGTGACGTTCTTTTGCACTAAGGGGTTGAGCATACAAACAAATAAGCGCATGGCAACCTCTGCTTCCCTCTGCGAAGGGACTATCTTTTACTTTTATGTATTTACTTTTATGCAAAGAGTCAAAGTTTTCCTTCTATTCCTTTTATATTTTTCTCCTTTGGCAAGCATCGTGTGGTGAGGAAAGATCTAGGCACATGTCTATCTGAATATAGATAGCATGAGTTATTATTGTTGACATCACCCTTGAGGTGAGTACATTGGGAGGCGAAACTATAAGCCCCTATCTTCCTATGTGTCCGGTTGAAACGTTTTTATCATGTGTACATGATGAGTGTTAGCAATCATAGAAGACTATACGATGGTTGAGTATGTGGAATTGCCTAAATGCTCCGTTACGTGACCCTTCCTGAAAAGAAGATGAATTGTAGTTGCAAAGTTGACTGAGAACATAGTTTGTTGATTTTTAATAGAGTTTTTGCTTTATACTTTGATTGTGTGATGAATTGTTACTTATTCATGAGAAGTATATGATAGAAGTTCCATGATAAAAGTGTTATGTTTAATTTTGTTGCTGTTATAATAATCAACATGATGCTTCTATACTCGTATTTTGTTTTTATCGACACCTCTCTCTCAAAGCATGTGGACATGTTTTTCGATTTCGGTTTTCGCTTGAGGACAAGCAAGGTCTAAGATTGGGGGAGTTGATACGTCCATTTTGCATCATGTTTTCTTACTGTTATTTATAATGTTTTTTATCCATAATAATGCTTTTTGGAGTAATTCTAATGCCTTTTTCTCTCATAATATGCAAGGTATACACAAAGAGGGAGAATTCAGACAGCTGGAAATCTGGACCTGGCAAAGCTACATCAGGCCACCTATTCTGCACAACTCCAAATTAGCTCAAACTTCACGGGGAATTTTTATGGAATATATGAGGAATATTGGAGCCAATAAAAGTACCAGAGGGGGCCACCAGGTGGGCACAACCCACCTGGGCACGCCCTGGTGGGTTGTGCTCACCCAGGCCCACCTCCGGTGCCTATCTTCTGGTATATAAGTCATTTGGACCTAGGAAAAATAGGAGAGGACTTTCGAGACGGAGCGCCGCCGCCTCGAGGAGGAACTTGGGCAGGAGCACTTTTACCCTCCGGCGCCGCGATTCTGCCGGGGGAACTTCCCTCCCGGAGGGGGAAATCATCGTCATCATCATCACCAACAACTCTCCCATCTTGGGGAGGGCAATCTCCATCAACATATTCAACAACACCATCTCCTCTCAAACCCTAGTTCATCTCTTGTGTTCAATCTTGTTGCTGAAACTATAGATTGGTGCTTGTGGGTGACTAGTAGTGTCGATTACATCTTGTAGTTGATTACTATATGGTTTATTTGGTGGAAGATTATATGTTCAGATCCAATATTCTATTTAATACCCCTATGATCTTGAGCATGATTATCGTTTGTGAGTAGTTACTTTTGTTCTTGAGGTCACGGGAGAAATCATGTTGCAAGTAATCACGTGAACTTGATATGTGTTCGATATTTTGATAATATGTATGTCGTGATTCCCTTAGTGGTGTCATGTGAACGTCGACTACATGACACTTCACCATATTTGGGCCTAAGGGAATGCATTGTGGAGTTGCAGTTAGATGATGGGTTGCGAGAGTGACAGAAGCTTAAACCCCAGTTTATGCGCTATTCTGTAAGGGACTGATTGGATCCAAAAGTTTAATGCTATGGTTAGAATTTATTCTTAATACTTTTCTTGTAGTTGTGGATGCTCGCGGGAGGGTTAATCATAAGTAGGAGGTTTGTTGAAGTAAGAATAGCACCTAAGAAACGGTCCACCCACATATCAAATTATCAAAGTACCGAACATGAATTAAACCAACATGATGAAAGTGACTAGATGAAATTCCCGTGTACCCCCAAGAACTCTTTGCTTATCATAAGAGACCGTTTTGGACCATCCTTTGCCTCAAAAGGATTGGGCTACCTTGCTGCACTTTTGTTACTACTATAGTTACTTGCTCATTACAAATTATCTTGCTATCAAACTACTCTGTTACTTACAATTTCAGCACTTGCTGACATTACCTTGCTGAAAACCACTTGTCATTTTCTTCTGCTCCTCGTTGGGTTCGACACTCTTACTTATCAAAAAGATCTACAATTGATCCCCTATACTTGTCGGTCATCACCAGCCAGCACCGAGTTGGTGACGAGCCGGGCAATGACGACACGCACCTCCCCGCGCCTTGATACGTCTCCAACGTATCTATAATTTATGAAGTATTCATGCCAAGTTTAAAATAGTTTTATATGATTTTGGTATGATTTGATTAGAACTAACCCGGACTAACGTTGTTTTCAGCAGAACTACCGTGGTGTTGTTTTTGTGCAGAAATAAAAGTTCTCGGAATGCGATGAAAATCAACGGAGAATTTTTCTGGAAAATATAAAAAATACTGGAACAAAAATCTATCGGAGGGGAGTCCCGTGGGACCCATGAGGGTCGGGGGCACGCCCACCCCCCTTGGCGCGCCCCTGTGCCTTGTGGACTTCCCGTGGGGCCCCCTGACTTGTTCTCGACGCCAACCTCTCCTATAAATGCCCAAACCTCCAGAAAATAATCTAGATTGGAAGTTCCGCCGCCGCAAGCCTCTGTAGCCACGAGAAATCAATCTAGGCCCTCTCTGGCACCCTGCCGGAGGGGGCCATCATCACCGGAGGCTATGGAGGAGGATCCCGAAGGGGCCATCATCACCATGAAGGCCAAGGACCAGAGGGGGAACCTCTCCCCATCCAGGGGGGAGGCCATGGAGGAGGAAGCACAAGGGGGAGTACCTCTCCTCCTCTCTCTCGGTAGTGTCGGAGTGCCATCGGGAGGGGAATCATCGTCGCGGTGATCGTCTTCATCAACATCACCATCATCATCACCATCCTCATCTCTTTTACGCGTTCCACTCTCCCACACCCTGCTGTAATCCCTACTTGAACATGGTGCTTTATGCCACATATTATGATCCAATGATGTGTTGCCATCCTATGATGTTTTGAGTAGATATCCTTTGTCTTTGGGTTGATTGATGATCTAGATTGGTACGAGTTGTATGTTTTATTTTGGTGCTGTCCTATTATGCCCTCCGTGTCGCGCAAGCATGAGGGATTCCCGCTGTAGGGTGTTGCAATACATTCATAATTCGCTTATAGTGGGTTGCTTGAGTGATAGAAGGATAAACCCGAGTAAGGGGGTCGTTGCATATGGGATAAAGGGGACTTGATGCTTTAATGCTATGGTTGGGTTTACCTTATGATCTTTAGTAGTTGCGGATGCTTGCTAGAGTTCCAATCATAAGTGCATATGATCCAAGAAGAGAAAGTATGTTAGCTTATGCCTCTCCCTCATATGAAATTGCAATGACGACTATCGGTCTTGTTAACAATTGCCTAGCACAATTCCGCACACCGATCCGTCATTATTCCACACTCGCTATTTATAATATTTAGTAACATATTCTAACTTTATGATAACATCACCTACTTTTATGTTTTAGCTCTCCGATATCATGCAAAGTTATCCTTTTCATACCCACAACGTAGTTTTATTTCTCGTTTCTAGTTGGAAGCAAACGTTTGGTGTACGTAGAGTCGTATCAGTGGCAGATAGGGCTTGAGAGAATATTGATCCTACCTTTAGCTCCTTGTGGGTTCGACACTCCATACTTATCACTTCCACCATTGGGAATTGCTATGATGATTCCCTGCACTTGGGGATTATCAAGCTCTTTTCTGGCGCCGTTGCCAGGGAGCAATAGCGTGGGGTTTATATTCTCGTGTGTGCTTGTTTGATTTATTCACTAAGTAGATTTTGTTTTTCCGTTTAGTTTCTATTTATTTGTGGGTGAAACATACAAAAAAATTAAAAGAATGAAAATACAAAAAAATTACTTGCCTCTCATGCCTAAAAAGTTTTTCAATAAGAGAAGTGATTGGGAGATTATGCATTGAAGAAATGAGGGTCGACCTTGAGCACTTGTGTTCATGCCCATGGAAAAAATGTAAAAAAAATTCATGGAAGCTTCTCTGGAAATAATTATACCCTTGTATATATCCATTGTATTATAAAAATAATGTGCCCAGCTTCGGTTTTAGGATGATTAGATTGCTTGTTTACTATGTACAACACAAAAATAGAAACTTTGGCTGTAGCGCGTTATTTTACATTTTTTATTGGAAAGTAAAATGGGTCTGAAACTTTTTTCACATTACTTCTGTACAAAGTTTTTAAATTTTCATATTTTTTTAGAAGTTTTTGGATTTGCAGAAGTATACTCAACTTCCAGATTACTATAGACTGTCCTGTTTTTGACAGATCCTATTTTCTATGAGTTGTTCGCTTATTTTGATGAATCTATGGGTAGTATCGGGGGGTATGAACCATGGTGAAGTTGGAATACAGTAGATATAGTTCTAATATGTAATTGGAATGAGTTTTCAACAGTACCTAAAGGTAGCGATTTGCTTTACTATACTAACGGATCTCACAAAGTTTTTGTTAAAGTTTTCTGTGGATGAAGTGTTCGAAGATCGAGGAGCTATCGATATGAGAAGAATAAAGAGCCGAGGCAAGAGTTCAACCTTGGGGATGCCCAAGGCACCCCAAGTAAATATTATAAGGATACTCAAGCATCTAAGCTTGGGGATGCCCCGGTTGGCATCCCATCTTCCTTCTTCAACAATTATCGGTATACCTCGGTTTTTGTTTTGTTCACATGATTTGTGTCCTTTGTGTTTTCTAATTTTCCTTTAAAGAAACATGCTAGTACGAGATAGAACTTCATTTATTTATAGAATGCTTCATGTGCTTCAGTTATATCTTTTAAGTATGATCTTATAGAATTGCTCTTTGTGCCTCACTTAAATCTTTTGAGTATGGTTTTATAGAATGCTTTGTGTGCTTCACTTATATATTTTGAGCTTGGATATTGGTTAGTCTATATTAATTCTAGAATGCTCCATGAACTTCACTTATATCTTTTGGAGTATGAATAATACTATAATCTAAAGTGGATTTGGAAGAGTGTCAACTTTAGTTAGTAATGATTCCACTATTCCGAATGAGAAGAATTTTGCTTATGTGGAGAGTAGTAAAATTTATATGCTTGTATATGATGAAAAGAATGATTTGTGTGATGGTTATATTGTTGAATTCATTCATGATGCTACTGAAAATTATTATGAGGGAGTAATATATGCTTGTAGGAGTTGCAATAATATCAAGTTTCCTCTCTATGTGCTTAAAGTTTTGAAGTTATACTTGTTTTGCCTTCCTATGCTAGTTGATTCTTGTTCCCATAAATTATGTGCTCACAAAATCCCTAGGCATAGGGAGTGGGTTAGGTTTAAATGTGCTAGTCATATTCTTCATGATGCTCTCTTTATGTTTCAATTCTTATCTTTTATGTGAGCATCATTGAAATCATCATGCCTACCTAAAAGGCATTAAATAAAAGCGCGGAGACAACCCAATATTTACCCTTGCTGTTTTTGTGTGTTTACATGATTAAGATACTGTAGTAATCATGTTTTATAGCTTTTGTTTCAATGAAGTGCCAAGTAAGACAATTGGAAGACTTGGGTGAAAGTTAATGTGATCTTGCTGTAAAAAACTGAAACTTTGCGCTCACGAGATTAGTTGTCATTTTTTAAGAAGAGTGCGATTGAGTTGATTATTTTTTCAAAAGATTAGTAGACAAATTCCTCACGTCCAACAATTTATTTCATAATTTTTGGAGTAGTAGAATATGGTTGGTGTTCAGATCATTACAGATTGTTCTGTTTCTGACAGATTCTGTTTTCATTGCATAGTTTGCTTGTTTTCTAGTTTCTATGGCTTATATTTCTCAATATTAATTGTAGAAATGATAGGGTACAGTAGGAATTGTGTGAGAACAATTATGAACCTTGTATTTGACAGTACAAAAGTGAATGGTTTACTATTTATCATACTAACCTATCTCACGAAGTTCCGTTAAGTTTTGTTTGATTGAAGTTTTCAAGCTTTGGGTGAGATATCGATATGAGGAGAATAAGGAGTGGAAAGACCCTAAGATTGGGGATGCCCAAGGCACCCCAAGGTAATATTGAAGGAAGACTCAAGCACCTAAGCTTGGGGATACCCGGAAGGCATCCCCTCTTTCATCTTCAAAACTATTGGTATACCCTACTCGGAGCTATATTTTTATTCGTCACATGATATGTGTTTTGCTTGGAGTGTATGTTAAATTTTACTTGCTGTTTGAATAAAATCATTGGATCTGAAATCTTGAATGAAAAAAAAGAATCCTCCCATGGCTAGTTAATTATTTGACTACTCAGCGTTCTTCACTTATATCTTTTTGCAGTAGTTTGTCATTTACTCATGTGCTTCACATATATCCTATGAGTAAATGGTTGAATGAATTGAATATCATAAATCTGAATTTATATACATTTCATATGCTTACAACATGGGAGTAATGACTTCACACATAATAAGTATAGGTAGTAAACTTATTGGAAGTTAGGAAACACAGAATTGGTCACTTGAACAATTCATGAAAGAATATTGAAGAAAGAGAGATTTCACATATAAATATACTATCTTGGACATCTTTTGCAATTGTGAGAACTCACTAAAATAAAAGGTTGATCTTGGACAAGGAAGACAACTTAATGGGTTATGTTTCCCTATATCCGAAACCTTATATTGTCTTGGATCATCCAACATGTTGAGCTTGCCTTTCCCTCTCATGCTAGCCAAATTCTTTGCACCAAGTAGAGATACTACTTGTGCTTCCAAACATTCCTTAAACTAGTTTCATCATGAGAGTCCACCATACCTACCTATGGATTGAGTAAGATCCTTCAAGTAAGTTGTCATCGGTGCATGCAATAAAAATTGCTCTCTAAATATGTATGATCTATTAGTGCGAAGAAAATAAGCTTTATACGAACTTGTGATAGGGAAGAAATGAAAGCAACGGACTACGTAATAAAGTTCTTTATCACAAGAGGCAATATAAAGTGAAATTCTTTTGCATAAAGATTTTGTGCATTCAACCATAAAAGCGCATGAAAACCTCTGCTTCCCTCTGCGAAGGGCCTATCTTTTACCTTCTACCCTTATACAAGAGTCACGGTGATCATCACCTTTCCTTTTTACACTTTTTCCTTTGGAAAGAACTTTGTGTTGGAGAGATCTGGATATATATATATATATATATATATATATATATATATATATATATATATATATATATATATATATATATATATCCACTTGGATGTAAGTTTTCATAAATTATTATTGTTGACATTACCCTTGAGGTAAAACATTGGGAGGCAAAACTATAAGCCCCTATCTTTCTTTGTGTCTGATTAAAACTTTGAACCCATTAATATCACAGAGTATTAGCAATTTTGAAAGATTAAATGATAGTTGAGTATGTGGAGTTTGCTAAATCAAAGCTCTTACATAGACTCTTCCCGAAAATAAGATGAATTGCAATTGTGTGATGACTAAGAGCATGGTTTGTTAGTTCTCAAGAAAGTTTATGATCTATACTTTAACATGTGAATAGCTTGTTACTTGATCATGAGAAGTTTTATGAGTTGAGCTACTGTTATGATATATAATGATGCTAGAAAAAGTGATTAGAACTATCATTGATCAAACCTATGCACTTGCTAGCATTCACACTTCATAAATTATTTCTTTATCATTTACCTACTCGAGGATGAGTGGGAATTAAGCTTGGGGATGCTGATACGTCTCCAGCGTATCTATAATTTAGGAAGTATTCATGCCAAGTTTACAATAGTTTTATATGATTTTGGTATGATTTGATTAGAACTAACCAGGACTGGCGCTGTTTTCAGCAGAACTACCGTGGTGTTGTTTTTGTGCAGAAATAAAAGTTCTCGGAATGCAATAAAAATCAACGGAGCATTTTTCTGGAAAATATAAAAAATACTGGAACAAAAATCTACCGGAGGGGAGTCCCATGGGCCCCACGAGGGTGGGGGCGCGCCCACCCCCCTGGGCGCACCCCTGTGCCTCGTGGACTTCCCGTGGGGCCCTTGACTTGTTCTCGACTCCAACCTCTCCTATAAAGGCCCAAACCTCCGGAAAATAACCTAGATCGGAAGTTCCGCCGCCGCAAGCCTCTGTAGCCACGAGAAATCAATCTAGGCCCTCTCTAGCACCCTGCCGGAGGGGGCCATCATCACCGGAGGCTATGGAGGAGGATCCCGGAGGGGCCATCATCACCATGAAGGCCAAGGACCAGAGGGGGAACCTCTCCCCATCCAGGGGGGAGGCCATGGAGGAGGAAGCACAAGGGGGAGAACCTCTCCTCCTCTCTCTCGGTAGTGCCGGAGTGCCATCGGGAGGGGAATCATCGCCGCGGTGATCGTCTTCATCAACATCACCATCCTCATCTCTTTTACGCGGTCCACTCTCCTACGCCCTGCTGTAATCCCTACTTGAACATGGTGCTTTATGCCACATATTATGATCCAATGATGTATTGCCATCCTATGATGTTTTGAGTAGATATGCTTTGTCTTTGGATTGATTGATGATCTAGATTGGTACGAGTTGTATGTTTTATTTTGGTGCTGTCCTATTGTGCCCTCCATGTCGTGCAAGCATGAGGGATTCCCACTGTAGGGTGTTGCAATACATTCATGATTCGCTTATAGTGGGTTGCTTGAGTGACAGAAGCATTAACCCGAGTAAGGGTGTTGTTGCATATGGGATAAAGGGGACTTGATGCTTTAATGCTATGGTTGGATTTTACCTTAATGATATTTAGTAGTTGCGGATGATTGCTAGAGTTTCAATCATAAGTTCATATGATCCAAGAAGAGAAAGTATGTGAGCTTATGCCTCTCCCTCATATGAAATTGCAATGATGACTATCGGTCTTTTTAACAATTGCCTAGGACAATTCCGCACACCGATCCATCATTATTCCACACTCGCTATTTATAATATTTAGTAACATATTCTAAATTTATGATAACAGCACCTACTTTTATGTTTTAGCTCTCCGATATCATGCAAAGTTATCCTCTGCATACCCACAATGTAGTTTTATTTCTTGTTTCTAGTTGGAAGCAAACGTTCGGTGTACGTAGAGTCGTATGAATGGAAGATAGGGCTTGAGAGAATATTGATCTTACCTTTAGCTCCTTGTGGGTTCGACACTCCATACTTATCACTTCCACAATTGGGAATTGCTACGATGATTCCCTGCACTTGGGGATTATCATGCCCGCGCCCATCGCGGGCTGCTTCTGCGCCAAGGTCGATAGAGGTTGGGGCCGGGAGTTCGCCTGCACCCGACACCAAAGCCTCGTGCTCTGCTCTGCCTGGCTGGGTGCCGGGAGCCAGCCCGGCCATCCTGAACGTCGCGGTGCAAGACGTCCTGGACAAGTTCAACGCCCACGGTGCCACCCTTCTGTTGGCCAGGAATGAGATGGTGGTGATGCAGACGTCTATCCGGGTACGCTCTCGATCTTTCTTTCTATTTTTGCAATCTTTAGTGGGGGCACGCCAGCGCACCCACTGGGTGTAGCTCTCGAGTTCGAAGCCGGCTGCTGAGCAAGCGGGTTTGAACTTCAAGGCGTATTTCTGATTGCTGGAGTGTTGCTCTTGTCGCAGGACTACCACAACCTGTGTGCGGCCGCCTATGACTCCCAAAATCAGATGCTGGCCAACCAGACTGCTGAGCTGAATAAGAGATGAGGTACGTAGGCCGTCTTTTAGTGGGGGTGCGCAAGCGCACCCACTGGGTGTAACCCCTGAGATTCGGGCCGACTGCTGAGCAGTCGGGCCGGATCTTTCGGCGACTTCTTATCTTTCTCGATGCTGAAGATTCTTCCTTGCTTTTGCAGAGGCTGCCACCCATCTTCGGACACGCGTGTGCGAGCTTGAGAGCCAGCTCCAAGCCAAGGTGTAGGAGCACAGTCAGGCGGCCGCAGAGCACGATTGTCTTGAGAAGGAGTTGGTGGAACAGGCAGACCAACACAAGGAGCAGGTCCGACAGCTGAAGGACAGGGATGCGCTCCTCAAGGCCGAGTTCAAGACTCAGCGCCCGAACTGGGTTGAGAGGGAGAAGTTGCTGTCGGATGGCTATGAGGTGATCGAGGGCATGCTCTAAGGTAACTTTTCTTTCTTGCTTGGAGGTTTCGGCTGTTGCTGGAAGCCGGCCTATTCCTTTTTTTTCTTTTTACGGAGAGTACTTCCCAGACCACACCAGCGCCATTGCCCAGGTGATTGAGGCACGACGCGAGGAGCGAAGGCGGGTGGGCGAGGAGATTGCGTTGGACCGGCCTTGGACTTTGGGCGAGCAATTCCAGGCCATCCAGCTCCGCCTTGTGGTGGTCCATCGGCTTCTCCGCCGCTTTCAGCGCGCCGGGTCCCAGGTTTTGGAGGGGCTCTGGCCAAATGTGCAGGTGCCTCGGACTCCCAGTCAGACTGCCGACTGGTTGGAAGTGGCGGCCAAGTGGCTCGAAGCCTGGAAGGTTGCCGCGGCATGGGCAGGCGCCAGGGCGACACTGGAGTTCGTCAAGGCATGGTACCCTAGTGTGAACTTGGACCAGCTGGCCACATTCTGCCAGGAGGTATGGCCGGAGTTGGAGGCGGCATGTGAGGCGATCTCCAAGCACGCGGCAGTCCTTGCCGACTACACCGACGCCGACATCTTCGTCCCTGAGCGGGCGGAAGACGGTACCGAGGTGCCGCCCTCTTGGTTCGGGCTGAACCCGCACGAGGGGGAGGACCCGGAGGAGGAGATCGCCTTCAGCAATGAAGGCGCGGAGGAGAGCAAGGACGAGGAAGGCGATGGCGCCGCACCAGACGGCGGAGCGACCAGCCGGACTCAGCCCGACCTGGCCACAGCCAGCGAGCCGCGGGAGACCATGTCAGCTGCCGCCGACGCCGACCAGGCGAAGACCCGCCAGCCGGAAGCCCCACCAACTGGTGCCTCAGCCACCGCCAATCTGTCCCAGCAGCCTGCCGCCCCTTCGGCCTAGGCGGCCTTTTATCTTCTTATATTCTTTGTCTTGTACTTAAGAACTAGTTAATCGTGCGCAATTCCATCCCACTGGGTGTAGAAGGGTGGCACCATGGGTGTTGAACTTGCACGGGGCATCAAGGGTCTACTCGAAGGAGAAGGCAGGCTTCCAGGCACCCTTGTCGCCCTTGTGGCGCTTGGGGCCGGGTTGCCCGGCCGGCTGCTGATCCTCGATAGTGGCCACTTGTCGATTGTTGGTAGCTGGCTGATGGGCCTTGCGCTTGTTGTCGTTCGGCTGTTGGCGCTGGTTGGAGTCACCAGCTAGCGTTTGAGGAGCCGGCGGGAGCACCTTTCCGAACACGTCAACCCGGATCTCCGACTTCATGGAGGAGTCGGCGGTGGCATACTTGTCAGCCATGACCAGAAGCTCATCCAATGTAGCCGGCTCGTTTGCACAGAAGCTTGTGCTTGAGCAGGGTGCCCTCTCTGCACCCGACGATGAAGTACTTGATGGCCTGCACCTCGTGCACCCATTCGCAGGAGTTACACAGCTCGGCCCAGCGTGTTAGGTAGTCGCGAGTGGACTCGATCGGGCCCTGAATGCACATGGAGAGCTGACGTGGCTTGGGGGCGCTTGTAGGTGCTGGTGAAGTTGCAGATGAAAACATCGGCGAAGTCTAACCAGCTTGTAGATGATGTAGGGTTTGAGGCTGTTTAGCCATGTCCAGGTCATGCCTGATAGCATGAGCGGAACATACTTCACGGCAACGCGCTTGTTGCTGTTTGCTATGCTGATCGCCGTGGTGTAGTCGGCCAGCCAATACCCCGGCTTTACGGAGCCGGTGTACTTGGGAGTATCTCAAGGGAGCATGAACCTTTTGGGGAAGGCTCATCGCGGATGTAGGGGCCGAAGCAAGCCGGCCCGATTGTGTCTTCCTCCTCGACCGCCAGGGATCGAGCCAGCTGGTCGATCCGATGGCGTGCATCATTCTCACAGACTCCTTCATGGGGGCCTAACCCCCCCCCCCCCAGAGTCGGGTGGTCTACTGGTGCCGGAGAGGCCAGCCTCTCCCTGCGAGGGGGTGGCCGACGCTCTTCCTACTGGCGCGGGTCCTCCTCTCTTGGAGGAACTTGCTGGCTGTTGACAACCATCTAGCGAGTGTGCTGGCTGTGGCTAGCAGCCGGCTCCGTGTTCCATTGGTTGCGGCCACCGCCGCTTGGGGACCAGGAGGTCGCTCCGTGCTCGCAGCGGGGCGGTTGGTTTTCGGCTTGCTCACCGGCTTCCATCGCGTCGTTGCACGTGTCTTTCTCCGTGTTTGCAGCATTGAGGAGCTCCTGGAGGCAGTTAATCTGGCTGTGCCGTTCCTCGCCCTCCAGGCCCTCAAGCACTCCTGTCGCCGCCTGGGCGGCGCGCAGGTTCTATGTAGAAGTGTCGTAGATTGGGCGCCCGACTCCCAGCATGTTGGCGATGGGCGCGCCCCGCTACCGGATGGCACCGGCCTGGCTGGGCATGCCAGCAACCAGCGTGTCACCTGCTATGTGGTCGATCTCGCGCTGGTTAGCCTCGGCGCGACGCTTCATGGCCTCCATCTTGCTGGCGCTGTCGAGGAGCTTAACACGGACTTCCTCTAGCACCGCCCCGTCAGTGTTAGTAGCGACTGGGGTGGCCAGGATCTGCATGGCCGCTTGCAAGGGGTCCTGGACGGCCTCGTCGGAGTCCTGGCTGTGGCCAGTCACCATCATCTCCATGAGGACGTCGGCGGAGGCGTCGCAGGCGACAAGAGGGAGCGGGTCGTTGATGACCACCACGTCGCCGGGGAAGGCATCAGTGGAGGCTGCATTGGAGACACTGAGCATCTCAAAGGGCTCGATGAAGGGGTCAACAGAGTAGACGGACTCCGTGTCAGAGGCGGGCTCGTCAGAGATGCTGAGCTTGCCAAAGAGGTCGATGAGGCAGCTCGTGGGGCAGATTGCTCCTGCACCACGCACCGCATTGGTGCAGGTGCATCGGGTTGGCTGATTAGGCCGGCCCCGGCGTGCTCTCCAGAATGTGTCTCTGACCGACGCTACGTATGTCCCCACGATGGGCGCCAACAGTCGGGGTATTGTCATGACAGATGCCAGGGGGTGGCTTATCATGGATGGGGCCAAGAGGACGTCGTCGGGCCCTGGAAGCGGGAGTGAGCACGAGCTCGATCGCACACGAGATGTACCCAGGTTCATGGCTCCCCGGGGAGAAAACACCCATAGTCCTGCTCTGCGGGGTCTCCGGATGATGACTATGATCAAATGATGGCTACAAGATTGCTCCTTGAGCTGTGTTGCTAGAGGATGAAGAAGGGCAAGGCTAGCTCTCTTGCTTCCCCTAGCCGTGGTGTGTGTGAGGGCTGAACCCTTTGCATGGGTGATCCTGAGGGGCTTATATAGGCCTGTCCCCCAAGGGCACAACGGTAATACAGCCGGGTGTAGGACCCAGACGTCAGTGTCTAGGGTCGCCGGGTTCTCCACCGGCTGCTGGGGCCCACCACTTGGTGGGCCCCACTGGCTGCCGAGAATCTGGCCAACAGGTAGAGCCCGCCGCCTGCGGGCCATGCTGATTGCCTTTTGTTGTAGTGTTGTACTTGATGACGGAGGCCGCGTCAGGAGTCACATGGCTATAGTCCTGTCGCTTGGTCAGCGCACACTGTAACCATGCTCCATCTTGTCGAAGTAATTGGGCGTGGACTCTAAGGGGAGGGGAGGGTCGGCTGCTAGAGACCGGCCCACCCCTGAAGCCGCCTTCCTGGGGAGCGCCGCCTTCAGAGAGCTCATGGATAGGTAGGGCCCGCCGCCTGTGGGCCGTACTGATTGCCTTTTGCTATAGCATGACCCTGGCTGGCAAAGGCCAGGTCATGGGTCGCATGCCTACAGTCCCACACCTGGCAGGTGGGTGACTTCTTGGTCAGCTTGCACTGTAGCCACGCTCCTCCGAGATTTGGGGGAGTGGGTGGCCCTGTAACCATGCCCGTCTTGTCGTAGTAGTTGAGTACAGACTCCAAGGGAGAGGACATGCCGGCTGCTGGAGGCCGGCCCACTCCCAAAGCCATCTTCTAAGAACGCTCCGTGTTCTAGGAGCCGACCGCTTGGTCCTAGCCGGCCCAAGGGGCCAGCCGCATGGTCCTGACCGCCTTCCTAAGGGAGGCACCGTCTTCTAGGAGCCGGCCGCCCGGTCACTAGACTCGAGGGGCTAGGCCAGCCGCGATGTCTTGAAATTCTAAGGGGCGTGGATGAGGCTACCCATGGTCAATCCCTCCGACACATATTGATCGTTCAGTTAATTGCTATTGCTTTCTTCATGTCAAATACATATTCCTTCAACTATGAGATTATGCAACTCCCGAATACCGAAGGAATACCTTGTGTGCTATCAAACGTCACAACATAACTAGGTGGTCATAAAGATGCTCTACAGGTATCTCTGAAGGTGTTTGTTGAGTTGGCATATATCAAGATTAGGATTTGTCACTCCGAGTATCGGAGAGGTATGTCTGGGCCCTCTCAGTAATACTCGTCATGAGCTTGCAAGCAAACGACTAAGGAGTTAGTCACAAGGTGATGTATTATGGAATGAGTAAAGAGACTTGTCGGTAACGAGATTGAACTAGGTATGAAGATACCAACGATCGAATCTCGGGCAAGTAACATACCGATGGACAAAGGGAATTACGTATGTTGTCCTAAGGTTTGACCGATAAAGATCATCATAAAATATTAGGAGCCAATATGGGTGATGTCTACTACACAACCTTCTTCTTGTAGACGTTGTTGGGCCTCCAAGTGTAGTGGTTTGTAGGACAGTAGCAAATTTCCCTCAAGTGGATGACCTAAGGTTTATCAATCTGTAGGAGGCGTAGGATGAAGATGGTCTCTCTCAAGCAACCCTGCAACCAAATAACAAAGAGTCTCTTGTGTCCCCAACACACCCAATACAATGGTAAATTGTGTAGGTGCACTAGTTCGGCGAAGAGATGGTGAAACAAGTGGTATATGGATGGTAGATAAAGGTATTTGTAATCTGAAATTATAAAAACAGCAAGGTAACTAATGGTAAAAGTGAGCGTAAACGGTATTGCAATGATAGTAAACAAGGCCTAGGGTTCATACTTTCGCTAGTGCAAGTTCCCTCAACAATAATATCATAATTGGATCATATAACTAGCCCTCAACATGCAACAAAGAGTCACTCCAAAGTCACTAATAACGAAGAACGAACGAAGAGATTATGGTAGGGTACGAAACCACCTCAAAGTTATTCTTTCCAATCAATCTGTTGGGCTATTCCTATAAGTGTCACAAACAGCCCTAGAGTTCGTACTAGAATAACAATTTAAGACACAAATCAACCAAAACCCTAATGTCACATAGATACTCCAATGTCACCTCAAGTATCTGTGGGTATGATTATACGATATGCATCACACAATCTCAGATTCATCTATTCAACCAACACAAAGGATCTCAAGGAGTGCCCCAAAGTTCCTACTGGAGAATCACAACGAAAACGTGTGCCAACCCCTATGCATAGGTTCATGGGCGGAACCCGCAAGTTGATCACCAAAACATACATCAAGTTAATCATGTGATATCCCATTGTCACCACAGATATCCACGGCAAGACATACATCAAGTGTTCTCAAATCTTTAAAGACTCAATCCGATAAGATTACTTCAAAGGGGAAACTCAGTTCATTACAAGAGAGAAGAGGGGGAGGAGAAACATAGAATCCAACTATAATAGCAAAGCTCACGATACATCAAGATCGTATCACCTCAAGAACACGAGAGAGAGAGAGAGAGAGAGAGAGAGACCAAACACATAGCTACTGGTACATACCCTCAGCCCCGAGGGAGAACTACTCCCTCCTCGTCATGGAGAGCGTCGTGATGATGAAGATGGCCACCGGTGAGGGATACCCCCTCCGGCAGGGTGCCGGAACAGGGTCCCGAGAGGTTTTCGGTGGCTATAGAGGCTTGCGGCGGCGGAACTCCCGATCTAATCTCTGTCCTGGAAGTTTTAGGGTACGTAGGTATATATGGGTGCAGGGAGTACGTCATGGAGCCACGAGGGCCCCACGAGGCAGGGGGCGCGCCCTAGGGGGGTGGGCGCGCCCCCCACCCTCATGGCTTCCTCGTTCCTTCCTTGACGTGGGGTCCAAGTCCATCGGGTGGCTTTCGTTCCAAAAATAACTTCTCTAGTTGATTTCGTTCCATTTCGACTCCGTCTGATATTCCTTTTCTTCGAAACACTGAAATAGGCAAAAAAACAGCAATTCTGGGCTGGGCCTCCAGTTAATAGGTTAGTCCCAAAATTAATATAAAAGTGGAAAATAAAGCCCAATGTTGCCCAAAACAGTAGATAATATAGCATGGAGCAATCAAAAATTATAGATACGTTGGAGACGTATCAGGCATCCCCAAGCTTAATACATGCTCGTCCTTGATTAGGTAAATGATAAAAACAGAATTTTTGATGCGGAGTGCTACTTGGCAGAATTTCAATGTAATTCTTCTTAATTGTGGTATGAATATTCAGATGTGAAAGATTCAAGACAAAAGTTCAAATTGACATAAAAACAATAATACTTCAAGCATACTAACTAAGCAATCATGTCTTCTCAAAATAACATGGCCAAAGAAAGTTATCCCTACAAAATCATATAGTCTGGCTATGCTCTATCTTCACCACACAAAATATTTAAATCATGCACAACCCCGATGACAAGCCAAGCAATTGTTTCATACTTTTAATGTTCTCAAACTTTTTCAATCTTCACGCAATACATGAGCGTGAGCCATGGACATAGCACTATATGTGGAATAGAATGGTGGTTGTGGAGAAGACAAAAAGGGAGAAGATAGTCTCATATCAACTAGGCATATCAACGGGCTATGGACATGCCCATCAATAGATATCAATGTGAGTGGGTAGGGATTGCCATGCAACGGATGCACTAGAGCTATAAGTGTATGAAAGCTCAACAAAAGAAACTAGTGGGTGTGCATCCAACTCGCTTGCTCACGAAGACCTAGGGCATTTTGAGGAAGCCCATCATTGGAAAATACAAGCCAAGTTCTATAATGAAATATTCCCACTAGTATATGAAAGTGACAACATAGGAGACTCTCTATCATGAAGATCATGGTGCTACTTTGAAGCACAAGTGTGGTAAAGGATAGTAGCATTGCCCCTTCTCTCTTTTTCTCTCATTTTTTTTTAATTTTTTATTTTTTATTTGGGCCTTCTCTTTTTTATGGCCTCTCTTTTTTTATTTGGGCTTCTTTGGCCTCTTTTTTTCGTCCGGAGTCTCATCCCGACTTGTGGGGGAATCATAGTCTCCATCATCCTTTCCTCACTGGGACAATGCTCTAATAATGATGATCATCACACTTTTATTTTTATTACAACTCAAGAATTACAACTCGATACTTAGAACAAGATATGACTCTATATGAATGCCTCCGGCGGTGTACCGGGATGTGCAATGATGCATGAGTGACATGTATGAAAGAATTATGAATGGTGGCCTTGCCACAAATACGATGTCAACTACATGATCATGCAAAGCAATATGACAATGATGAAGCGTGTCATAATAATGGAATGGTGGAAATTTGCATGGCAATATATCTCGGAATGGCTATGGAAATGCAATAATAGGTAGGTATGGTGGCTGTTTTGAGGAAGGTGTATGGTGGCTTTATGGTACCAGCGAAAGTTGCGCGGTACTAGAGAGGCTAGCAATGGTGGAAGGGTGAGAGTGCGTATAATCCATGGACTCAACATTAGTCATAAAGAACTCACATACTTATTGCAAAAATCTATTAGTTATCAAAATAAAGTACTACGTGCATGCTCCTAGGGGGATAGATTGGTAGGAAAAGACCATCGCTCGTCCCCGACCGCCACTCATAAGGAAGGCAATCAATAAATAAATCATGCTCAGACTTCATCACATAACGGTTCACCATACGTGCATGCTACGAGAATCACAAACTTCAACACAAGTATTTCTCAAATTCATAACCACTCAACTATCATGACTCTAATATCACCATCTCCATATCCCAAAACAATTATCAAGTATCAAACTTCTCATAGTATTCAACACACTCATAAGAGAATTTTATTATTCTTGAATACCTAGCATATTAGGATTTTAAGCAAATTACCATGCTATTTAAGAATCTCAAAATAATCTAAGTGAAGCATGAGAGTTCATCTATTTCTATAAAATAAAACCACCACTGTGCTCTAAAAGGATATAAGTGAAGCACTAGAGCAAATGACAAACTACTCCGAAAGATATAAGTGAAGATTAATGAGTAGTCGAATAATTATGCAACTATGTGAAGACTCTCTAACATTTAATAATTTCAGATATTGGTAATTTATTCAAACAGCAAGCAAAGAAAAATAAAATGACATCTAATAATAGTAAACATCATGTGAAGAAGCAAAAACTTAGGATCAACCGGTACTAACCGATAGTTGTTGAAGAAGAAAGGTGGGATGCCAACCGGGGCATCCCCAAGCTTAGATGCTTGAGACTTCTTGAAATATTATATTGGGGTGCCTTGGGCATCCCCAAGCTTGAGCTTTTGTGTCTCCTTAATTCCTATCATATCACGGTCTCCCTAAATCTCAAAAGCTTCATCCACACAAAACTCAACAAGGACTCGTGAGATAAGTTAGTATAAACCATTGCAAAAACCTTATCATACTCTATGGTAGCGAATCACTAAAATTATTATTCAACATTGCATACTAAATGCCTCTACATATTTAATAGTCCTATCCTCAAATAGAATCATTAAAGAAGCAAACATATGCAAACATAACAACAATCTGCCTAAACAAGATAGTCTGTAAAGAATGCTGCAACATCCATACTTCCCTAACTCCAAAAATTATGAAAGAAAATTCCCACTGTAGTAAATTTATCAGAGCTTAATATGCAAAAGGTTCCAACATTTTATCACATTCACTTTTCTAGGGAATTATTGCAAAAGCGGTAAGCTTTCTGTTTTCAAATAGCAACATGTATACTTGTAACATAGGCATAGTAAAGGCTATTGTCGGTGTCAAAACCGGCGGATCTCGGGTAGGGGGTCCCGAACTATGCGTCTAGGTCGGATGGTAACAGGAGGCAAGGGACACGAAGTTTTACCCAAGTTTGGGCCCTCTTGATGGAGGTAAAACCCTACGTCCTGCTTGATTAATGTTGATGATATGGGTAGTACAAGAGTAGATCTACCACGAGATCAGAGAGGCTAAACCCTAGAAGCTAGCCTATGGTATGATTGTATGTTGTGATTGTTGTCCTACAGACTAAAGCCCTTCGGTTTGTATAGACACCGGAGAGGGTTAGGGTTACACAAGGTCGGTTACAAAGGAGGAGATATCCATATACGTATTGCCTAGCTTGCCTTCCACGCCAAGTAGAGTCCCATCCGGACACGAGACGAAGTCTTCAATCTTGTATCTTCATAGTCTAACAGTCCGGCCAATGGATATAGTCCGACTATCCGGAGACCCCCTAATCCAGGACTCCCACAGTAGCCCCTGAACCAGGCTTCAATGATGATGAGTCCGGCATGCAGTTGTCTTCGGCATTGCAAGGCGGGTTCCTTCTCTGAATACATCACAGAAGAATTTGAATACGAGGATAGTGTCTGACCCTGCAAAATAAATTCCACATTCCACCGCAGAGAGAATAACGTTTTCGCAGATCTAATCCGCTAGCTTGTTTTGGCAACATGACGTTACGTCATGACCCAGTGATTATCCAAACCGTTTCTTTTAACCAGCTCCACACATAATGCGAGGCGGTTTCACGACACGTCTTGCCGAAGAGGAGATCGTGTTCCCCTAATTACGGGATTCTCATTAATCTGGTTTGTGGGTAACCCAACCATGTCTAGGACTCCTAGATTATAGGTAGGTCCTAAACGGCTATGGAGAGGACGCTTGATATTCACCCTCTTTATAAAGGGACGAGGTTTTTGCTCCTTCTTTCTCGTGCTCAATCGAACCCTTCCTCTGCCTCGAGTTCTAACACCCAAAGCCCAGGTTAGGTGCTCCGGATCTTCAATCATATCTGGATCCAGCCTTCAAGGCCGATGGATTCCCTCCTCCATTATGGAAGAGGACATTAAGAAGTTGAGGGAGGCCAGATACCTGACCGCCGAGGTTTCGCATCGGCTGCCTACTCGAGGGCAGGTCGTCCCTACTCCCAAACCCAACGAGAATGTTGTGTTCGTCTCCCACTTCCTCCGAGGTCTAGGCCTCACTCTGGATCCTTTCGTCAGGGGTTTGATGTTCTATTACGGGCTAGATTTTCACGATCTAGCTCCGGACTCCTTTCTCCACATCATGACATTTATTGTCGTGTGTGAGGCCTTCCTCCGTGTGACCCCTCACTTCGGCCTGTGGCTCAAGACCTTTGAAGTACAACCGAAGGTGATCGAGGGGCAGCATGCAGCGTGTGGAGGTGCATCAATAGGCAAGATGGAAGGAGCTCCATGGTCGAAAGGTTCCTTTCCAGGGGTGTCCGAATTATGGCAACGGGAGTGGTTCTACATCACAGCTCCCAGAAGTGCCAAGTGGGCGGCTGCCCCCGCTTTCTGCCCGGGCCCCCCACCACAACTGATGTCATGGATTAGCAGGGGTCTGAGCTAGGGTCCGGCCAAGGACGTGCCTATACTGCAAAGCCGCATCCAGATCTCTTCGAGGAAGATTTTAATTTGGTTGTGGTAATACAAGTTATGTTGGTTCGTCAAGTCCAGCCTTGCAAACGCCGGCCCCTGCGCTTGTGGGAGTTCAACCTAGAGGGACCACATGCCATTCAACGTTTCCTCGGCCTGACGCACGAGGAGATGTACAAGTCATTCTTCGGACCTCAAGTGGAATGTCCGGATATTACCAAGGACGCGGGCCTGAGCAGTAACCGCGCCACCGAACAAGTAAGAAATCCCCTAGCCGAACACGCTGTCTTTTATTTGAAATTATTTCTGAGAGTCCGCTTTTTGACCAGGACTGGCTAACAAAGGCGAAGATGATTTGGTGTTTGGCCCCCCTTCCTGAGGGTTTGGAAAATCCGGTATTGGAAAAGATGCTCGAGGTCGCACCTTGCCCGGAGCCCTCGAAGGAAGATACCGGGGGGGATAATCCGGGCGGACGTGGGCCCCCATCGCTATCCGCTCCAACCGACGGAACGAGCATCTCCACGAAGGAGGATGATCGGGCTAGGAAAAGGACTGCTTCTGAGGATCCGGAAGCCGAAGCCTCCAAACGGGAGAAGAGGTCTCCCACTGAGGGTCATACCATGGGGGTGTTTTTGCCGCGCAGAGTCCGCGGAGGGATCAGCCCTCCAACGAGTCGTAAGTGATCCAAAATATTTTAATAGTAAGGGTATGCTATCTTTTTCCTCTGACAAAATAACCACCGCATCTATCTTGCAGTTCGGGCCTCAACCCCTCTGAAATGAGCTCGTCTTCGGGGGATCTTCTTCCAGAGATGATGGAGAGCGAAACGCCTCCCCGGACTCCTCCGCTCTAGAAGCGGGCGACCCCGAAGTGTCGTCACGGAGGGCCTCTCCGGATCCGGTGAGGCCAGAAGATAATCCCGTAGACCCCCAAAGTCCCCAGTGTCCGACTCCCGAAGAGAGCATACGAAAGAGTACGACACCGTCTGGTGTGCGGTCGGACGTTCTGAGGGAGTTGATGGGGCGAGCGGCCATCTTAGAAGAGCACCGTACGCTGATGGGTACGGTGATGGAGAGAATCTCGTCCGCTGAAAGCGGATTACATGAAGCCTTTATGAGTCTATTGACAGGCTTTGAGGTATGTGAGATAATATGTGATAGTACTGCACATGTTATAGTAGCCCCTGAGACTCTGGTTGTCATCGAGAACGGCGGCGAACAGAGGATCATATTCCCAGGCAATAACCAAACTGCCTTTATGTGCAGATGGTGGGAGCTCCGGTGGCTAGCCGGACTAGGGAGTTTTCCCAATTAAAACGGCAACTGGATGCAGCAGACGCCGACATCGAGCTTGTTAACAAGAGGCTTGATGAGGCATAGGGTAAGTGTTATTATCCGGTGAACGCCACATAGTAAGAGCAGCATAATGCCAGTATTTTTAATATGTTGTGACTGCAGATGGAGCTGCCACCGTGGAAGCCTTGCGGGCGGAACTTGCCCGAGCCAAGGAACAAGCGAGGATTAGTAATGCGGCTACTTTGAAGGCGGACGAAGAGTTGAAAGCCGAGAAGGCCGCACATGGCGAGAGCAAAGAGAAGATAGCCAAGATGGCCGTAGAATTAAAAGACACTGCCGACCGTTGCCGGCTTCTTGAAAAAGAAAACCGAGCGAAGGCAACGAACCTTGAGAAGGCCACGATGGCAGACAAAGACACACGCTCTGCTATGAGAGCGAAGAAGGAGGAGCTGCGGGAAGCCGGGGATATTGCGGCTGGGAAGCCCTTCATGCTACGGAGGAAGTTCGGAGATCCACGGTATGCCCCTCTGGATCGGCTGTGGAGTTCGGCAGATGCATATATGGACTTGGCGGCGAGCGCTGCCGATGGGGCCAAATACTTCCAAGGTCAAGCAGATCGTGGGGTGGACAAGCTGTTCTGGTCGCAATTCAACGTTCCAGAGCGTCCGCTTCCTTTGACTGATCAGCTAGCCGAATGGGCCGAACTAAATAGGTTGTCCGGACTCACCATGAGGTCTGTCGTGGATCAGCTATGGCCGGAAAAGGCCAAAGCCGAATAGCTATTTTAGCTTAGTGCAGCAGGTCCTTGGTGCGGTGCCGCGCATTGATGCGATGAAGAGGTCGGTGTGCATAGAAGGCTCGCGGATGGCCCTTGCCCGTGTTAAAGCATACTGGGCGGAGATGGACGCTACCACTGTTGCGGCGGAGGGTTCGGCCATAGGTCGAGTGGCTGGCGAGCATTATTTCGAGGAGGTTCTCGAGGATGCTCGTTTGATAGAGGCCCAGTGCTCGAAAAATATTATGTTTGAGTGATATGTATTCTCATTCTAAACATAATGCGTTTATGAAGTTTTTATAAGGATATGTTTATACTTTTGCCTGAAAGTAGTATGATGCCTCATGTGCGGCTGTTTATGTATACATGTGTATAACCTGAAAGATTGCAGCCGTCGGCTTCAACCCCCACGCATATAATGCGGAGGTGCTCGCAAAAAATGCGTGTTCACAATTAACCCAACGTCTTGGTCCTATTAAGGAGGTGATAGCGTAGCGAACGAGGCAACCGGACTATAATGCTTTAACACTTTCGCTTAGCCATAGGAGTTTGACAGTGGGGCTACTAGATAGCCCCTGGTGGCTTCGCACTCTCCCGATCGCAGGGTGCGTACACGCCTGGCCGGGAAACGGCCCTTCGTTAAGGCGGAGGAATTCTAACATTCTGATAGGTCATCGAGTGGTTGACCAGTCTCACGCTATATCATGACAGTCAGTTTTCGGCTTTCTCTACTGAGGTGCTCGTCCGGATGAACCAGGGCACAATCGCAGTAGTTCTCCTGGTGCTACCTTAGCCGATAAAGCGGAACGTAAGGAACCAAAATACAGGAGCCGGGCAAACCCAACATTTGACCAAAGACAATGATTTGGAGCTGATGCATATAAGGCCAAACTCGCGACGCCGAACACTCCCTAAGGTATTCGGTCTTTATGGTATAAACCGGGCCTAAATAGTGCCCTTTGTAAGAAGCCCCTTGTGTCCAGGTACGTGCATTATTCTGGCGTGGCCACATGCCAAGACGTCAGTATCCTTCTCAACTGTGCTAAGAATTCGGTGGATATGTATCAACAAGAGACAGTAAAAAAGGTTTACGCAGGGTCTTAATCTAAAAAGAATCCTTGGAGCGGGTCCCTGCTGCACGTCTACGCCTGTGTCTCCGTTGTGCCGTATCCTGGACGGGTGTAGCACGATGATTATCTGTAAAAGAGAGGAGCTTAGGTAAAAAAGATGTCATGCGAAAAGATAGTTTTTAAATAAACCATGTATAATTCAAGGTGAGTAAGAATTCCCACTTGCCTGCGCCCGTTGAGCCCCTTGTATGTGCAATAGGGGTGTGATCATTGACCCGGTATAAATTGTATATAGCTGCACCGGACTCGTCTAACTGTGTCCGAGGTCGTGACGACCTGCTAAATGTTTTAGTTGGTGAGGCCATTTTTAGTGTGCGGCTGTCAAGGCAGCCGCACGCTCTTCGGCGCGCAGAAATCGCTTAATATTTCTGTTCACTATAATGATGCCACGTGGTCCTGGCATCTTGAGTGTGAGGGAAGCGTAGTGTGGTATTGCATTAAAGCGAGCGAAAGCTTCGCGTCCGAGTAGTGCTTGATAGCCACTTTGTAACGGAGCGATGTGGAAGGTTAGATGTTCGCTACGGAAGTTATCGGGGAAGCCGAATATAACTTTTAGTAGCAGGGAGCCCGTGCAACGAGCCCCTGGGCCTAGCATTACTCCTTTAAAGGTAATATTGCTATGGCGAATTTTTGTTGGGTCTATCCCCATTTCGCGGATTGTATCCTGGTATATCAGGTTTAGACTACTGCCACCGTTCATCAGGACTCGTGCGAAGCGGTATCCGTCAATTATTGGGTCTAATACCAGGGCAGCCCATCCTGCACGCCGGATACTTGCTGAGTAATCACGATGGTCAAAAGTGATCGGTTGAGACGACCAGTGGCAGGACTCTGCGGTGATAGGCCTTCGGACGTATTTTTCTGGGAGTGCCGTTTTGTTTCTTTCATTGATCACGTGTAACACATTTACTGTTTTGACTTCTGGTGGAAATTTCTTTTGTTCCCCAGCGTTTCCCTTGAGAGGCTCATCCTCATCTTCGCTTGGTGTATCCTCCCCCTTGTGTACGGCGTTGAGCTTGCCGGATTGCTTGAAGACCCAACATTCTCTGTGGGTGTGATTGGCTGTTTTGCCAGGGGTGCCATGGACCTAACATATTTGGTCCAGAATTTTATTCAGGCTGGACAGTTCGTCTCTGGCGCCTTTAGAGGGCGGCTTCTGACCTGGCCGAGAGCTTTTGAATCCGGCGTTTACTGTCGTGCTCTTCATGCTATCTCCTTTGTTCCAGTGTTTGTTATTGTTGTTGCGCCGTGGTTTCCCGTTTTCATCTTTAACTTCAGATGTACTGGGGTTGCTGGTGCTGCATCGGGCTAGCTAGCTGTCCTCACCCGCGCAAAATCAGGTCATGAGGCTTGTTAATGTTGCCATTGTTCTCGATTTTCTTGGCCGAGGTGTCGGGCAAGCCATTCGTCATAGACACTGTGCTTAAAAGCTGCCAAGGCTTCGGCGTCCGGACAGTCGACAATTTGGTTCTTTTTAGTAAGAAACCTGTTCCAAAGCTTTTGGGCTGACTCTCCGGGCTGTTGAGTTATATGACTCAAATCATCCACGTCCGGAGGTCGGACATAAGTCCCTTGAAAGTTTGCCCGAAAAGCGTCTTTGAGCTCTGCCCAGCTTCCAATGGAGTTTTCGGGGAGGCCTTTGAGCCAGTGACGGGCTGGCCCTTTGAGTTTGAGTGGTAGGTACTTGATGGCATGGAGATCATCTCCTCGAGCCATATGGATGTGGAGGATATAGTCCTCGATCCAGACCCCAGGGTCTGTTGTTCCGTCGTATACCTCTATGTTTACAGGTTTGAATCCCTCTGGAAATTCGTGATCCAGCACCTCATCGATGAAACATAGGGGGTGTGCGGCACCCCTGTATCTGGGTGTACTGCGTTGTTCGGATGTTATATTGTATGCTGGGGCATGGTTGCGTGGTCCATAGATGGATCTGGTTGCGCTGTCCTTTTGGTGCAAGCCCCCGCGTGAATCGCGTATTGTCTTGTGAGTGGCATTGTTTGCCGCTCTATGTTGGTGATAACCCACAAGTATAGGGGATCACAACAGTTTTCGAGGGTAGAGTATTTAACCCAAATTTATTGATTCGACACAAGGGGAGCCAAAGAATATTCTCAAGTATTAACAGCTGAGTTGTCAATTCAACCACACCTGGAAACTTAGTATCTGCAGCAAAGTGTTTAGTAGTATAGTAATATGATAGTGGTGGTAGCGGCAACAAAAGTAAAGACGGCAAAAGTAATGTTTTTGGTATTTTGTAGTGATTGTAATAGTAAAAGCGGGAAAGTAAATAAGCGTAAACCAGTATATGGAAAACTCGTAGGCACCGAATTAGTGATGGATAATTATGCCGGATGCGGTTCATCATGTAACAGTCATAACATAGGGTGACACAGAACTAGCTCTAGTTCGTCAATGTAATATAGGCATGTATTCCGTATATAGTCATACGTGCTTATGGAAAAGAACTTGCATGACATCTTTTGTCCTACCCTCCCGTGGCAGCGGGGTCCTATTGGAAACTAAGGGATATTAAGGCCTCCTTTTAATAGAGAACCGGAACAAAGCATTAACACATAGTGAATATATGAACCCCTCAAACTATGGTCATCACCGGGAGTGGTCCCGATTATTGTCACTTCGGGGTTGCCGGATCATTACACATAGTAGGTGACTATAGACTTGCAAGATAGGATCAAGAACTCACATATATTCATGAAAACATAATAGGTTCAGATCTGAAACCATGGCACTCGGGCCCTAGTGACAAGCATTAAGCATAGCAAAGTCATAGCAACATCAATCTCAGAACATAGTGGATACTAGGGATCAAACCCTAACAAAACTAACTCGATTACATGATAAATCTCATCCAACCCATCACCGTCCAGCAAGCCTACGATAGAATTACTCACGCACGGCGGTGAGCATCATGAAATTGGTGATGGAGGATGGTTGATGATGACGACGGCGACGAATCCCCCTCTTTGAAGCCCCGAACGGACTCCAGATTAGCCTTCCCGAGAGGTTTTAGGGCTTGGCGGCGGCTCCGTATCGTAAAACGCGATGATTTCTTCTCTCTGATTTTTTCTCTCTGAAAGCAAATATATAGAGTTGGAGTTGGCGTCGGAGGGTTTCCAGGGGGCCCACGAGGTAGGGGGGCGCGCCCCCCACCCTCGTGGAAAGGGTGTGGGCCCCTTGTCTTCATATTTGGCGAGGATTTTTTTTAAGGTATTCCTTGGAGTTTCAGGACTTTCCGAGAATATTTGCTTTCTGCATGTAAAACAACACCAAGGTAATTCTGGTGAAAACAGCGTCAGTCTAGGTTAGTTCCATTCAATCATACAAGTTAGAGTCCAAAACAAGGGCAAAAGTGTTTGGAAAAGTAGATACGACGGAGACGTATCAACTCCCCCAAGCTTAAACCCTTGCTTGTCCTCAAGCAATTCAGTGGACAAACTGAAAGAAATAAACAAAAACTTTTACAAACTCTGTTTGCTCTTGTTGTTGTAACTATGTCAAGCCAGCATTCAAGTTTTCAGCATAGATCATAACTAACCACATTTGCAATAATTCTCAGGTCTCACAATTACTCGTATCAATAGCATAATCAACTAGCAAGTCATAATGATAAATCTCGGATGACAACACTTTCTCAGAACAATCATAATATGATATAACAAGATGGTATCTCGCTATCCCTTTCTGAGACCGCAAAACATAAATGCAGAGCACCTTTAAAGATCAAGGACTGACTAGACATTGTAATTCATGGTAAGGGAGATCCAATCATAGTCATACCCAACATAGATTAATAGTGATGAATGCAAATGACAGCTGTGCTCTCCAGCTAGTGCTCTTTAATAAGAGGGTGATGACTCAACATAAAAGTAAATGGATAGGCTCTTCACAGAGGGAAGCAGGGATTTGTAGAGGTGCCAGAGATTGGTTTTGAAATAGAGATAAATTGTATTTTGAGCGGTATACTTTCATTGTCAACGTAACAACTAAGAGATGGCGATATCTTCAATGCTAAACACATTATAGGAGGTTCCCAAACAGAATGGTAAAGTTTATACTCCCCCTCCACCAACAAGCATCAATCCATGGCTTGCTCGAAACAACGAGTGCCTCCAACATATATCAGGTCCCAGGGGGAGTTTTGTTTGCAATTAATTTTGATTTAGTTTGCATAAAGCATGGGACTGGGCATCCCGGTGACCAGCCATTTTCTCGTGAGTGAGGAGCGGAGTCCACTCCACTTGAGAATAACCCGCCTAACACGGAAGATAAGAACAGCCTTTGTTGATACATGAGCTATTCGAGCATACAAAACAGAATGTTTATTTGAAGGTTTAGAGTTTGGCACATACAAATTTACTTGGAACGGCAGGTAAATACCGCATATAGGAAGGTATAGTGGACTCATCTGGAATAACTTTGGGGTTTAAGGGATTGGATGCACAAGTAGTATTCTCACTTAGTACAGGTGAAGGCTAGAAAAAGACTGGGAAGCAACCAACTAGAGAGCGACAACAGCCATGTACATGCATTAAAATTAATAAACATTGGATGCAAGCATGAGTAGGATATAATCCACCATGAACATAAATATCATGAAGGCTATGTTGATTTTGTTTCAACTACATGCATGAACATGTGCCAAGTCAAGTCACTTAAATCATTCAAAGGAGGATACCACCCCATCATACCACATCATAGTCATCTCAATAGCATGTTGGCACACAAGGTAAATCATTATAACTCATAGCTAATCAAGCATGGCACAAGCAACTATGATCTCTAATTGTCATTGCAAACATGTTTATTCATAATAAGCTGAATCAAGAACGACGGGCTCATCATATTTACAAAAACAAAAGAGGTCGAGTTCATACCAGCTTTTCTCATCTCAGTCAGTCCATCATATATCATCATAATTGCCTTTCACTTGCACGACCGAACGGTGTGAATAATAATAAGAGTGCATGTGCATTGGACTAAGCTGGAATCTGCGAGCATTCAAGAAACAGGAGAAGACAAGGCAATATGGGCTCTGGGTTAAATCAACAATAATGCATATAAGAGCCACTTCAACCATTTAATTATGGTCTTCTCATACTGACCCCCAAAGAAAAGAAAATAAAATAAAACTATTTACACGAGAAAGCTCCCAACAAGCAAAAGAAGAACGGGAAATATTTTTTTTGGGTTTTCTTTTTAATTATTACTACTACAACAGATAAATAAACTACTACTATTTTTTTGTTTTTCTTAAGGTTTGACAAACACACAAGAAGAAAGCAGGAAAAGGAAAATAAACTAGCATGGATATTACAGTGAAAAAGTATGAGCACCGACATCTAGCAACAAGTGTGTGTGAACATAAATGTAATGTCGGTGAGAAATGCGTACTCCCCCAAGCTTAGGCTTTTAGCCTAAGATGGTCTATGGCCACGGCTGGCCTGGCGGATATCCATAATAATAGTTGTTGGGGTCGTACTGTGTTGAGGAAGAAGACTCTGACTGCCACTGGCTGACAGTCATCTCTGGATCTCAAGAATAAACAGATTGTCGTGGGGGCTCGTTTTGTGGTTCCTATTCTGGCTCCTCAGTGGGTGCAGGGTTCCGGTAGGCATGAATAGCCGTCAACGGAACAAGGTATGTGCCTGTAGTCAAATCAAACAAAGAAGGAGCAGGCAGGGTGATAGTCTCAGGATGATGTTTATTAAAAAACAATTGATATCTAAGCTCCCCAGCCCTATTCTTAACAATAAAATCACGTGCTACCATACTTTTATGATCTAGATAAACACGGGGCATCACCTTTTCTTCCTTCTCAGCATGCCTAATAGGTATGTTAAAATGTGCGGCTAGGCGTGTAGCATAAATGCCTCCAAAGATGGGGCCCTTAGTACGGTTCATATTTAACCGTCTGGCAATAATACCGCCCATACTAAAAGTGTTATCACTGTATAAACCTTGGAGTAGAATAATTATATCAGGGATACTAAGGTTTCCACAATTTTCGCGTCCAATTAAACAACAACTAGCAAATGATGCAAAGTAACGTAAAACAGGAAAATGTATGGTAGTGATTCATGCATCGGAAACCTTCCTGGTTTCTCCTACAGTGATATTATTAATAAATCCCTCCACATCATCATGGTGTGGTTCTTCTGTCTTGCCCTCAAAAGGGACTAAACAAATACGACAAAAATCAAAACCTTATGCTCATCATATAAATGAAATTCCACCGTAGGTGGTGAGTTCCTAGGATGAAAATAAAAGTTTTGCACAAAGGTATTTGTGAGTAAGAGATACTGATCGCATTGGTCGTGGAGGAAAGAGGTGAGGCCTGCATTGTGAGCCAATTCATGAAAATCTTCATAGATACCGGCTGCTCTCAAGAAATCATCAGAAGGCCATTCACACGCCCGAATCTCCGTGGTGTGCGGCAAATTATACTTAGGCTTCGGTGCCTTTTCCTTCGAGCTTTGGCTTGATGAGCCCCTCAATAATCTCCTCATCATTTTCTGAAAAATTCTGAAATTTTTAGTAACTTCAAACAAAAGTGAACCAACTTCAATAATATTGATAGTAACTACTCCTACAAGTGCCTAGAGCCTATATCAAGCATTAGAACTACTTGGAACCATATAAATTTGACATGCAAGCTCAAGAACATGGTCACCTATGCAGCACAAATTTGCAAAGAATAGAGAACTAGAACAAAAACTAATTGGACCAATGGAGGAGTCACATACCAAGGAACAATCTCCCCAAGCAGTTTTGCGAGAGGTGCTTTGAGCAAGGAGATCAAAAATCACAACAAAAGTGGCTGGAACTCGTCCTTGAGTTGGTTTTTCGTGTTTGTGTGAGGCAGAGGAAGAAGATGGGTGCTGGGATAAGTGGAGGAGGGCCACTGGGCCCACGAGGCAGGGGGGCGAGCCCACTACCCTCGTGGCCAGGTGGCAGCTCCTCCCACGGTAATTTTTGCACAGTAAATCCTCAAATATTCCCAAAAAAATCATATTAAATTGGCATGGCATTCTAAGGACTTTTATTTTTTGGATATTTTTATATTGCACGGATAAGTCAGGAAACAGACAGAAAAATACTATTTTTACTTTATTTCTACTAAATTACAGAAAATATAAAGAGGGTACAGAAGTTTGTGCTTCTAGTTTCATCCATCTCATGCTTATAAAAAAGAATCCACTAACAAGGTTGATCAAGTCTTGTTAACAAACTCATTCCGATAATCATGAAACCGGAGAAATTTCGAATAACACTAAGTTACCTCAACGGGGATATGCACATCCCCAATAATAAGAATATCATATTTCTTCTTGACAGTAGGAAGAGGGAATTCAAAACCTCCAAATATAATCGATGGAATTTTTCCAATAGAGTTGATACTATGAACTTGAGGTTGTTTCCTCGGAAAGTGTACCGTATGCTCATTACCATTAACATGAAAAGTGACATTGCCTTTGTTGCAATCAATAACAGCCCCTGCAGTATTAAGAAAAGGTCTTCCAAGAATAATATTCGGGAATATCAAGAATAACAAAGTCCGTTAAAATGGTAACGTTTGCAACCACAACAGGTACGTCCTCACAAATACCGACAGGTATAGCAGTTGATTTATCAGCCATTTGCAAAGATATTTCAGTAGGTGTCAACTTATTCAAGTCAAGTCTATGATATAAAGAGAGAGGCATAACACTAACACTGGCTCCAAGATCACATAAAGCAGTTTTAATATAATTTCTTTTAATGGAGCAAGGTATAGTAGGTACTCCGGGATCTCGAAGTTTCTTTGGTATTCCACCCTCAAAAGTATAATTAGTAAGCATGGTGGAAATTTCAGCTTCCGATATCTTTCTTTTATTAGTAATGATATCCTTCATATATTTAGCATAACGATTTGTTTTGAGCACATCAGTCAATCACATACGTAAAAAGATAGGCCTAATCATTTCAGCAAAGCGCTCAAAATCCTCATCATCCTTCTTCTTGGATGGTTTCGGAGGAAAAGGCATGGGTTTCTGAACCCAAGGTTCTCTTTCTTTCCCATGTTTCCTAGCAACAAAGTCTCTTTTATCATAATGTTGATTCTTTGATTGTGGGTTATCAAGATCAACAGCAGGTTCAATTTCTACATCATTATCATTACTAGGTTGAGCATCATCATGAACATCATCATTAATATTTTTACTAGGTTCATGTTCATTACCAGATTGTGTTTCAGCACCAGACATAGAAATATCATTTGGATTATCAGGTGGTTTAGCAATAGGTTCACTAGCATTTTGCACAGTTCTATCATTTTTCTTTTTCTTCTTTTTAGAAGAACTAGGTGCATCAATATTATTTCTCTAAGAATCTTTCTCGATTCTCTTAGGGTGGCCTTCAGGATACAAAGGTTCCTGAGTCATTCTACCAGTTCTAGTAGCCACTCTAATAGCATAATCATTTTTCTTACTATTCATTTCATTGAGCAATTCTTTTTGAGCCTTAAGTACTTGTTCTACTTGAGTGGTAACCATAGAAGCATGTTTGCTAACAAGTTTAAGTTCACCTCTAATATTAGCCATATAATCACCCAAGTATTTAATTATATCGGAATCATATTTCAGTTGTCTACCAAAATAAGCATTGAAATTTTCTTGTTTGACGATAAAATTATCAAACTCATCAAAGCATTGCCTAGCAGACTTATTGTGAGGGATAACACCTTCATCAAATCTACAGAGAGAATTTACCTTTACTACCTGTGACGGGATATCGGGAGGTTCCTCAATGAATAAAGGATTAAGATCATATACTTCGTCAACAGGCGGTATATTAAGACCATGTATTTCTTCAATAGGAGGTAAATTCTTAACATCTTCAGCTTTAATACCTTTTTCTTTCATAGATTTCTTTGCCTCTTGCATATCTTCGGGACTGGGAAATAGAACACCTCTCAGGAGGTACCCAATTATTTTCATTTGTCAACATATTATTCAATAGAATTCGAGCTTCATCCGGTGTTCTTTCCCTGAAAAGAGAACCAGCACAACTATCCAGGTAATCTCTGGAAGCATCGGTTAGTCCATTATAAAAGATATCAAGTATTTCAGGTTTCTTAAGAGGATGATCGGGCAAAGCATTAAGTAACTTGAGAAGCCTCCCCCAAGCTTGTGGGAGACTCTCTTCTTTAATTTGCACGAAATTGTATATTTCCCTCAAAGCAGCTTGTTTCTTATGAGCAGGGAAATATTTAGTAGAGAAGTAATAAATCATATCCTGGGGACTACGCACACAACCAGGATCAAGATAATTAAACCATATCTTAGCATCACCCTTTAATGAGAACGGAAATATTTTGAGTATATAGAGGTAACGTGATCTCTCATTATTAGTGAACAGGGCGGCTATGTCATTTAACTTAGTAAGATGTGCCACAACAGTTCCAGATTCATAGCCATAAAACGGATCAGATTCAACCAAAGTAAATATATCAGGATCAACACAGAATTCATAATCTTTATCAGGAACACATATAGGTCAAGTAGCAAAAGCAGGGTTGGGTTTCATTTTATCTCTAAGTGATTCTTTGTTCCATTTAATTAATAACCTCTTAAGCTCATATCTATCTCTGCAAACTAAAATAGCTAAAGAAGCATCTTGATCAAATAAATAACCCTCAGGAATAACAGGCATATTTTCATCATCACTATCATCATCGTATTCAGATTCAATAATTTCTTTTTCTCTAGCCCTAGCAATTTGTTCTTCTAGGAAATCACTAAGTGGCACAGTAGTATCAGGCATAGAAGCAGTTTCATCATAAGTATCATGCATAGTAGAAGTGGCATCATCAATAACATGCGACATATCGGAACGAATAGCAGAAGCAGGTGTAGGTGTCGCTAACTTACTCATAACAGAAGGTGAATCAAGTGAAGAGCTAGATGGCAGTTCCTTACCTCCCCTCGTAGTTGAGGGATAGATCTTGGTTTTTGGATCTCTCAAGTTCTTCATAGTGTCCAGCCGATATAAATCCCAAGTGACTCAAAGAATAGAGCTATGCTCCCGGCAACGGCACCAGAAAAAGGTCTTGATAACCCACAAGTATAGGGGATCGCAACAGTTTTCGAGGGTAGAGTATTTAACCCAAATTTATTGATTCGACACAAAGGGAGCCAAAGAATATTCTCAAGTATTAATAGCTGAGTTGTCAATTCAACCACACCTGGAAACTTAGTATCTGCAGCAAAGTGTTTAGTAGTACAGTAATATGATAGTGGTGGTAACGGCAACAAAAGTAAAGACAGCAAAAGTAATGTTTTTGGTATTTTGTAGTGATTGTAACAGTAAAAGTAGGAAAGTAAATAAGCGTAAACCAATATATGGAAAACTCGTAGGCACCGGATCAGTGATGGATAGTTATGCCAGATGCGGTTCATCATGTAACAGTCATAACATAGGGTGACACAGAACTAGCTCCAGTTCGTCAATGTAATGTAGGCATGTATTCCGTATATAGTCATACGTGCTTATGGAAAAGAACTTGCATGACATCTTTTGTCCTACCCTCCCGTGGCAGCGGGGTCCTATTGGAAACTAAGGGATATTAAGGCCTCTTTCAATAGAGAACCGGAACAAAGCATTAACACATAGTGAATACATGAACTCCTCAAACTATGGTCATCACTGGGAGTGGTCCTGATTATTGTCACTTCGGGGTTGCCGGATCATAACACATAGTAGGTGACTATAGACTTGCAAGATAGGATCAAGAACTCACATATATTCATGAAAACATAATAGGTTCAGATCTGAAACCATGGCACTCGGGCCCTAGTGACAAGCATTAAGCATAGCAAAGTCATAGCAACATCAATCTCAGAACATAGTGGATACTAGGGATCAAACCCTAACAAAACTAACTCGATTACATGATAAATCTCATCCAACCCATCACCGTCCAGCAAGCCTACGATGGAATTACTCACGCACGGCGGTGAGCATCATGAAATTAGTGATGGAGGATGGTTGATGATGACGACAGCGACGAATCCCCCTCTCCGGAGCCCCGAACGGACTCCAGATCAGCCTTCCCGAGAGGTTTTAGGGCTTGGCGGCGGCTCCGTATCGTAAAACGCGATGATTTCTTCTCTCTGATTTTTTCTCTCCGAAAGCAAATATATAGAGTTGGAGTTGGCGTCGAAGGGTTTCCAGGGGGGCCATGAGGTAGGGGGGCGCGCCCCCACCCTCGTGGAAAGGGTGTGGGCCCCCTTGTCTTCATATTTGGCGAGGATTTTTTATTGTTTTTTCTAAGGTATTCCTTGGAGTTTCAGGACTTTCCGAGGATATTTGCTTTCTGCACATAAAACAACACCAAGGTAATTATGCTGAAAACAGCGTCAGTCCAGGTTAGTTCCATTCAAATCATACAAGTTAGAGTCCAAAACAAGGGCAAAAGTGTTTGGAAAAGTAGATACAACGGAGACGTATCAGTTGGTCGTGAGGCCGTCTATCTGGCCAGGTGGCTGTTTTGATTTTTGGTTGTGAGGGGTCTGAGGCCTCCTCATCGAATTCAGGTAGCAACTTCCGCTTTGGGTAGCTCTTGGTGGGGCGATTGTCGCCGTACTTCGCTGCTATGTTGAGTACTTTACTCCATCTGATTTGGAGTGTGTCCTGCGCAGCCTTGAATCTTTGCTTCTGCTTTTTTAGACTCCTCGCGGTGGCAACAAGCCTTTGACGGGCATTCTGCTGCTCCGGGTGCCTGTCCGGCGTTGTGTCGTCCGGACTATTATCTTTGACAGAATTGGTTTGTTCGGTTTGATTCTTCGTATTGCCATGGTCCGGCAGTGGTTAGCCCTGCTCTAACGTTGGGTATGTGTGATTGTTATTTCTAGCAAGGTAGGATTTGGGATGGCGCTTGCGCCGCCGCTTTGACTGCTTCTCGAGGGAACAAGCCTTCGGTGTGTCCTTCCGTTCCTCGTCGTCGTCTTCTTTTGGTATGTACACCATGTATATGTCATGTGATGATGTGGACGTCCAGCGCCCTATGGGTGCTGGTTCATGTTCGTCTCCTACATCGTCGTCCATACCGTCAATGTCTTCGGAGTTGAAGTCGAGCATGTCGGTTAAATCATCGATAGTGGCTACAAAGTGGGAGGCGGGTGGGCGTCGAATTTCTTCGTCGTCCGCATCCCAATGCTGTTGGCCATAATCCGGCCAGGGCTCTCCTGACAAAGAGAGAGACCTTAGTGAATTTAGAATGTCGCCGAAGGGCGAGTGCTGAAAGATATCCGTGGCGGTGAATTCCATGATCGGCGCCCACTCAGATTCGATTGGCAGGGGCGCGGATGGTTCGGGTCCGGAAGAGAATCCGGCACCTTGGAGCCACGGGCTGTGCAGAGGATTAAGATGGTGTTTGGCTCGATCGCCGTCGAGACTGCATCCCCTGAGGCGGTGTCTAGCCACTCGTCCTCGATTGGCGCAGTTGGCTCCGAGCTAAGGGTCGGAGCTGATGCGGGCGCGGCCTTTGGAGTACCGTCTGGTGGCAGAGCTAGGTCATACCCATCGCGACAGTGCGGCGCGCCCGGCTGTGGCTCGAATCCGTCGAAGATCAAGTCCCCACGGATATTAGCTGTGTAATTCAAACTTTCAAATCTGACCTGATGGTCAGGGGCGTAGCTTTCAATCTGCTCCAGATGGCCAAGCGAATTAGCCCGCAGTGCAAAGCCGCCGAATACGAAGATCTCTCCGGGGAGAAAAGTCTCACCCTGGACCGCATCGCTATCGATGATAGTAGGAGCCATCAAGCCTAACGGCGACGACACAGAGGAACTCTCAATGAAAGCACCAATGTCGGTGTCAAAACCAGCAGATCTCGGGTAGGGGGTCCCGAACTGTGCGTCTAGGCCGGATGGTAACAGGAGGCTAGGGACACGAAGTTTTACCCAGGTTCGGGCCCTCTTGATGGAGGTAAAACCCTACGTCCTGCTTGATTAATATTGATGATATGGGTAGTACAAGAGTAGATCTACCATGAGATCAGAGAGGCTAAACCCTAGAAGCTAGCCTATGGTATGATTGTATGTTGTGATTGTTGTCCTACGGACTAAAGCCCTTCGGTTTATATAGACACCAGAGAGGGTTAGGGTTACACAAGGTCGGTTACAAAGGAGGAGATATCCATGTACGTATTTCCCAGCTTGCCTTCCACGCCAAGTAGAGTCCCATCCGGACACGAGACGAAGTCTTCAATCTTGTATCTTCATAGTCTAACAGTCCGGCCAATGGATATAGTCCGGCTATCCGGAGACCCCCTAATCCAGGACTCCCACAACTATCAATGCCACTTTTATTGAAATAAAAGATGCAAAACATTTTTCTAAATAACAGCAAGCAAATCTTAACAAAATAAATTGACGCTCCAAGCAAAACACATATCATGTGGTGAATAAAAATATAGCTCCAAGTTAAGTTACCGATGAACGAAGACGAAAGAGGCGATGCCTTCCGGGGCATCCCCAAGCTTAGGCTCTTGGTTGTCCTTGAATATTACCTTGGGGTGCCTTGGGCATCCCCAAGCTTTGGCTCTTGCCACTCCTTATTCCATAGTCCATCGAATCCTTACCCAAAACTTGAAAACTTCACAACACAAAACTTAACAGAAAACTTGTAAGCTCCGTTAGTATAAGAAAACAAAAGACCACTTCAAGGTACTGTAATGAACTCATTGTTTATTTATATTGGTGTTAAACCTAGTGTATTCCAACTTCTATATGGTTTATAAACTCTTTTACTAGCCATAGATTCTTCAAAATAAGCAAACAACACACGAAAAACAGAATCTGTCAAAAATAGAACAGTCTGTAGTAATCTGGATCAAACGTATACTTATGGAACTCATAACATTCTCAAATAAATTGATGGACCTGAGGAATTTATCTATTAATCATCTGAACAAATAATTAACTAAATATCACTTTCCAAATAAAAATGGCAGCAATTCTCGTGAGCGCTAAAGTTTCTGTTTTTTACAGCATGATCAACAAGACTTTCCCAAAGTCTTCCCAAAGGTTCTACTTGGCAAAAACACTAATTAAAAGCATAAAACCACATATAAGCATAGGCTAGATGAATTATTTATTACTAAACAGGAGCAAAAAGCAAGGAACTAAAATAATATTGGGTTTCCTCCCAACAAGCGCTATCGTTTAACACCCCTAGCTAGGCATGATGATTTCAATGATCCTCACATAAAAGATAAGAATTGAAACATAAAGAGAGCATCATGAACAATATGACTAGCACATTTAAGTCTAACATACTTCCTATGCATAGGGATTTTGTGAGAAAACAACTTATGAGAACAATAATCAACTAGCATAGGAGGGCAAAACAAGCATAACTTCAAAACTTTAAGCACATAGAGAGGAAACTTGATATTATTGCAACTCCTACAAGCATATATTCCTCCCTCATAATAATTTTCAGTAGCATCATGAATGAATTCAAAAATATAACCATCACATAAAGCATTCTTTTCATGATTTACAGGCATAGAAAATTTACTAATCTCCACATAAGCAAAATTCTTCTCATTCGGAATAGTGGGAGTATCATAAGAGACTTGAATACTATAAATTGTTTCCACATTAAAGGAGTAATGTTCAGATAAATGGTACTCATAATCATGACAAGTTTTATAAATATAATCATCACTACTCTTTATAGCATAATTTTTATCACAATAATCATCATAAGTAGCAACTTTGTTCTCATCATAATCGATTGAAACCTCTTCCAAGATAGTGGATACATCACTAAATAAAGTCATGACCTCTCCAAATCCACTTTCATAAATATTATAAGATTCAACATACTCCAAAATAGTGGGATCATTACTTCGTAAATTTGACACTCTTCCAAACCCACTTTCATCAATATAATCATCGTAAGTAGAAGGCATGCTGTCATCATAACAACTTTGCATATCAAAACTTGAGAGGCTAAAAATATCATCATTATTAAACATAGCATCCCCAAGCTTGGGCCTTTTCATATCATAAGCATAATCACTCTCATCATTAATAGTATAGATAGCACCAATAGTATAGCAATTATAATATTCTTCCAAGCAAGTGCCAAAAAGATTTTCAAGATCATAAGAAGTGTCATTATCTTCCCAATCATAATCATCACAACAAGCAATAGGCATAACGAGATCATCATCAAGTGTATCATTTTCATGAGGCACAGCAATAATAGGAGCAACTTTATTTGGGAGAGATACCTTTTTACCTCTCTTCCCTTTTCTTTTCTTCTTCTTCACCACATCATGTGTGGGTTCAATCGTCTTTTTGGAGCTCCTTATTAATGAGATTGGTTGAATAGAGGGCTCCTCTTCATTACTGATTCATCATAAGAAATAATAGGAGAATATTGGGAAGTCTCTTCACTTTCGTTAGCATTCTCTTCATCTTCTATTTGTTTTTTTCTTTATGTAATTGGAAATATAAGGATTTTCAATGCAATTCACCGCGCAATACATATAAATTTCCTCTAGATCAAAATGGAGAATTTTATCAAGGGCAAATTTTGGAATATCCTTAATTCTACGTTTAATTTCTTCATAACCCAAGAGCAAACTAAGTTCATTATGATGTGCAAGGGAAATCAAGTCATCACAATTTTTGGACATGATACGCTCATGAAACAATTTGCATTGGGTACTAAAATGATCACGTTCGTTGCAAAGTTCACAAGTAGGGCTAAGAAAAGATAAATTTTCAGCACATTCATCTAGCTCTTCTTGCAACAATTTGGTTTCTAAGTACTTATGCCTCTTGAATATCTATCTTCCCTATTTGGTGTGTACTTGCAAACCCAGTCTACTCCACAAAAATTGACATGTTTATAGGAGGCATTTTCATCATAACTAGTGCAATCATCATCAGCATCATGGATGTTCAAAGAATTCGTACTAACAACATTGCAATCATGCTCATCATTCAAATATTTAGTGCCAAACATTTTAGAGATCTCTTCTTCTAGCACTTGAGCACAATTATCCTTTCCATCATACTCACGAAAGATATTAAAAAGATGAAGCGTATGAGACAGACTCAATTCCATTTTTTTGTAGTTTTCTTTTATAAACTAAACTAGTGATAAAACAAGAAACTAAAAGACTCGATTGCAAGATCTAAAGATATACCTTCAAGCACTCACCTCCCCGGCAACGGCGCCAGAAAAGAGCTTGATGTCTACTACACAACCTTCTTCTTATAGACGTTGTTGGGCCTCCAAGTGCAGAGGTTTGTAGGACAGTAGCAAATTTCCCTCAAGTGGATGACCTAAGGTTTATCAATCCGTAGGAGGCGTAGGATGAAGATGGTCTCTCTCAAGCAACCCTGCAACCAAATAACAAAGAGTCTCTTGTGTCCCCAACACACCCAATACAATGGTAAATTGTATAGGTGCACTAGTTCGGCAAAGAGATTGTGAAACAAGTGGTATATGGATGGTAGATAAAGGTATTTGTAATCTGAAATTATAAAAACAGCAAGGTAACTAATGGTAAAAGTGAGCGTAAACGGTATTGCAATGATAGTAAACAAGGCCTGGGGTTCATACTTTCGCTAGTGCAAGTTCCCTCAACAATAATAACATAATTGGATCATATAACTAGCCCTCAACATGCAACAAAGAGTCACTCCAAAGCCACTAATAGCGGAGAGCGAACGAAGAGATTATGGTAGGGTACGAAACCACCTCAAAGTTATTCTTTCCAATCAATCCGTTGGGCTATTCCTATAAGTGTCACAAACAGCCCTAGAGTTCGTACTAGAATAACACCTTAAGACACAAACCAACCAAAACCCTAATGTCACCTAGATACTCCAATGTCACCTCAATTATCCGAGGGTATGATTATACGATATGCATCACACAATCTCAGATTCATCTATTCAAACAACACAAAGGACCTCAAAGAGTGCCCCAAAGTTCCTACCGGAGAATCACGACGAAAACGTGTGCCAACCCCTATGCATAGGTTCATGGGCGGAACCCGCAAGTTGATCACCAAAACATACATCAAGTTAATCACGTGATATCCCATTGTCACCACAGATATCCACGGCAAGACATACATCAAGTGTTCTCAAATCTTTAAAGACTCAATCCGATAAGATTACTTCAAAGGGGAAACTCAATTCATTACAAGAGAGAAGAGGGGGAGGAGAAACATAGGATCCAACTATAATAGCAAAGCTCGCGATACATCAAGATCGTATCACCTCAAGAACACGAGGGAGAGAGAGATCAAACACATAGCTACTGGTACATACCCTCAGCCCCGAGGGAGAACTACTCCCTCCTCGTCATGGAGAGCGTCAGGATGATGAAGATGGCCACCGGTGAGGGATCCCCCCTCCGGCAGGGTGCTGGAACAGGATCCCGAGAGGTTTTTGGTGGCTACAGAGGCTTGCGGCAGCGGAACTCCCGATCTAATCTCCGTCCTGGAAGTTTTAGGGTACGTAGGTATATATGGGTGCAGGGAGTACGTCAGGGGAGCCACGAGGGCCCCACGAGGCAGGGGCGCGCCCTAGGGGGGTGGGCGTGCCCCCACCCTCGTGGCTTCCTCGTTCCTTCCTTGATGTGGGGTCCAAGTCCATCGGGTGGCTTTCGTTCCAAAAATAACTTCTCTAGTTGATTTCGTTCCGTTTCAACTCCGTCTGATATTCCTTTTCTTCGAAACACTGAAATAGGCAAAAAACAGCAATTCTGGGTTGGGCCTCCGGTTAATAGGTTAGTCCCAAAAGTAATATAAAAGTGGAAAATAAAGCCCAATGTTGCCCAAAACAGTAGATACTATAGCATGGAGCAATCAAAAATTATAGATACGTTGGAGACGTATCAATGGGCATCCAGACTCCGCTATTGTTATTGACCAGAGAGGTGTCTCGGTCATGTCTACATAGTTCTCGAACCCGTAGGGTCCAACGTTTGTTGACGATATAGTATTATATGAGTTATGTATGTTGGTGACCAAATGTTGTTTGGAGTCCCGGATGAGATCACGGACATGAGGAGGAGCTCCGGAATGGTCCGGAGGTAAAGATTGATATATAGGATGATATGGTTAGGCCAAGGGGTAAAGCCCATGCATCCTTAGGTCGGTGAAAATGGAGTTTTGTGGAGGCCAGGGGGCTAAACGCCGAAGACCTTGGCATCTAGCCCTGGGCCAGACGCCGAGGCCCATGACGTCTGGTCCTGGAAGTCCGAGAAGGACTCTTCCTGGCGGGGAAAACCGACTTTGAGGAGGCTTTTACTCCAAGTTTCGACCCCATGGCTCAACAGATAAATAGAGGGGCGGGGCTAGAACCCAAGACACATCAAGATACACCAAGCCGTGTGCCGGCAACCTCGCCCCTCTAGTTTATCCTACGTCATAGTCTCCGTTGTGCTTGGCGAAGGCCTGCGGAGATTGTTCTTCACCAACAGCGTCACCACGCTGTCGTGCTGCCGGAACTCATCTACTACTTTGCCCCTCTTGCTAGATCAAGAAGGCGAGGACGTCATCGAGCTGAACGTGTGTTGAATGCGGAGGTGCCTGATGTCGCTTGAAGCTACGTCAGTATTTCCCCAAAGAGGAAGGGATGATGCAACACAACGGTGGTAGGTATTTCCCTCATATATGAAACCAAGGTTATCGAACCAGTAAGAGAACCAAGCAACACAATGTAAATAGCCCCTGCACACAGATAACAAATCCTCACAACCCAACGTGTTAAAGGGGTTGTCAATCCCTTTTGGGGAATGTCGCCTCAAGTGGCAAATGGACGTGAGATAAATTGTAGTAGATTGATAGATCGGACGCTAAACAAAATAAATAAAGAAAAATTGCAGGAAGGTATTTTTGTATTTTTGGTTTAATAGATCTGAAAATAAATGCAAGGAAAAAGTAGATCGCAAAGGCAAATATATGAGAGAGAAGACCCGGGGGTCATAGGTTTCACTAGTGGCTTCTCTTGAGAAAAATTGCAAACGGTCAAATTACTGTTGGGCAATTGATAGAACTTCAAATACTCATGACGATATCCAGACAAAGATCATTATATAGGCATCACGTCCATTAATAGTAGACCGACTCCTGCCTGCATCTACAACTATTACTCCACACATCGACCGCTATCCAGCATGCATCTAGTGTATTAAGTTCATGGAGAAATGGAGTAATGCAATAAGAACGATGACATGATGTAGACAAGATCTATCTAGGTAGAGATAGACCCCATCGTTTTATCCTTAGTAGCAATGATATATACGTGTCGTTTCCCTTTCTGTCACTGGGATCAAGCACCGTAAGATCGAACCCACTACAAAGCACCTCTTCCCATTGCAAGATAAATAGATCAAGTTGGCCAAACAAAACCCAAATATCGGAGAAGAAATACGAGGCTATAAGAAATCATGCATATAAGAGATCAAAGAAACTCAAATAACTTTCATGGATATAAAAAGATAGATTTGATCATAAACTCAAAGTTCATCGATCCCAACAAACACACCGCAAAAAGAGTTACATCATATGGATCTCCAAGAGACCATTGTATTGAGAATCAAGAGAGAGAGAGATGAAGCCATCTCGCTATTAACTATGGACCCAAAGGTCTACAAAGAACTACTCACGCATCATCGGAGAGGCACCAATGGAGGTGGTTAACCCCATCTGAGATGGTGTCTAGATTGGATGTGGTGGTTCTGGAATCTGCGGTGGCTGGATGAATATTTCGTCGACTCCTCTAGGGTTTTGGAATTTTTGGGGTATTTAAAGAGCAAAGAGGCGGTTCGGGGGGCACCTGAGGTGGGCACAACCGACCAGGGCGCGCCTGGGCCTCCTGGCGTGCCCTGTTGGGTTGTGCCCCCTCGGGGCACCCCCAGGCGCAGCCAGGACCCGTTGTGTTCCTTCTGGCCCATAAAAATTCTCCCTAAAGTTTCATGGCATTTGGACTCCGTCTGATATTGATTTTCTGTGATGTAAAAAACATGGAAAAAAACAGGAACTAGCACTTGGTACTATGTCAATAGGTTAGTACCAAAAAATGATATAAAGTGATTATAAAGCATCCAAGATTGATAATATAACGACATGGAACAATCAAAAATTATAGATACGTTGGAGACATATCAGCATCCCCAAGCTTAACTCCTACTCGTCCTCGAGTAGGTAAGTGATAAAAACATAATTTTTGATGTGGAATGCTGCCTATCATGTCATATCATATTCTTTTCTTTATAGCTTGGATATTTGGACTTTTAGTTGTTCAAAGCAATAGTCTAGTTTTGACATGATAATTTAGATACTCAAGCATATCAACAAACAACCATGTCTTTCAAAATATTAATGCTAAGATAAGTTATCCCTAGCCCACCATGCTCAAACATTGATCCATTCATGAAACACACTCGAATATTAGCTACACCCAATACTTAAGTACGTCATATTGCCTCCTAGTTGGTGCTTTTGTAAGATAAGATGGAGACTCAAATTCAAAATATAATTTTCATAAAGTAAAAGAAAGGCCGCTCATAGAGGGAAGTAGGGATTTGTAGAGGTGCCAGAGCTCAAAGCGAAAAACTTAGAGATAAAAACATTTTGAGAGTAGACTTAGAGTTCCCAACACTTTCCATGCTAGATATGCCATAGGCGGTTCCCAAACAAAAAATAAAGTTTATTCCTTTTTCCACCATACTTTTACTTTCCATGGCTAACCGTATCCACGGATGCCCTCCATACCAACACTTTCCAAGGAATTTACTATTTGACAACATAAAGTAAATTCAATTTTTTTGCATTTCGGGACTGGGCATCCCTAATACCTTTGCCTTACTCTCGTGCAATGACAAGTGAATAAACACTCATCTTGAGAATAACACATCCAGCATGCAAAATATTAGCCACCCCTCACCGCTCCGCGAATGAAACAAACGCACAAAAGAGAAGTATATTTTGAAAATTAGAGATGACGCATACAAATTTTCTTAGACGGGAAAATAATACCGCAAATAGGTAGATATAGTGGACTCATGTGGCAAAACTGGTTTAAAGGTTTTGGATGCACAAGTAGAGGTCATACTTAGTGCAAAGTTAAGGCTAGCAAAAGATTGAGAAGCGACCAACCAAGAAACGAATAATCTCATAAGCAAGCATTAAGCATAAATAACACCGAATAGTGCACCACAAGTAGGATGTAATTTCATTGCATGACTATTGACTTTTGTACTTGCATAGGGAATCACAAACCTTAACACCAATATTCTTACTAAAGCATAATTTCTCACCAACATAACTCACATATCACATCATCATATCTCAAAACTATTACTAAGAATCAAGTTTATTTTGTCCAGTGATCTTCATGAAAGTTTTTATTATATCCTTCTTGGATATCTATCACTTTGGGACCAATTTTCATGTGTTGCTTTTGACAAGCTCCGACAAATATAAGTGAAGATCATGAGCATAATAATTTTTTCTTTCTATCAAATTAATTTAAGTGAAGCAAGAGAGAATTTCTTGAAAATTTTACTAACTCTCAAATAAATCTAAGTGAAGCAAGAGAGCATTTCTTAAAAAATACTAAAGCACACTGTGCTCAAAAAGATATAAGTGAAGCACTAGAGCAAGTCCATAGCTCAAAAAAAATTAAGTGAAGCATAGAGAGCAATTCTAACAAGTCATGACATAATTTGGCTCTCTCAAATAGGTGTGTCCAATAAGGAATCAAGACTTAAAACACAAAATAAAACAAGAAAAGACTCATATCATATAAGGCGCTCCAAGCAAAGCACATAGTATGTGACAAATAAAAATATAGCTTCGAGTAAAATACTGATGGTCGTTATAAGAAAGAGGGGATGCCACTCGGGGCATCCCCAAGCTTAGTTGCTTGCTCTCTTTTGGATAATAGTGGGGGATGTCGGGGCATCCCCAAGCTTAGGATCTTCTTACTACTTATTCCTTCATCCATCGTAAGATAACCCAAAACTTGAAAACTTCAATCACACAAAACTCAACAAAACCTTCGTGAGATCCATTAGTATAAGAATAATAAACCACTACTATAAGTGTGGTATCAAACCAATTCATTTTTTATTATATCTACTGTATTCCAACTTTTCTATGGCAAAAACTCATCAAAGAAAACCATAGAGCCATCAAAACAAGCACACAACGCAAAGAAAACATAATCTGCCAAAAACAAAACAGTTTGTAGCAATCTGGATATTTCGAATACTTCTGTAACTCCAAAAACACTGAGATATTAGGACAACCTGGGAAATTTCTATGTTAATATACTGCAACAGGAATTGGTATTTTATTGTTCTCTGGTTAAAAACTAAAATTATTTTTGGGAGCACAAAAGTTTCTGGTCTTTTCAGCAAGATCAAACAACTATCACCCAAGAAGATCCTAAAGGCTGTACTTGGTACAAACACTAATTAAAACACACAAAACACAATCATAGCAGTAGCATAATTGTGCTAACACTCAAGAATAGAAAGAAAAAAGCAAAAATAAATTTTATTCATTGGGTTGCCTCCCAACAAGCGCTATTGTTTTATGCACCTAGCTAGGCATAAGATTTCAATGATGCTCACACAAAAGATAATAATTGAAATGAAGAGAGCATCATGAAGCATATGAAAAACACATTTAAGTCTAACATAGTTCCTATGCATAGGAATTTTATAAGCAAACAAATCATCAAGACAAGAAACATCTAACATATGCAATGAAGAAGAAAGAAACAATAGCAATCTCAACATAATGAGAGGTAATTTAGTAACATGAAAATTTCTACGACCATATTTTCCTATCTCATAATAAATACATGTAGGATCATAATCAATTTCAACAGTATAACTATCACATAAAATATTCTCTTCATGATCCACATGCATGCAAAGTTGACGCTCTTCCAAAATAGTGGGATTATTTTTAGCTAAAGTTGACACTCTTCCAAACCCACTTTTAATATTGTTGAAAACATATTCATCATGAGGCATAAATAAATTTTCAAGATCATAAGAATCATGACCCCAACCATGATCATTGCAACAATTAGTGGACATAACAAAATTAGCATCCCTAGGCTTGGGGTTATGCATATTATTAGCATAATTGACATTAATAAAATTTATAGTAAAATCATTGCAATCATGCTTTTCATTCAAGGAGCTATCATGAATCACTTCATAAATTTCTTCATCACAATTTTTAGATTCACGAATCTCAAGCAAAACTTCATAAAGATAATCTAGTGCACTCAACTCACTAGCAATTGGTTCATCATGATTGGATCTTTTAAAAAGATTAACAAGTGGATGAGGATCCATATCAATAGATTTTTAGCAAGCGAAGATGCAAGCATATATAAGGCACATGGCAACACAACCAAACATAAGATCGAACGAGAAAAAGGCGAATGAAAAAGAGGGCGAATAAAACGGCAAATTTTTGTGAAGTGGGGGAGAGGAAAACGAGAGGCAAATTGCAAATAATGTAAATTGCAAGGAGATGAGATTTCTGATTAGGAACCCGGTATATGTTGAAGATCCTCCCTGGCAACGGCGCCAGAAATGGTACGTGGTTGGGAGACTATCTTGACTTGATCCTCCCTGGCAACGGCGCCAGAAATTCCTTTTGATGTCGCTTGAAGCTACGTCGATATTTCCCCAAAGAGGAAGGGATGACACAGCACATCGGCGGTAGGAATTTCCCTCAGATATGAAACCAAGGTTATCTAAGCAGTAGAAGAACCAAGCAACACAACATAAACAGCCCCTGCACACAGATAAGAAATCCTCGCAACCGACGTGTTAAAGGGGTTGTCAATCCCTTTCGGGGTACGACACCTCAAGTGGCAAACGGACGTGGGATAAATTTGTAGTAGATTGATAAATCTAATGCTAAAAAATAAAGAAAAATTGCAGGAAGGTATTTTTGTATTTTAGGTTTAATAGATCTAGAAATAAATGCAGGGAAAAAGTAGATCGCAAAGGCAAATATACGAGAAAGAAGACCCGGGGCCGTAGGTTTCACTAGTGGCTTCTCTCGAGAAAAATAACAAAAGGTGGGTAAACAAATTACTGTTGGGAAAATGATAGAACTTCAAATACTCATGACGGTATCCAGGCAATGATCATTATATAGGAATCACGTCAAAGATTAGTAGACTGACTCCTGCCTACATCTACTACTATTACTCCACACATCGACCGCTATCCAGCATGCATCTAGTTTATTAAGTTCATGGAGAAACAGAGTAATGCAATAAGAACGATGACATGATGTAGACATGATCTATCTATGTAGAGATAGACCCCATCGTTTTATCCTCAGTAGCAACGATACATACGTGTTGTTTCCCTTTCTGACACTGGGATCAAGCACCATAAGATCGAACTCACTACAAAGCACCTCTTCCCATTGCAAGATAAATAGATCAAGTTGTCCAAACAAAAGCCAAATATTGGAGAAGAAATACGAGGCTATAAGCAATCATGCATATAAGAGATCAAAGAAACTCAAATAACTTTCATGGATATAAAAAGATAGATCTGATCATAAACTCAAAGTTCATTGATCGCAACAAGCACACCGCAAAAAGAGTTACATCATATGGATCTCCAAGAGACCATTGTATTGAGAATCAATAGAGAGACAGATGAAGCCATCTAGCTACTAAATACGGACCCAAAGGTCTACAAATAACTACCCACGCATCATCAGAGAGGCACCAATGGAGGTGGTGAACCCCATCCGAGATGGTGTCTAGATTGTATCTGGTGGTTGTGGACTCTATGGTGGCCGGATGAATATTTCGTCGACTCCTCTAAGGTTCTGGGATTTTTGGGGTATTTATAGAGCAAAGAGGCGGTCCGGGGGGCACCCGAGGTGGGCACAACCCACCAGGGCGTGCCTGGGCCTCCTGGCGCGCCCTGGTGGGTTGTGTCCCCCTCGGGGCACCCCCCCAGGTGCAGCCAGGGCCCGTTGTGTTCCTTCTGGCCCATAAAAATTCTCCTTAAAGTTTCGTGGCATTTGGACTCCGTCTGATATTGATCTTCTGTGATGTAAAAACACGGAAAAAACAGGAACTAACACTTGGCACTATGTCAATAGGTTAGTACCAAAAAATAATATAAAATGATTATACAGCATCCAACATTGATAATATAACAGCATGGAACAATAAAAAATTATAGATACGTTGGAGACGTATCGGTGCCATACGTTCGGTACTTGATCGGAACGGATCGTGAAGGTGTACGACTACATCAACCGCATTGATAAATGCTTCCGCTTAGCGATCTTCAAGGGTATGAAGATGCTCTCCCCTTCTCGTAGCTATGCATCTCCATGGGTAGATCTTGCGTGTGCGTAGAAAAAAATTTATTTTCCATGCAACGTTTCCTGACATACCCAACATGAAAAATCTAGACCCGAGTTGGGGCGGTAGTACGTGCGGTACTAGGAGTGGTACTACCACTACGAGTACCGGTACTACCGCTGGTAGCTCTACAACTCCCTTGTGATTCACAGAAGGAGAAACTCCATCAAAGCGGAAAGGCAATGAGGATGCATATGAAGATGTGTACGTGATGATTCCATCCAAACCTTTTCGAAGCAGACCCCTGATGACCCACAAGTATAGGGGATCTATCATAGTCCTTTCGATAAGTAAGAGTGTCGAAACCAACGAGGAGTAGAAGGAAATGATAAGCGGTTTTCAGCAAGGTAATCTCTGCAAGTACTGAAATAAGTGGTAACAGATAGTTTTGTGATAGGATAAATTGTAACGAGCAACAAGTAATAAAAGTAAATAAAGTGCAGCAAGGTGGCCCAATCCTTTTGTAGCAAAGGACAAGCCGGAACAAACTCTTATAATAGGAAAAGCGCTCCCGAGGACACATGGGAATATCGTCAAGCTAGTTTTCATCACGTTCATATGATTCGCCTTCGATACTTTGATAATTTGATATGTGGGTGGACCGGTGCTTGGGTGCTGTTCTTACTTGAACAAGCATCCCACTTATGATTAACCTTTATTGCAAGCATCCACAACTACAAAAAAAGTATTAAGCTAAACCTAACCATAGCATGAAACATATGGATCCAAATCAGCCCCTTACGAAGCAACGCATAAACTAGGGTTTAAGCTTCTGTCACTCTAGCAACCCATCATCTACTTATTACTTCCCAATGCCTTCCTCTAGGCCCAAATAATGGTGAAGTGTTATGTAGTCGACGTTCACATAACACCACTAGAGGCTAGACACCATACATCTTATCAAAATATCAAACGAATACCAAATTCACATGACTACTCATAGAAAGACTTCTCCCTTGTCCTCAGGAACAAACATAATTACTCACAAAGCATATTCATGTTCATAATCAGAGGGGTAATAATATGCATATAGGATCTGAACATATGATCTTCCCACCAAATAAACCAACTAGCATCAACTACAAGGAGTAATCAACACTACTAGCAACCTACTAGCACCAATCCCGGACTTTGAGACAAGAATTGGATACAAGAGATGAACTAGGGTTTGGAGATGAGATGGTGCTGGTGAAGATTTTGATGAAGATTGCCCTCTCCCGATGAGAGGAGCGTTGGTGATGACGATGGTGATGATTTCCCCCTCCGGGAGGGAAGTTTCCCCGACAGAACAACTCTGCCGGAGCTCTAGATTGGATCCGCCAAGGTTCCGCCTCGTGGCGGTGGAGTCTCGTCCCGAAAAGTTCCCTCTTTTTTTCTCATCGAAAGACCTCATATAGGAGAAGATGGGCGTCGGAGAGCCACCAAGGGGCCCATGAGGTAGGGGCGCGCCCTAGGGGGGGCGCCCCCACCCTCATGAGCAGGGTGTGGGCCCCTTGGCCTTCATCGTTGGCGTGGATTTTTCTTTATTTCTTTTAAGACATTCCGTGGAGTATCAGGACTTTTGGAGTTGCGCAGAATAGGTCTCTAATATTTGCTCCTTTTCCAGACCAGAATTCCAGCTGTCGGCATTCTCCCTCCTTATGTAAACCTTGTAAAATAAGAGAGAATAGCCATAAGTATTGTGACATAAAGTGAAATAACAGTCCATAATGCGATAAATATCGATATAAAAGCATGATGCAGAATGGACGTATCAACTCCCCCAAGCTTAGACCTCACTTGTCCTCAAGCGAAAAGCCGATAACAATAAATATGTCCTCATGTTTAGAGGTAGAGGCGTCGATAAAAGTAAAATACGAACATGAAGGCATCATTATTATTCTCATAACAGCAACATATATAGATTTTGTCATATGATTACTTATGTTCAAGTGATGATCTATTCACAATGCAAAAGTGTAAATCATAAACCTTATTGGGCTCCGACAAACTATAATCTCAGTTATTGAAGCAATTGCAATTTATCATAACATCGGAAAGAGTCTATGTTAGAGCTAAAAAGCAAGTCCACATACTCAACTATCATTTAGTCCTCCATAATTGCTAACACTCACGCGATACTTGTGGTTACGGAGTTTTAATCGGACATAGAGAAAGATAGGGGCTTATAGTTTTGCCCCACAACCTTTTACCTCAAAGATAATGTCAAAAGTAATGGTTCATGCTCCCCTACATCCAATTAGATATATATATATATATATCATGTTCTTTCCAACATGTTGAGCTTGCCAAAGGATAAAACGAAAAAGAAAGGTGAAGATCACCATGACTCTTGCATAAGGTAGAAGATAATAATAAAGGATAGGCCCTTCGCAGAGGGAAGCAGAGGTTGCCATGCGCTTTTATGGTTGGATATATAAAATCTCAATGCGAAAGAACGTCACTTTATATTGCCCCTTGTGATATGAACCTTTATTATGCAGTCCGTCGCTTTTATTACTTCCACATCACAAGATCGTATAAATATTATTTCTCCCACACCAATCAATCATACATATTTAGAGCAATTTTTATTGCTTTGCACCGATGACAACTTACTTGAAGGATCTTACTCAATCCATAGGTAGATATGGTGGACTCTCATGGCAAAACTGGTTTAAGGATATTTGGAAGCAGAAGTAATATTCTACTTGGTGCTGAGAATTTGGCTAGCATGAGGGGGAAAGGCAAGCTCAACAAGTTAGAGGATCCATGACAACATACTTTATCTCATATATAAGAAAGACATAACTCATTACGTTGTCTTCCTTGTCCAACATCAACTCTTTAGCATGTCATATTTTAATGAGTGCTCCCAATCATAAAAGATACCAATGATAATATATCTATATGTGAAAACCTCTCTTTCCTTATTACTTCCTATTAATTGCAACAATGACCAAAGCTATGTCTGCCAACTCCCAACAACTTTTAATCATCATACTCTTTCTATGTGAAGTCATTACTCTCAATAAGATCAATATGAACTTTTTGTTTCTTTTATTCTTTTTCTCTTTTCTTTTATTCACCCAATATCATAGAAAAATAATCAAGCCCTTGACTCAACACTAATCTTTATTATATATAGCTCACGGACTTGATTACATAGAGAGATCATAAAGCAAAACTCAAAACTAGATCATGCCATAAACTTTATTCTACTAGATTAAGATATTATCAAAAGGATCGAACTAAGAAAAACGGTAAAGGTAAAAGTGATGGTGATACGATACCGGGGCACCTCCCCCAAGCTTGGCAGTTGCCAAGGGGAGTGCCCATACCCAGATACTCAATTCTTCTTTGTTGGAGGAGACGGCGGAGGTGTTGTTGATGATGCGGGCTTGTCATCCATCTTCCAAGGCATAGGTTCACCATCATAGAAAGATGATCGAGTCTCCGGAATCCTCAAATCTGCAGCCAAACTCATTCTTTTGAATCTATATTCATACTCATAGTTTTGGTTTTGAAGGTCATAGACTTGGGCTTGGAGGTGCTCAATCTTCTCATATAGCTTAAAGATGGCTTCCTCAGTGTTCTTGGCATCCGGCTTGTAACTGTTAGTGAACTCCGCGAGCATCATGTGGCTAGCGTTGATTCCACGCTCCACCATCCCCTAGCACTTGAAAACTTGTTGCTCCAATGCTTCGAGCCTCGTCTCTATGCTTCCGGTCCCCTTTGGTCCCTCTTCATCGCGGATGTGCAGCAACCCATCACGCAACTCAATGGTTTGAGGGTGTCGCAGCACCTCCGCGAGGTAAGGGTTGATGACCTTCTCGAAGAACTTGTCCTTGGAGGCGCTTGGGGCCGTCATGATAACCTAGATCTGTCAAAAAAACAGCTCGAAACAAAAACAGGAGATTATTGCGTGATACGGGAGTCAAAACCTCCGGGAGATTATATAATGAATTTTTACCGACCAAAATACATAATGTGCAAGAAAACGGAGTCCGGAAAGCACACGGGGTGCTCACGAGGTAGGGGGCGCGCCCAGGGGGTAGGGCACGCCCACCACCCTCGTGGGGCCCTCGTGTCCTTCCCGGACTGCTACTTATTTTTCTATTTTTCTCAATATTCCAAAACGGAGAAATATTGCCTTAAAAATTGTTTTGGAGTCGGTTTACTTACCGTACCACATACCTATTCCTTTTCGGAGTCTCAAACATTCCGGAAAGTGTCCCTTATGTATTCTTCCAGTGTTACGGTTTCAATAATATTGGTTTCAACATTTATGGGATTACCTAATATATAATGTTTAATTCTTTGACCGTTTACCACCTTCGGATTTGTGCCCTTGAAGTTGTTGATTTTGATGGCACCGGAATGATAGACCTCTTCGATAACATAGGGGCCTTCCCATTTAGAGAGAAGTTTTCCTGCAAAAAATCTTAAACCAGAGTTGTATAGCAATACATAATCACCTACATTAAACTCACGCTTTTGTATCCTTTTGGCATGCCATCTTTTAACTTTTTCTTTAAACAACTTGGAATTTTCATAAGCTTGGGTTCTCCATTCATCAAGTGAGCTAATATCAAATAACCTCTTTTCACCGGCAAGTTTAAAATCATAGTTAAGCTCTTTAATAGCCCAATATGCCTTATGTTCTAGTTCGAGAGGTAAGTGACATGCTTTTCCATAGACCATTTTATACGGAGACATACCCATAGGATTTTTATATGTAGTTCTATAGGACCATAATGCATCATCAAGTTTCTTCGACCAATTCTTTCTAGACCTATTGACAGTCTTTTGCAAAATTAATTTGAGTTCTCTATTACTCAATTCTACTTGACCACTAGACTGTGGGTGATATGGAGATGCAATTCTATGATTGACGTCATATTTAGCAAGCATTTTACGGAAAGCACCATGAATAAAATGTGAACCACCATCAGTCATTAAATATCTAGGGACTCCAAACCTCGGAAAAATAACTTCTTTAAGCATTTTAATATAAGTGTTATGATCAGCACTACTAGTTGGAATAGCTTCTACCCACTTAGTAACGTAATCAACAGCAACTAAAATATGTGTATATCCATTAGAGGCAGGAAAAGGTCCCATATAATCAAAGCCCCAAACATCAAACGGTTCAATAACAAGTGAATAATTCATAGGCATTTCTTGACGTCTACTAATATTACCAATTCTTTGACATTCATCACAAGACAAGACAAACTTATGGGCATCCTTGAAGAGAGTAGGCCAATAAAAACCAGATTGCAATACCTTATGTGCAGTTCTATCTCCAGCGTGGTGTCCTCCATAAGACTTGGAATGACACTTGCGTAGGATCTATTCCTGTTCATGCTCAGGTAGACAACGTCTAATAACACCATCTACTCCTTCTTTATAAAGATGTGGGTTATCCCAAAAGTAATGTCTTAAATCATAGAAGAAATTTTTCTTTTGTTGGTATGTGAAGCTAGGTGATATAAACTTAGCAACAATATAATTAGCATAATCAGCATACCATGGAGTACTACGAGAAGTACTTATAACATTTAATTATTCATCAGGAAATTTATCATTAATAGGTAGTGGGTCATCAAGAATATTTTCTAACCTAGACAGGTTGTCTGCAACGGGGTTCTCAGCTCCCTTTCTATCAACAATATGCAAATCAAATTCTTGTAGCAAGAGAACCCATCTAATAAGTCTAGGTTTAGCATCTTTATTTTCCATAAGATATTTAATAGCAGCATGATCTGTTTGAATAGTTACTTTAGAATCAACAATATCAGATTTGAACTTATCAAAAGCAAATACAACTGCTAAAAGCTCTTTTTCAGTAGTAGCATAATTTCTTTGAGCATTGTCTAGAGTCTTACTAGCATAATGAATAACATTTAATTTCTTATCAACTCTTTGCCCTAGAACAACACCTACAGCATAATCACTAGCATCACACATAATTTCAAAGGGTAAATTCCAATCAGCTGGCTGAACAACAGGTGTAGAGACTAATGCTTTCTTAAGTATTTCAAATGCTTCTACACAATCATCATCAAAGACAAATGGTATATCTTTTTGCAATAAATTAGTCAGAGGCCGAGAAATTTTTGAGAAGTACTTAATGAACCTCCTATAAAATCCAGCGTGACCAAGGAAACTTCTTATACCTTTGATGTCCTTGGGACATGGCATCTTTTCAATAGCATCAACCTTGGCTTTATCAACTTCAATACCTCTTTCAGAAACTTTATGCCCCAAGACAATACCTTCATTAACCATAAAGTGGCACTTTTCCCAATTCAAGACAAGATTAGTTTCTTCACATCTCTGCAAAACTCGATCAAGATTGCTCAAGCAATCATCAAAATAGGAACCATAGACGGAAAAGTCGTCCATGAAAACCTCACAAATCTTTTCACAGAAGTCAGAGAATATAGCCATCATGCATCTTTGAAAGGTAGCAGGTGCATTACATAAACCAAAAGGCATACGTCTATAAGCAAAAGTACCAAAAGGGCATGTAAAAGTAGTCTTTGATTGATCTCTAGCCGACACAGGTATTTGAGAGAAATCAGAATAACCATCTAGAAAGCAATAGTGTGTATGTTTGCATAATCTTTCTAGCATTTGATCAATAAAAGGTAAGGGGTAATGATCTTTCTTAGTAGCTTTATTTAATTTGCGGAAATCAATTACCATCCTATAACCTGTGATAATTCTTTGTGGAATCAATTCATCTTTATCATTAGGAACAACAGTAATACCTCCCTTCTTAGGGACACAATGGACATGACTTACCCACTCACTATCAGCAACGGGATAGATTATACCTGCCTCCAGAAGCTTTAGTATTTCTTTTCTTACCACTTCTTTCATTTTAGGATTCAGACGTCGTGGAGGATCACGAACTGGTTTGGCATCTGCTTCCAAATTTATTTTATGTTGACATAGAGTGGGACTAATGCCCTTAAGATCATCAAGAGTATATCCAATAGCAGCACGGTGCTTCTTCATAGTTTTCAATAATCTTTATTCTTCATGCTCTGAAAGGTTAGCACTAATAATAATAAGATATATCTTCTTTTCATCAAGATAAGCATATTTAATATTATCAGGCAAAGGTTTAAGCTCAAACACGAGATCACCCTTGGGTGGAGTTGGATCCCCTAAAATTTCAACAGGCAAGTTGTGATGCAGAATAGGTTCCTGTTTAAAGAATACTTCATCTATTTCCCTTCTTTCTTTTATGAACATATCATTTTCATGGTCTAGCAAATAGTGTTCTAAAGGATCACTAGGAGGTACGGCAATAGAAGCAAGACCAATAATTTCATCCTTACTAGGTAATTCTTCCTCACGATGTTGTTAACTAAATTTAGAGAAATTAAACTCACGAACCATATCATCCAAGCCAACAGTAACAATATTCTTAGTGCAGTCTATGGTAGCATTGACAGTATTTAAGAAGGGTCTACCAAATATAATTGGACAAAAGCTATCTTGTGGAGAAGTAAGAACAAGAAAATCAGCAGGATATTTAGTTTTCCCACACAAGACTTCGACATCTCTAACAATTGCAATTGGTGAAATAGTATCTCTATTGGCAAGTTTAATTATGACATCAATATCTTCTAACTCAACAGGTGCAATTTCATTCTTAATTTCTTTGTATAAGTCATGAGGTATAACACTAGCAGTAGCACCCATATCACATAAGCCATGATAACAATGATCTCCTATTTTAACAGAAATAACAGGCACGCCTACCACAGGTCTATGTTTATCTTTAGCACAAGGTTTAGCAATTCTAGCAGTTTCACCTTCGAACTGAATAACATGCCCATCAATATTATCAGACAAGAGATCTTTAACAATAGCAATATTAGGTTCTACTTTAACTTGTTCAGGAGGTGTATAAGTTCTAATATTGCTTTTACGAACAACAGTTGAAGCTTTAGCATGATCCTTTATTCTAACAGGGAAAGGTGGTTTCTCAATATAAGAAGTAGGAACAATAGGATCATTATAAGTGATAGTCTTTTCTTCAACTTTAATAGGTGAAGCTACGTTTACTTCTATGGGAGGATGATATTTAAACCACTTCTCCTTAGGGAGATCAACATAAGTAGCAAAAGATTCACACTATCTCAGAGTCAAGTCCATATTTAGTGCTAAACTTACGGAAAATATCGGTATCCATAAAAGATTTAACACAATCAAACTTAGGTTTCATACCTGACTCCTTACCTTCGTCGAGGTCCCAATCTTCAGAGTTGCGTTTAATTCTATCCAATAAATTCCATCTGAATTCAATAGTCTTCATCATAAAAGAGCCAGCACAAGAAGTATCGAGCATGGTGCGATTGTTTTCAGAAAGCCGAGCATAAAAACTTTGCATAATTATTTCTCTTGAGAGCTCATGATTGGTGCATGAATATAACATTGATTTAAGCCTCCCCCAAGCTTGAGCGACGCTTTCTCCTTCGCGAGGCCAGAAATTATATATATAATTGCGATCACGATGAACAAGATGCATAGGGTAATACTTTTGATGAGATTCCAGCTTCAATCTTTTATAGTCCCATGATCTCATATCATCACATAGCCTATACCATATCAATGCGTCTCCCTTCAAAGATAAAGGGAAGACCTTCTTCTTAGCAACATCATCGGGTATACCCGCAAGCTTGAATAATCCACAAACTTCATCCACATATATTAAGTGCTCATCAGGATGCTTTGTTCCATCTCTTGTAAAAGGATTAGCTAGCAATTTTTCTATCATACCCGAAGGATACTCATAAGGAATTTCATTTTCAATAGGTTCAGTAGGTTGAGGAGCAACTCTTTGCTCTACTGGACGGGGTGAAGATACCCCGAACAATCCCCTCAGAGAATTACTTTCCATAGTAACAAGTGACAGTAAATTTCAGCACACTATATAAATTTTTCCTTACCAAATTCCACCTACCAAAGGCGCTACACTCCCCGGCAACAGTGCCAGAAAAGAGTCTTGATGACCCACAAGTATAGGGGATCTACCGTAGTCCTTTCGATAAGTAAGAGTGTCGAACTCAACGAGGAGCCGAAGGAAATGATAAGCGGTTTTCAGCAAGGTATTCTCTGCAAGTACTTAAATAAGTGGTAACAGATAGTTTTGTGATAGGATAAATTGTAACGAGTAACAAGTAACAAAAGTAAATAAAATGCAGTAAGGTGTCCCAATCCTTTTGTAGCAAAGGACAAGCCAGAACAAACTCTTATAATAGGAAAAGTGCTCCCGAGTACACATGGGAATATCGTCAAGCTAGTTTTCATCACGTTCATATGATTCGCGTTCGATACTTTGATAATTTGATATGTGGGTGGACCGGTGCTTGGGTGCTGTTCTTACTTGAACAAGCATCCCACTTATGATTAACCTCTATTGCAAGCATCCGCAACTACAACAAAAGTATTAAGGTAAACCTAACCATGGCATGAAACATATGGATCCAAATCAGCCCCTTACGAAGCAACGCATAAACTAGGGTTTAAGCTTCTGTCACTCTAGCAACCCATCATCTACTTATTACTTCCCAATGCCTTCCTCTAGACCCAAACAATGGTGAAGTGTTATTTAGTCGACGTTCACATAACACCACTAGAGGCTAGACAACATACATCTTATCAAAATATCAAACGAATACCAAATTCACATGACTACTCATAGCAAGACTTCTCCCTTGTCCTCAGGAACGAACGTAATTACTCACAAAGCATATTCATGTTCATAATCAGAGGGGTAATGATATGCATATAGGATCTGAACATATGATCTTCCACCAAATAAACCAACTAGCATCAACTACAAGGAGTAATCAACACTACTAGCAACCTACTAGCACCAATCCCGGACTTTGAGACAAGAATTGGATACAAGAGATGAACTAGGGTTTGGAGATGAGATGGTGCTGGTGAAGATGTTGATGAAGATTGCCCTCTCCCGATGAGAGGAGAGTTGGTGATGACGATGGTGATGATTTCCCCCTCTGGGAGGGAAGTTTCCCCGGCTGAACAGCTCTGCCGGAGCTCTAGATTGGATCTGCCAAGGTTCCGCCTCGTGGCGGCGGAGTCTCGTCCCGAAAAGTTCCCTCTTATTTTTTTCTCATCGAAAGACCTCGTATAGGAGAAGATGGGCGTCAGAGAGCCACCAGGGGGCCCACGAGGTAGGGGCGCGCTCCCACCCTCGTGAGCAGGGTGTGGGCCCCCTGGCCTTCATCTTTGGCGTGGATTTTTCTTTATTTCTTTTAAGACGTTCCGTGGAGTTTCAGGACTTTTGGAGTTGCGCGGAATAGGTCTCTAATATTTGCTCCTTTTCCAGACCAGAATTCCAGCTGCCGGCATTCTCCCTCCTTATGTAAACCTTGTAAAATAAGAGAGAATAGCCATAAGTATTGTGACATAAAGTGAAATAACAGTCCATAATGCGATAAATATTGATATAAAAGCATGTTGCAGAATGGACGTATCAACCCCCTCTTGATAGTACGGTTTGTCCTACGACTCAAGTCCACCAAAAACAAACGTAGGAAGGAAAACCATCTTCACTCTAAAGCTCTGAGGGGCTTGAATAGTCTTGTGCCATATGATAGATTATCTGAAATGTTCAATGCACATGATTAGTCTGCAAATGCTTTGTCATCAATCACCAAACCACTAAGGAAGAAATATGCCCTAACACCTTGGTTTCATCATCCTTGTAGCCCCTACCGAAGAAAATAGATGATTACTAAAGATTAACTTTTTGACCATAAGCCTCTTCATATCTACGCAAACTCTGAGCCAACTCCATCATACTATTCTCCTCAGCCTCTAGAAAAACAATGTTGTCATCAGCAAAGAGCAAGTAAGTTATGTGAGAACCATCCCTCCCAAACTCCACTCCTCTAACCCGCTTCTCATGTTGAGCCCTATTGAGAAGAGCATAGAAGTCTTGAGCCTCAACAATTTCCATGTGGTTGATAATGTGTGTGAATTGTCATCTTAATGGCTTGTTGCCATATAGGATGAAGATTATAAGCTCTAATGATATATGGAACTTAATAGAATTTCCTCAGTGAGTTGTTGTGACGCTTGTGTTATTAGTATGGCATGCTCTTGTGTTGACTTGATTGAGCATGTATGTATAACTCAATCGTAAGGTTTTGTCATGGGTGAAGTTGACATGAGGCATACTATCTAAAGAAAGACAATTATGAAATAAGACAAGTGTTGGGACACTCATACCATAAGATAAGGGGGGTAACATTACTACCTTGTAAAGATGAAATATTTTTGGCGAGCCAAGACATTTCTATCTTCTATTTTATGACATAAAGAATCTGGTGGTGCCTCATACATTACTTGTATTGTTTGCCTGTTTTCACAAAAATACTACACATTTCATTTCTTTTAGAAAAACTTCACACATGAGTGCAACAACCAACCATTTATATTACAAAATATAAAGCATAATTGTCTGTTTTTTTATCATTTTCTACTTTACTGTTCATAAGGGTGCACGTGTACCCAGCATGCTCAGAAAAATATTTGCTATTTTACCATCGCCTACGTCTTTCGAGAAAAAAACGAGTCCACAGAGATTTGAGAAACCATAAAAACCTAGATGTAAAAATATGTAGGAAATTAGCATGAAATCTTTATTAACTATAGATACATTTTAGACATATATCACACGGTGTTTGACTTTTCATCCTCTTAGGTTGCAATAAGATTTTTACTGGTCATATTTACTTAGGAAGGCTCTGATCCCTTATCAGTGAGAATAGTCAGTGATAGTGTTCTGGGGCTCGGCTAGAGGGTTATCACGAGCCGTCCTAAGACATACTATCAGCCTGTGATGATGTGTTCGTGTCAATCTCACCAAAAATGGACTGCTCAATTGATTGGCTCCTAATTAAAATTAGTTAGTATGTTGATTCAAAATTAATCCTCCACTTTTTCCATTCGTTAGTTAGTCCGTTATAATCTTTGCCCACTGTCTATCCCATTCCAAACCCTCGCACTGCCACCAACGAGCCCCTCTTCTGTTCGTTTTCACTATCTCCGGTTGTTTGCGACCGCTCCTCTTCCTCATGCCAGCCTCCATCTTATCCAACCCCTCCCCCAACCGCTGATCCTGGCCATGGTGTTGTATCCGACGCCCCCGCGGCTACCCGGCACGGCCGCATCATAAAGATGGAATATTTTTGGCAAGCTAAGAAATTTCTATCTTCTATTTATGACAAAGAATCTGGTGGTGCCTCATACATTACTTGTATTGTTTGTCTGTTTTCACAAAAATACCACACATTTCATTTCTTTTAGAAAAACTTCACACATGAGTGGAACAATCAACCATTTATATTACAAAATATAAACCATAATTGTCTATTTTTTTTATCATTTTCTACTTTACTGTTCATAAGGGTGCACATGTACCCAGCATGCTCAGAAAAAATATTTGGTATTTTAGAATCGCCTACGTCTTTCGAGAAAAAAACGAGTCCACGGAGATTTGAGAAACCATAAAAACCTACATGTAAAAATATGTAATCTTACCTTCCAGCAATCTATTAGTAGGTTGGTTAAAAAATATACAAGAAATTAGCATGAAATCTTTATTAACTATAGATACATTTTACACATATATCACACGGTGTTTGACTTTTCATCCTCTTAGGTTGCAATAAGATTTTTACTGGTCATTACTTAGGCAGGCTCTAATCCCTTATCAGTGAGTATAGTTAGTGATAGTGTTGTGGGGGCTCGGCTAGAGGGTTATCACGAGCCGTCCTAAGACATACTATCAGTCTGTGATGATGTGTTCACGTCAACCTCACCCAAAATGGACTGCTCAATTGATTGGCTCCTAATTAAAATTAGTTAGTCTGTTGATTCAAAATTAATCCTCCATTTTTTCCGCTCGTTAGTTAGTCCGTTATAATCTTTGCCCACTGTTTGTCCCATTCCAAACCCTCGCACTGCCACCACCGAGCCCCTCTTCGGTTCCTTTTCACTATCTCCGGTTGTTTGCGGCCGCTCCTCTACCTCATGACAGCCTCCCTCTTATCCAATCCCTCCCCCAACCGCTGATCCTGGCCATGGTGTTGTATCCGACGCCCCCGCGGCTACCCGGCGCGGCCGCATCGTAAAGATGGAATATTTTTTGCGAGCCAAGAAATTTCTATCTTCTATTTATGACATAAAGAATCTGGTGGTGCCTCATACATTACTTGTATTGTTTGTCTGTTTTCACAAAAATACTACACATTTCATTTCTTTTAGAAAAACTTGACACATGAGTGGAACAATCAACCATTTATATTACAAAATATAAACCACAATTGTCTGTTTTTTATCACTTTCTACTTTACTGTTCATAAGGGTGCCCGCGTACCCAGCATGCTCAGAAAAATATTTGGTATTTTACCATCGCCTACGTCTTTCGAGAAAAAAAGTGTCCATAGAGATTTGAGAAACCATAAAAAACTAGATGTAAAAATATGTAATCTTACCTTCCAGCAATCTATTAATAGGTTGGTTAAAAAATATACAAGAAATTAGCATGAAATCTTTATTAACTATAGACACATTTTACAGGTTTTTGACTTCATCCTCTTAGGTTGCAATAAGATTTTTACTAGTCATATTTACTTAGGCAGGCTCTGATCCCTTATCAGTGAGAATAGTCAGTGATAGTGTTCTGGGGGCTCGGCTAGAGGGTTATCACGAGCCGTCCTAAGACATACTATCAGACTGTGATGATGTGTTCGCGTCAATCTCACCCAAAATGGACCGCTCAATTGATTGGCTCCTAATTAAAATTAGTTAGTCTGTTGATTCAAAATTAATCCTCCATTTTTTTCGCTCGTTAGTTAGTCCGTTATAATCTTTGCCCACTGTTTGTCCCATTCCAAACCCTCGCACTGCCACCACCGAGCCCCTCTTCGGTTCGTTTTCACTATCTCCGGTTGTTTGCGACCGCTCCTCTTCCTCATGTCAGCCTCCCTTTTATCCAAGCCCTCCCCCAACCACTGATCCTGGCCATGGTGTTGTATCTGACGCCCCCGCGGCTACCCGGCGCGGCTGCATCGTTTTGACGTGGCTGCTCTCACGTCGACCTGACACGGCGGCTTCCAAGTTGACCTGTTCCTTACCATTATGCTAGTGTTTAACTTATGCATGCACCAATACTCTTTTCTTGTATGACCGTGTACATACAATAAATTCATATAGCAAGGTATATGTCATATAAATTTTACATATTTCTTTTGAATTTGCCCTAGGGACTCACACCTGACATGTGGGACCCAATTGTTTTCCAATTTGTTTATTATAATATTTCTGTAATTAACATAAATGTACTTATATAGTTTTTGCATTCACGGTGGGACCACCGTTACTGCATGTAAGGAGATAAATAAACGATGGAAAAACATGTCACCAGGAACATCTAATGTGAGGAATCCACAAACCCAGTCCTATTATATTTAGTGTAGGTAATTTATATGTAATTTTTATTATGTTTGAGGTGTTTTGTACTTCCAGTGAATCTTTATAATAGATTTGATCCTTTTCAAAAAAGTTATATATTATTTTTATTTGCCATGGGGGCCACCAGTTAGTGTTAGGAGATAAAGGAATTTTCACAAAACAAAAACTAAAAGGAACTAAGAGAATATATTTTTTTTGAGGCAAAGAGAGACTGAGAGATGCAGTAGCGACCTGCGGCTCGTGTGCACTTTATACAAAACAAATGCCGTTCGGCCCATAATTGGGAAAATAAGGACCAATGACAAAAGAAAAAGAAAAGGAATAGGGAGAGATAGGCGCGAGAGCAACTAACTAAGGGGAACCCCTTACGGGGAGGTTCTCAAGTGTCATTTTTGGTGGGCTGACAGCGTGTCATTTGGCGCGCACTCAACTGCCGCCACGTTCGAGTGTTGGGCCCTCTCTTTGGTTTTTCTTTTTCTGTACGCGTTTTCGGCGTTTAGATGGTTTTCCCCTTTTTTGTTAGCTTTCCGATTTTCGCATGGTTTTCTCAAGATTTTGGAGAAAGCAATTCAAAAGAATGCGCGAAAAATATCTTTTTTTTTCTTTCACGAGAGACACATATTTGCTTCTTAAGAAGGCACAGGTTTGCTTACGCGAGAGAAATGGTTGTGCCTCTAGGAAAAGGAAAAATGCACGTTTTTTTCTTCCACGAGAGGCACATGTTTGCTTCTTACCAAGGCACATATTTGCTTCCGTGTGAGGCACAATTGTGCCTCTCAAAAATGAAAAAAAATGTAGTTTTTCTGGTTCCATGAGAGGCACAAACTTTCTTCTCGTCGAGGTGCCTCTGAGAAAGGGAAAAACGTGTTATAATTTTTGTTTGCTTCCACAAGAGGCCCAAAATTTCTTCTCGTGGAGGTGCCTCTACAAAGGGAAAAATCGTGTTATTTTTTTTTGCTTCCACGAGAGGCATAAGTTTGCTTTTTGTGAAGGCACACCTCCGCGAGAACACAAAAGAGGGAAAAATGCTTATCCACGAGAGGCATAAATTTGCTATTGTGAGAAGCAATGCTCCTCTCGGAAAGGGGAGAAAATAAAAAAAATGTTTTCAGCTAGGTTTTGTAAAAAAAAGTTTGTCAAATCTATTAAGATAGGATCTAGTTTTGAAGACCTCGACATGAGAAATCCAGCGGTAAAAACATTTTGGAATTTGAACGCACGGTTTAAGAGATGAAACGTTTTGAAAATTGAATCTATGAAAAAAAAGAAAAACTCCCAAGTTGCCACTTCTCGGCCAATGACGGAGTCGGAGTGACCTTTCCAAGGGATACCTAAGGGATTTCAGATGGGCACCCACTCAAGTGAGGACCTCCTATTTGGCGACCTGCGCACCACATAGAGGGGACAC
>NC_041386.1:570577616-570633910 GCF_002162155.2 Triticum dicoccoides
ACTATTTTTTATTTTATTTTTTCAATAACTTGGAATTTGAAAAAATGTGAAATTGAAAAAGACTTGTTTGAGAAACCATAAAATGTTCGTAAATTTTAATTATTCATGATTTTCAAAAATGTCAGAGAAATCATAAAAAGTTCACAAATGGAAAAAAATGGTAGTATTGTTTTAAACATGTTCACATATTCAAAAATTATCATGATTTCGAAAATATATTCATAAAACAACAATTTTTATATTAAATAGTTTTTGGGGAATTTTAAATGTTCATGGATTTTACAAAAAAATCACAAAAATCCAAAAATTGTTCTCGAATTTCAGAAATTATTCCAAAATTTCCAATTAACTTCGATGATTAAAAAATGTTTGCATATTCAAAAAATGATCATTAATTTGTAAAAATCTTTTTACTGAATATATTTGGGAATTTCCACAAAAATTTGGAAAATATTGATCAACTCAAAAATGTTCGCCGATTCAAAGAAATATTCATGAGTTTTAAACAAATATACATAATACCAAAAAATATTTACAATTTTTTAAAAGGCGTTCAGGATTTCAAAAAACTGTTCACAGATTTTAAAAAATGTTCATGACTTCAAAACATGTTAATGATTTCAATAAATGCTCATGACTTCAAAAAATGTTCACACATTCGAAATATGTGCACAAATTTGAAAGATGTTCGCAAAATGAAAAAGAAAAATAAGAAAAAAAATTAAGAATGGGAAATGAAAAAGAAAAAGAAGAAGAAAAACAAACATGGAAAAAATAAAATGAAAATTAAATAATAAAAATGTAAAATAAAAAACTGAAAATAAAAAAGATAAAGATAAAGGAATGAAAAACCAAAAAACACATGTTCAGACTAGGTTCAAGAACTTTTCCAAAACACAAGGAAAAAACATGCCGGCCTGGCCCATATGTTGAACCGGCGCGTGAAGATTCTATGGGCTAGCTCGCTATCCAGAGACCTACGTGCCAAATAGGAACCGTGCTTTGGCCATTGCTGTGCTGCGCTTGAGCAAGAGGTAGATGCTGGGCCAAGCAGCTGCGACCCGGATGTACAGTGTATATTTAATAATACGAAATTGGTTATTTCCAAACGTTTGGAAAATCCCAACAGATCCAAATGATCCCGTCACCATCCGATCCGCATCACGCGAGTAATCAGCGTCCTGACGATAGTTAGTTTCACGAGTGACATATGCGTGATGTCCTGGGCGAGTGGGTCCGAAGATTCAGTTTCACGAGCGACACACGCGGGGCGTCGCAGGCCCGAAGATTCGGTGGGTTGACCTTCTTCACTTTCATATCAGCAAAGCATGTTATTTTTTCGGGTTTATCTTCTCAACTTTGTCTCGCACAGCGCACTAATAAACTCCCCTAAGTACCACACTTCTTGTAGAACTAGATGATACCCCGCGCGTTGCTGCGGGAATTAGTTGCAATATATTTCAATCATATTTGATAATATGAAATATGAACATTGGATTAATAAATGAAACTAAAACAAAAACAATATATTTACTATATTTTATTATTGTATAGTTTTAAAATATCCAGCAAAGATAATAGCATAATATAATGCATGGTGGGTCTTCATCCATGCATGGATCTGCCAGATTCCTTTTAGAAAAACCAAAGCCAATAGTTACTTAATGGGTAAATTGAGAGAGTATCTGCCATCTCTGCAATTTTGTATGGGAAGATTGCACTTGGTTTTCCCTCAAAAAATAAAATCGCGCTTAATTTTGTTCATGCAATTATTCGCTGAAGACTTGACAGGTAGCATTGTCCATGGAATTAATGGCTAGCAACTTAGTTGCAGCTGTCCAATTGTTTGTATAAATTCGATGTTTCATGCTCTCTTTATAGAACTTAGACAATCATGCAAGGTCTCACTTCCCTTTACATATACCACCTGGGTGCAATTGATAACTTATAATAGTTTAGAAAGTAGTGAAGGCTGAATCGTTGCTATATGAATTTTTAAGAAGTACTTACGATTTCAAATGAAAAAATGGTATCTGCAGATGTACCGTTAATTTGCCAGAAACACATATGATTAAATTTTTATGCCATGAATTTTTAAGCCATCCATTTCTTATGTCTTCTACTAGCGGTGATGAGCCTGTGACTATATCCTATGACAATATAACCAAAGGGGTGATAAATGGACTATGCATTTGGAAATTAAAACAAAGTACATGCATGATACGTTGAAGCAACAAACCTGACAGTGTCAGAATTTTGCAATGATAAAGATTGCCGAATTCAAGAGTAGAGAAAATCTGCATCAGTCATTCGTACACGAAATGCTGATTTAGGAGCGAAGAATGTTGTCGACCGTCAGTGTTATGTGAGGTCATATTGATTGGGGTAAAATATAAGAGAATGTGTAGAATGCACCTTATACCTGCAAACAAAAATGAACAAACCATATGTTATTGCCAGAACATCATATTGTATAACATAGAGATAATCGTAGTGACTACATTAACCATAAGAAATCTTGAACAGATGATCCCGTCATACGATGCATAGTGTTAATCTCTGCAGAAGAATAAAAATGCAGCAATAAGCTAGCATCACTGCTTATCTCTAAGGCGTAAGATTGCCAACGATCAGAAGGTTGAACAGAGATCAGGAGACAGGTATACGGGGCCATCCTGATGAACAACAGTGAGGAAGGGGATGGAGTTAGAATGCAACAATAAAGGTTTCAAAGCTCAAATGCGGGAAGAAACATTAGAGCTTACCTCCATGTAGTAGTAGAAGTCGGAATTCCATATTTACGACTGCGTGTGGCCTGCTGCAAAAAGATACAGGAGCACGGGCCCATCCCAAAAAACAACAGCAAAGAAATAAGATAGATCCAAATGCTATGGAGTAGATGAATCAGAAGAGAAATTACAACATTATATTAATTAATCAACCTTGTTTACACACGGTCGAATTTCCAGTGTGGGATGCTGGTGGTTGTACGGTTGGCCGACACATATGGCCGAGGGCAGAAGGCCACGACTGTGTGGACACAAGAAGACGCCGCGACTGGCTTGGGCGGCTCAGACGACCGGTGGAGGAGCGGCACCGGAGTCACCTTGGCCGGAATAGAGACATAGAAGGGATGGGAGGACCACGGCACCGTGTACGCCGTCTTGACAACGCGGGCACCACACTGGCAAGGGGAGCGTAACCACGGAGAATCCCAAACGGTCGCTCAAGCAAGTCGGATCGGCGGTCCTGCCGGAGGAGCGCCTAGCGTGGAGATGAACGCCCAGCCGCCGCTCCATACAAAGCGTTGAAGATGTGTAGCGGCTGGACGGGAGAAAAGAAAACAGGCGCTGGAAGGGGAGAAGACTACGCTGAACACAGGTAACAGAGAGATGGGCATTAAACTGATTGAATTCCTAGCGGCGCATACGGTAAAAGGTTTTCTAGGGGTGCACACATTAAGAGATCACGATTGTAGGCTTCGAGCATCTACTGATCCAATGGCTAATAATAATTTGGGTTTCCCTTGAAAGAAATTGGGTGATGTGGCGCATACAAGATGGATTAGACTCATGTGAATGCTGACGTGGCATTAAGATGATGTGGACAGTGTACATGTTGAGAGAACTGGTAGTAGTGGGGATCAACTTCTTAAGAATGTAAGATTCAAACTTCTTTTTTTTTGTCTTGCGTGTTCAACATCTCACGACACTTTCTTTTTTTGTAAGAAGTTTTTTTACCAAGACATAATTTTTTTGTTTGAAACGTAACCCATCACAGACTTGATAATTTACGCACCGTGATAACTTTTATCTAAAGAAAAATGTTGAAACAATCCTCCGGATAATTTCCTTGTCAATAGTCTGGTAATATATACACCGCAGGCCTGGCAACATATGTACCAAAAACCGTGATAACTTTGAAATAATAGTTGTTCAAAACATAACCCGATAACTTATATGAAAATAGTGTGGTACTATACAGACCACAAAGTTGATATCTCACATACAAAACACCGCAATAACCTTTTGACCCCAAAAGAGAAGTTGAGAAACATACCCCTGGTAGTTTCCGCGTGTAATAGCATGATAATATACGCACATCAGAGCTGATAACATTTTTGCCCAAACGTGATAACATTTTAACCTGTAAAAAGTTAAAAATATCACCGGCAACTCATGTGTAAATAACATGGTAATATATGCACATCAGAGTTGATAACTCATTTACAAACAACACGGTAATTATTGACCCGGTTAAAACTTGTTAAAAAAACAAACCCTGATAGCATGATAATATACTCACAAGAGAGATGATAAGTCAAATATAAACATCGCCAGTAACTTTTGACCCTGAAATAAAAATTGTTCAAAAAATATATCTCCGGTAGCTTATGTGAAATAGTCCTGGTTATATACGCACAACAGATGTGATAACCCATGTACAACACCGTGATAACTTTTGACTTCGTGATAAAAATATTGGAAAACACATCATTGATAATTTCTGTGTAAATAACATGCTAATATAATATGCGCACAACAAAGCTGATAACTTACTTAGCCCATGCGTGGTAACATTTTTGATCTGGGGAATAGAAGTTCCAACATCTCTCGGTAACTTATATGTAAATAACATGGTAATATACGCATCGTAGACCTGATAATCTATATACAAGCACCATGGTAATGTTTAACCCGGGGAAAAAAGTTGTTGCAAAGCATACCCCACCATAACTTCTATGTAAACAACATGGTAACTTACGTACCACATGCGTCATAACTTACTTAGCCCTAACATGATAACTTTTTGACCCAAATAAGTCAATGGAACATATCAACCTATGATCTAGTTTTGGAGGTCTTGTCGCGATAAAACATGATAACTTACTTAACCTTAACATGATAACTTTTTGACCCAAAAAGTCACTGGAACAAATCAACCTGTGATCTAGTTTCGAAGGTCTTGTCGCGGCAAATTTTTAGGTCGAAACGAATTTTCAATCTTACCAATGGTTTGAGCCGCAAAACATGTTCAAGTTCTGAAATAGGAGAATTTATGATGATATCAAGTTTTTTATCCTCTGGTGCATGCATGCATGTGTATGTGGGGAGAAGGTTGGAGTAAACTTCTTTTATGCCCTGGCAATTGCTATATAGACACATGATAACTTATGCACCACTTATGCGAATATTCGTTTTTGAGCCCGGTCTCAAATGCTCCCGTTATCCACACCACGAGCTCGCATATGGATCTGTGTTGTCAGGCGTATTTACCGATAGTATATCCCGCTTTTTAGGCCGCGCACCAGGCACGCAGAACAGGGAGTCATTGCACGGCTCAGCCTTGTTTCTGAGCGGCCGGGCACACAAACGGCTACCAGATGAGAACATATTAAATGCAGCTCGCCCACCCACCCACAACCAACAGTTCGCATAAAAAATCCTCATCGTCCCACTGCTAACCCTTTTGCAGCTCGGCTGCCATGTCCAGTGCGTCTTCCTCCTTTTTTTGAAACAAGTCGTCTTCCTCATGTCTCCCTGTGTCAGCATACTAGGGCGTGTTTGGTTGCCCGCATTAGGCCCAGCCTGGCCCAGGCGGGAAGAATTTGGCCCGTTTGGTTTCCTGCATTCACTGTGCGGCCCGCATCGCATGAAACTTAAAGCACATCCAGGCCAGGCCCAGGGGAAACGCACGAATAGGCAGTAGCTCACGAGCCTGGCTCGGGCGAGGCAGGGGAGGGCGACGTGCTTCTCCCCTCATGCGAGCAAGGGAGATGGCGCGAGCTCGCCCGCGTCGCCGAAAAATCGGCGGGAGGATTTCGGCTCATCTCCCGCCGCTCCACCCCTATTTAGCCCCTCCTCACCGCCCCAACTCCCGCCACCATTCTTCCTCCGTTCACGCTTTCCTGCCGACGCGCATCGGAACCGACGAGCAGGTAAGTGGCGCATCTTCATCGGCCGGCGGTCCACGGCGTCGGAGCTCCTTCACCGGCCGGCGTTCACCTTCCACCACCATCCCCCCTCGTCCTCAAGCTGCAGCCATGGCCTCTGTGAGTTCAATCCCCCTTTCTCTCTGTTCCTTCTAGCTAGATCTGAGCTACAGCTAGTGTTTGATCTAGATTGATGGTTGATTAGGGATCTGATTTGTGAGCTGATATGGTTGGTTGCTATGCTGCGGTTGCAATTTGTGGTAGGGCTAGATGTTCAAGCATGTGGTAGGCTAGATTACTAGTAGAGTTTGAAGTTGAACCTTGTGCTTGTGTTGAATCATGCTTAGATCTATGATTTGTAGCTATTGGTGGTCCATTTGTAGCATGCTGTTTGTTGTAGATGTATGTTCCTGCTCATAGATTGTCTGGTATGCTTAGTATGATAGTGATGAAGCATGTGCTTGCTATGATAGTGATGAACCATGTACATGTATGCTCCTGCTTTCATGGATTGTCCGGTATGTTGTGTGCTATGCTCACTGTCAATGCATGCTACGATTGTAGGGCATGACCACGCAGACGCAAGATCTTAGTCAGGCCCTTGTCGTGTCCGACAACCAGTTTGCTCCATCGTTTGTCGAGGACTCGCAGCCTATGGCCCAGATGGCACCTGATTCAGAGGTGTTCGAGTCTGATTCCCTCTATGTGCCAGTAGTGCTCGTTGAGCCAACTCCTACTGTTGCTGTAGCCGCTGCAATCAAGCTAGCAGCAGCAAAGGCAAAGAAGGATGGTAGGTCGAACAACATGAAGTGGCAGCCGTTCATGTCCACGTTCGTGCTGAAAAAGATGTGTGAGCTCATCTCTAGTGAAGTTAGGACTGACAAGGGCTTCAAGGAGGTGCACTTGAACACCGTTGCGAAGCAGGTGTTCGAGTTCTGTGGGCAAGAGGTGTCTGCCACCCAGGTGTACAACCACCTGAGGAAGTGGAGAAGTCGGTGGATCCAAGTGTCCAAGCTGAGAGACCTTAGCGGCGCCTCATGGGATGAGAACACTTGCTCCATAGTTCTGGAGGCAGAGCACTATGCCTGCCATGTGGCGGTTAGCTCACATCCCTCTTCCTTTTCATACTGTCCACCATTGCCTACTCCTAATCGCAACTAACAACACTTGTGTTTCATTCTTAGGACCACCCAAGGGACACTGAGTTCCTCAACACACCCATCCAGAACTACAACCAGATGCAGCACATCTTCTCCTTCGGGCTGGCAACTGGGAAGCATGCCATGGGATCGGGTGAGCCTCTTGGTTATCCCATGCCAGACTTTCCTGGGACACCGAACGTCGAGGATATGATGGCCCTGACAAGCCGCTGCGAAGCCCTTCGACAAGCCATTTGACCCCGTCCATGATAGGAAGAGGAAGATAGGAGGCCTGATGGAGGAGGAGATCAATGTCTTTTACAGCATGACTAAGGCGGTGAAGGAGGTGGCAACAACCATCAGGGAGTGCAAGCCCCTCGACGTCCACCCTGACCTGTATGGCGCTGTCATGACCGAGGGTGGATTCAGCGACGAGGCTCTCATGGCAGCTCTCAGCCACCTGCTTGACAACAAGGCCCAAGGTGTTGGGTTCGTTGCCATGGCCGATGCTCACAGGGTGCTGTGGCTCAGGAGCTGGCTGGGCAAGCACTACTACTAGGGTAGTGCTGCCTATGAGCGTGCATGATCCCCGACGGCAATGGCGGTGGCGACGACGACGATGACGATGACGACGTACATTTTGTGTAGCTAGGGCTCAAAAACTATTTGATGGTCTGTATATTTTGGTGAGGTGGTAATGTGGTATATACTAACCCCTCGCGCTGATGGTGAACTTGCGGTGGTAGGACGACACCCTCTTTTGGATGTGGTGGTAGGTTAACACCAAGGTAGTGCTAGGTTGAACTTGCTATGTTGTATGATCATGCATGCTTTACTTCTCTTCTGCTCCATTGTTCTTTGTGTGCTACTTTGCTTGCTACTTGTGCTCCATTGATTTGCTGCTTCAACTCTTGCTCTTGTGCATTGCTAGGGCAAGTGGTATGCCGTGTTCATCGGTGAGGTTCCAGGGGTTTATAGTTCATGAGAAGAAGAAAATGCACAAGTGGCATCATATAGCAACAGCAACTATAGAGGGTTCAAGACTAGGCAAGCAGCATAACAAGCTTACTCCGCCTGGGTGCGGAAGCACGGAGGCAGCAGTGTCGACAGTGCCAAGGTTGGAGCTGTCAAAGTGGAAGCTGCTAAGGTGGATCGTCAGTTCGGCCTGAAGCTGAAGAACTTCATCATCTTCGCCCAGTTCATCACCATTGCTGTGTTGTGGCGTTGGTGTGCTAGGTGTGGGTAAGCTCACCAACTAGGGTACAAGGTAAGCACAACATGTACGCTGTATGCAAGCAAACGCCGTGTTCATGTGCCGCTAGGGCCAATGCAACCAACCAAACAAAGTGCACTTGCGTATTACCTAATGCAGGGACTAGGGATGCAGGCAACCAAACAAGTTGCATATGGCGTATTAGGGCCTGTTTTTTCTCAACCAGACTGGGTTGAGAAGGATATGCAATGCGACTACTGTTCCAAACTGGAACCAAACTCGCCCCTATCTTCTTCTCATTGCATGTCCGTTTTGCGGCTCAGAGCTTAAGACTAATGTCGCTAGGACGGGCGTCAGGTTCAGACATTGGTTCTACAAGTGCGTCGAGTAAGCCCAGATCATGTCTTCACACTAAGCTGTGATACTGAACTCTCCATCTGCATCCGCAGGCACGCGAGTGTCGTTTCTTTGACTTTCAGACCGCGTATGTGAGAAGGGATGACTCCTTTGCAGATCACCCGTGCTCAGCAACGAGCCGGTGGGCACCAAAACACTCAGTTGTTTGGTGTTCCTACTGCACACAATGCCCATCAGGGTAACCTTGCCACGTACTACCTAGTGTAAAAATGCTCTTATATTATGGGGACGGAGGGAGTAGATCGCTCCTCATCCTAACCAGGCTCAGAATCAGTCAATCCCGCCGACAGACCCGACGGTCGACAACCAAGTTCTCAGGCTGGTTGCTGCCGTCGCAGCTGCTTCCGGATCCCAGGCGATCGTAGCAGCAGCTGTCTTGCTTGCAGATCCATAGAAACTTAACCTGTCGACTTCATGAGAAGGAACTCTAGGCCATTATTCTCCATTCTCCACTCTGCCCCTGAGGCGAAAACTTGAAAACTTCAATCACATAAAACTAAATCCCAGGCACCCTCCTGTGCCCCAGCCCTTCCTGCGCCGTTGGCCATTCCGGCCAAGGCCACTAGCCCCCGTCCCTACCTGCCAGGCAGGAGCGCCACCCACCCTCCTCGCGCCATGCGCTCCGCCTCCCCCGCCGGGTCGGCGCGCTCCTCGCACTCCCACGGCAGCGCTGGATCTGGCTGGGGCATCCCTGCGTCCGTGGCCGCTCCTGTTAGATCCGCCGGTCCGTCGAACGGGCTGGTCTCTCCGCGGCCTCGTCTCGCGTCAAAGGCGTGCCCCGCTCCTCCGCCGCATTTCCTGCTGCGGGGCGAGTGCTCCAAGGACGCGCCACCCTCTCCTCCTGCGGTCCGTGCGGAGCGCCCCCGTTCTGGGAAAGGCAGGCTCAAGTCCATTGTGGTTGTGCCATCTCCTCCGCCCTCTCCTTCCTCTTCTGTCGACGGAGACGGGTGGACGGCGGTCAAATCCAAGAAGCAGCGCCGCGCCAGCAAGAACCCTGTAGGCGCTCCTAGGCGCTCCAGGTCAGGGCGGTCCGGCCGGCGCCCCGCCATTAATGCCTCGAGCGGTCGCGCTGCCTTCTTAAGCCTCTTCGATGGGCCGTGCTTCCGCTGTCTCAGCACCCTCCACCGTGTAGTAGACTGCAGAGATCCCCTGCATTGCATCATTTGCAAGCAGCCGGGGCACTTCGGCTGCGAATGCTCGCAGAATCCAAGGTTCAAAAGTAGAGTTCCGACGCAACTCCCCGCTCGCGGCCCGATCAGAGACAGGCTCCGCTTCCCCACCCCACCACCGGCCCCGCTGCCGGCCGCCATGGATCGCCAAGCCTACCACACCGACCCGTCTCGTCGCCCCCGCTCCAGCCACAAGATCATCATCGCCACGCTGGCCATTGAGCACCAGGAGTTCCTCCTCCGCAAGCATACGATGGTGCTCATGGCGGCAGTGTCCCAGCACGCCGCCAACCCCATGGCGGTTGGCCGGGCCATCGAAGAGCAGCTGCACACGCCTCCCCACCTGCTGCGCGTCACCAGCCATGACCCGGAAGACTTCTTCGTCCGGTGCACAAGGAGAACGCAGTCCGCCGCGGGCATGTAAAGGTGGACGGCGTCGTGTTCGTGATCAAGGGCTGGCACGAGGACGACCACGACGTGCCAGACGACTGCAAGTTCCACGTCCGTGTGGTCATCGAGAGGATGCCCATGCAGCTCTGGTCACTGGAGGGCGTCGTCGAAGTGCTGGGCGACCTCTGCATCGTGGACCGCCTCGACAGCCGCACCCACGAGCGCGGGCACACCAGGTCGTTCGCCTGCTGGGTGTGGGTCTCCGACGTCGCGCACATCCCCACCAAGCGTACCATCTGGCGCGCAGCGCGGAGCGCGGGCCGGGTGGAGGCCATGCTTGGTTTCTCACCGCCAGGTCACGCCGCCCCCGGCGTCAAGCGCCGTGGTCTGCTAGTGCACATGGACCGAATTGAGGATTGGACCCCGCGATCCCCGCGCTCGTCCCGTTCTCGTCAAAGCAGCCTCCCCTCCTCGGAGTCCGACAACGACGCCCCCTTCCCGGCGATCTACCCGGGGACTTGGAGCAGGCATGTTGAGGACGGCCAAGGGCGCCACAGGCCGGAGGCGATGGCCTCCTCTGGCTGCCAGGGCCTGCAGTTCGGGAACGGAAGGCGCGACCGTGATGACCACGACGACAACCGCGGCGGCAGGCGTTCCTGGAAAGACACCCTGCTGGGCCGGAGTCTCAGCCGCGAGGCCGCCGCAAGCAAGAAGGAACCGCCTAGGCATAGGAGCCGCACGCCGGTGAGCCACCGGCACGGGCCGGGCTGCCGCAAGGACGACGTTGTGCTCCGGGCCACTCCTCCTCAGCCGCTCTGTCGCCCGCCTCCTCCACCGCCTGCCCTGCCTCCTCAAGCCCCTCCGTCGGCCTGCACCTCCCCCGACCCAGTCACATACTTCTTCAATGATGGCGCAGGCGAGCTGGCTCCTCCACAGCGTGCTGACCGCATGCTGATGGAGATCGAGGGGGTGGTCGAGGGCGCACTGGCCGCCCCTCTGGAGTTTCAAGACGGTCAAGGCGATGGTCAATTTGGGACCCACCCGGGGCCCACCCCTGAGTCACCGTCTGGCGGGGCCCTGCCCTCTTGAAAGGACCACGATGTCGCCTAGAGGGGGGGTGAATAGGCGTTTTAAAATCTTTTACGGATTTGGCTATATCCTAATGCGGAAATAAACTAAGCGGATACTTTTCAAGAACAAATCCTAAATATACTAGGCTCACTAAGTGCACCAACAACTTAGCATAAACAAGATGAGAACAACAGGATATGAGTAAGCACAAGTAAGTCACACAAACTTACTCAGTGTATATCACGAGGTATGGAAATGAATAATACACACAACCACAAGTAAGCAATACAAGCTTACACAAATTGTATCACAATATATGGAATTTAATGATACAAGCAAACTCAAGTAAGTTACACAAACTTACTTGAGCAATATCACAATATATGGAAGTTTATAACACAAGTTAGCAATTCACACTAATCACAATGTATATCAATAGTAGCAAGTATGAATTGCGGAATATGAAGTGTAGGCCAAAATAATCTCTACAAGGAAATGGCCAACACAATATAATCAACCACCACAATATAATGAGGACAACAAGATATAGTGAATGCAAGGTCAAGAGACCAAAGTAAACCACAAGTAGTGGCTAAGGTTAGAATTAACCGAAGACACGGAGACGAGGATGTATCCCGATGTTCACTTCCTTGGAGGGAAGCTAGTCACCGTTAGAGAGGTGGATGTTACCACGAAGGCACACCAACGCCATGAAGGCTCACCCTATTCTCCTTGAGATATCACCACAAAGGCGATTCTCAACCACTAGTGGTAGACCTTGAGGCGGCCTCCAAACCTTCACAAACTTTCCGGGGGACAAATCACAAGTTGATTCCTCACCGGAGCACTCCTACCGCCTAGGAGTCTCCAACCTCCAAGAGTAACAAGATCAAGGGGGAAATGCTCAAGACTTGCTCAAATCACGAATTGCTTTGGTCACAAGAGGGAGAGGGAGAGGATCTATCTTTTGATTGGAACAACTCTCAAGAACACTCATTAATCTCTCCGGGATCTAAGATTTGGTGTAGGAGAAGTGAGAGGGAGCCACTTGTGTTCTTGGGACGATTTGGGATGAAGTGCTCAACCCTCCCCCGGAGTGGGAGAGGGATATTTATACCCCCAAAGAAAATAGAGCCGTTTCCCGCAGTTGTTGACCTACCCGGATGATCTGGACGCATACTCGGATGATCCGGGCAATGCCCGGATGATCTGGGAAGGTCAATATACAATGTGGTGAAGTAGATACCCGGATGTCCGGGGACATAGCCGGATGATCCGGGCAATTCCCGGATGATCCGGGTGGGTAGCCGGATGATCCGGCTAGCGGAATAAGCTTCTGTGATGAATTTTACGAATAACCCGGATGATCCGGGCAGGAACCCGGATGATCCGGGCAAAGCCCGGATGATATGGGAGAGGACCCGGATGATCCGGCCAAACCAAACTGCTGCAGCCTAGAAACTGAAACAGGCACAACTTTTACATCCGGACTCCGATTTTGATGATCTTGGGCTCGTTTTGAAGCTATGAAAAAAACCCAGGTCCTCACATAGAGAACCACCCAAGATGAACCAAAATGGAGGATGCAAAATATGCAAAAGTTTTATCATGTATTTGGGTAACCTATTTGGCTTTGGATTTTCTTTGGTATATAGGATATGAGTGGAATTGTGTAGAGAAGATGTTGACTTGAGCAAATCTATCACGAACCCCTTTGATCCCCTCTTAATAGTGCGGGATCCCTATAACTCAAGAATCATAAAAGGTCTACACTACATAGCTATCAATAATCCATTCTTGAGTGTATGTGTTCTTTCGGTGTTCATCACTCCACAACACTAACGTCGAAGGAACTAATACCTTTGACTCGAGCCTTTCACTTGAGCTTGAAGTTGAAGTTTCTTCTTGGATCAAGTTGAATGGCAAGACATTGGTGAAGTCTTCAAGTAGCTCCCCCATACACAATGTGGGAAGCTTTGCTTTGTATTTCTCTTCATGTGTCCATCATGTGATCATCCACAAGCTTCAAGCATGTAATCCTTCGGGATAGTTATCTTGAACTTGCCCTTGTCAACCATGATCATCAACACTTGATGTCATCCTCTCATAGACACTTGAAATATCTCTCTCGATGCGAGCCCATGAGAATCTCCTCTCAAAAACATAGGCAACACATAGTATGGGTTAGTACACAAAGCGCAATTGACAAATTCTGACCATACCACAAGATCTCATGTGGCACATGATTTGCGCTTGTGTGTTGACCATCTTTGAATTCAATCTTCGATCTTCATCTTGGTCAACCTTAATCTTTGCTCCATGATTAATCTTGATGCACAACTACATGTATATGGCATTCATTCCGAATCCATTCAATATCCTTCTTGCATCACCCATGGAACAAACCTTCCTATATAACTTGATGTCATTGTTTTTTCATAGGAATTGTCATTCATTATCAAGTCTCAATGCATATATAGATGTTGATGGATTTAATCCACCAATTCATCCAATATTCTTCATGCATTGCAAATGGAACTTTCCTTCAAATGTATATCTTAGTGCAAACATTTGTCCATTAGGATTGTCATTTAATTACCAAAACCACACATGGGGACTACATGTACTTTCAATCTCCCCCATTTTGGTAATTGATGACAATCTCAACAAGAGGGTTTATATAATGAATTTTTAAACAAGCATGAAATTTATCCAAGGATAAATTGTATACTTGGGATGGTTGTAGTATCATCAATACACTACACAAGCATTTGATGATAGTACACCCATAGTATATAGAGCAAACTCCCCCATAATATATGAATTTGTGAATGAACTTTGAATGTCATTGCATATATTGGTTGACATAAACTAGGAGAAGATTTCTCTATATACAAGACTCATACATGCAATAAGAATATATAACAAGGTAGATATGCATGAGTGACAACAAGAACTAGAAAAGATATTTATCTTAAACCCTCTAAATTTATCTTAAACCCTCTAAACTTTCTCTATATACAAGACTCATCCATGCAATAAGAATATATAACAAGGGTAGATATGCATGAGTGACAACAAGAACTAGAAAAGATATTTATCTTAAACCCTCTAAACTTCTCCCCCATTGGCAACAAATGCCAAAATGGAAGACAAAACATCTAGCAGACCAATATAGTATGAGTTCCTCCTTGATGTGTGCATATAACAAAATGTGAGTGAAAGCAAATGCACATATTCAATGATGAACAATTAAAGGAGCTCGAAATCTATAGAATGCAACCAGATATGAAGATATGAACTTTTTCATGTATAAAAATTTCTAAGTGGCCTATAATAATCATGATATGTATCCACAAAGAAACTCGTATACACAAAAAGAAAGGTTGCAATTGATAAGAACATGATATCCCCAAGTGAATCCACTATTATACAACTTGAGCCTAGTCATAATAGCAAGGCACATGGCACAAAGCACATGGCACAAATTGATCTCATTTGCATAACACAAAGTGAAGCAAGCAATCAAAAGATCCGATGAGCCAAAAGAATAAAAGAATATTACGATTTGGGTAAAGGAGTGTTCTAAGGAAAATAGAGAAGCTCCCCATGATTTGTGCATAATTGATTTTTTTTATTTGGATACAAGTGCACAAAATAGGATCATCACTCCCCCAAAATCAATAGGAACACACAACAATTGCAAGCAAACATAGATAAGAAAAGAAGCCTAGCATTTGCAACAAACATATGGTTGAGCAACATGTACATGAGGCAACCTAAGAATAGGCACAACCAAAATGATGTGTGTGAGACACGTCAAAGCACTTGAGAAGACTAGTATAAGGATGAGAATTAAGCATCAACATAGCCTTGAGTAAATGAGATACAAGGTGCAAGACATGTCCTTCCCACACACATGAAGTTAAGAAGGTCACACACACATCAAGAAAATGGGTTCACAAGCTCACTAATAGCAAACTAAAAATAAAAGCTTGTGACAACCCATGATGAAGATAGGAAATAATAGGCTTGTCAAGACAAGCATGAGGACAACAATCTTCACCAAACATGAGTGCACTAAGATGGAAAGAGGTAAGACATGCACTCATTCAACAAATGCTTCCATGGAGCCACCAAAAAGATATAAAAAGTGAATGAAATGGTGGACATGAAAGAATAGGGATATCAACTAGAGATGTAACTTCTCTCACGTGTATAAGATACTAGGTAGATGATATCCACAAAGAAGGATGTACACATAAAATAGTTACAAAAGGAAGGAATAAGATATCAAAACGGGAGTCATAAAATATACAAATGAGATCTTTGCTTGAAAGCATGACACATGGCTTAATATAATCTTATTGTATATTAATGAACTCCAAACACACAACCATCAAAGACATCACAACTAGCAACAAGAGATCATTGTTGGGATGCTTTGAGAAAGGAAACAAGTATCACAGGAACGAGTCAAGAAATTCATGCCATGATGGAACCTACACAAGGTTGACCTCATTTCTATATATATGCATGAAGTAAATACTTGTTACCGAGATAGCATTGGTATGAAGTTGTAGATCAATAAAATGTCCAAGCTTGGCTCTAATTTCCTCATAGTGCCACCACCTTCATGAATAAGCCAAGCACCCAATGCTTCTCAAATGTACCTAAAACATTTTAAGTACAATATGGTCCCCAAACTTATTGGGTCCGACGTAGTTAGCATAACTACAACACATAGGGTAAAACCACTTAAATATGTGCCTATTGATATGAATTTGAATTTCATGCACATCATAGCTATTAAGAATTTGATGGATTTACCATATATATATTGGATCAAATAAGGCAAACAAGGCATGTGAATTTACACATAGTAAATATGCATGCATAAGCCTACCAAAATCCAGGGAGATACAAATAGGACAAATGACCACATAACTATTAATACTTCCAATAACAACACTAGTCATTCATGTTGTCCAAAATGAATCAAAGTGACAAATCAACATATGATAGCACACAAAGTTCAACATATGAACCAAGAAAAAAAACAATGAGCATATAAGATATGCATTGCACACATACTCATAGGAATATCCCACTCAAGTAGATATAGGACACTATAAACAATGATATAACAAACTCTCATATAGAGCAATAAGATGAATTCGAACAAAATGGTATTTCGGGTTATCATTGGGTGTAGAAACCAAATAAGTACATGATCATCTATACTAACACAAGCATAACATGAGAGTTTAGGAATAACCACAATGCTTGGATAGCATAATATTAACATTCCGACTAGATAGATAATCATGAAAAGCAATAATTGGAATAGCTTTAATCAAATGATTTTCCAAATATGGTTTTAAAGATAACCATGGGCAAAACCGCACAAGAATGCCATACGTAAACACGACATTGCATGCCACGGAGATATAAGATAATCTCAAATATAAATTCTAGGTGGCATCCCTCACTTGTTCATATTAACAAGGATTGTGATATGCACAAAGCATATCACTCCCCCATAATATGATGATCCATGTATTATCCACAAGAAGCAAATGAAACCCAACTAAGGATAATTAATGGATGAGAATTTGAGTTTCAAATGAGCTTTACATACCACATAGTACCTTGATAATATTGCACTAACAATACTAGGTGGTATCCCACATACATACACCTTTAAGGTTTGTGATATCCGTAAAACATAGCACTCCCCCATAATGTGATGATCCAGCCAAGGAAGATTCAACTAATGAAGCAATAAAGGCTTGAAACCACACACGCACAAATATATGAAGTGCATTGTGACCTACACATGCTAGATAACACAAATCAAGCATACTAGGAAGCACAACTATAAAAGCACATGCTAGGTACAAAACCTAAACATGCAAGGGACATAGTAACTTTCAATGTAAACAATGCAAGTACAAGTTACCGCAAAGAGGAGCATTGGATTGATAGATATGATGATAATCCACTTGACTTGGCATTAACCATAACATATGGTGAAAATAGTTTTTCTTCATGAAGTAGCCAAGTCTCCAATGCCCTCCACACACCTATTGATCAAGTTTGTGCTTGATGGTCCCCAACCAAGTTGGGTCCTAAGAAGTTAGTAACAATAGGCTTGGCAACCCAAATGGTCTTGTCCACTTTCAAACTTCTCTGGGAACCCACAAACTTGGCAAACACATTGCCAACAATATCCTTCTTTAGAGAATAATGATTATTGACTATAGGAGGCTTAGATATGTTACCGTTGGAACAAGATGAAGCTATGTGTCCCTTCTTACGGCAAATATAGCAACATGTGCTCCCCTTTCTCTTCTTCTTTACCTTTACAACTTGGAGAGCATTATCTTGGTTAGGCATGGGAAGAGGCCTTTCATTATCTTGATATTGAACTTGAGGCCACTTCCCTTGATGCTTCACACTTGAAGCCTTCTTCTTCAATGGACAAGATCTCACATGGTGTCCAACATTCTTGCACTTGAAGCAAATAATGTTGGCCAAATTCTTGACTTGATCTCGTCCCTTCTTCTTGTTGGAGATGAAATCAAGTCCAATTTTGTCTTGAAGGTCCTTTTGCACACTCAAGATATTATCACAATATTTTTCCAAGTCTTTCTTCAAACTGGTGACTTGGGCCTTGAGCTCTTTATTTTCCTCTACAAGGTTAGTATTAACAAAAGAACTAGAGGAAGTAGAAACTTCATTGTTAGAGCAACAAGGCATGGTGAGCAATTCATCACAAGATGTACCAATATCATGTAGAGAGGAATTGCAAGGACTAGCACATGGCAATAAGGCATTTCGAGTAGAAGATGTGCTAATATACACATGAGACTCACACGATTTTACCTTGGTCCACATAGCCTCATGAGCTAACTTTAGCCCATCATGAGAGATTATAAGATCCTCATGAGTGCCCGAGAGCTTTTCATAACTTTCTTCCAATTTCCCATAGTTGCTAGTTAGCAAATCAAGTTGAGTCCTTAGGTCAACATTTTCTTTTAATATCGATGCTTCACACAAGATAGAGTTAGTAGCACAAGCATCATTATCAATATGAGAGGAGCATGTAGAAGCTAGGGACTCCGCATGGGTAGCTTGAAGTTCCTCATGAGACTTAGAGAGTTTGATGAGATCTCCTTTTACCTTCTTGTAGTCAAGGTCAAGGGGCTCAAAATCCTCTTTAAGTTTACAATGCGTAACTTCAATCTCTTCTTTTAAAGACCTCAAGTCACTAAGACATTGATGAGCCATAGCAAGTTCATGTTCAAGTTGTTCACTTTTTGCTTGCTCGTAAAGAAATAAGTCATTACGTTTTTGAAAGCAAGCAAGAACATCTTGGAACCTTTTATAAGTGTTATTTTTAGCTCTACGAAGAGTTTTCCCAATCTCATAGAGATTTTGGGTCAAGACTTCATCATCTTCCTCATTACAACTATCATCATAGTCACTAAGAGAAGATGATACCTCGTCATTACCTCTTGCCATGAGGCACATGTGAACACAAGGGGTTGATGATGATTCTTTTGGAGAAGAGGGTTCTTCATCAACCAAGCATGCTTCATTTTTCTTGATTTCCTCTACATGGTTAGTTTCACAAATAGAACTAGAGGGAATCACGATATTTCTATCATGGCAACATGGGAGATCAAGCATATCATCACAAATGAGCTTAACACCATCATTACAGGATATTTCTTCACTCACCATGTCATTACCTTGTGGTATGCCACATGTTGGTGAAGTGAAAGATGTTGGGGTATGCAAGTAATCGGAGGTGGAAGCAATAGAGAGCTCTTCATGATTTAAAAATGTGGAGAACTCCTCCATTAACTCCCCAAAAAGAATATTGTCTTCATGAAGATTGGACCCACCATATATATCTTCAATTTTGGTCCAAGCATCATGAGCCAACAAACAAGACGAGATTGACTTGAACACCTCGAAAGTTATAGCTTGGTGAATGAAACTTAAAGCTTCACAATCAAGATGCATATCATCAAGTGATGGAGATTGTCCATCCTTTAGATTTGAATTCCCTACAACCACAATCCGCAAAGCATTTGGACCCATGGCCCGAAAGTGACAAAGCATGCGTAATCTCCACATAATGTAATTTGTGCCATTAAAATAAAATGTGTCATCATGCACTAGTTCACTAGTCGACATCGTTACTCTCTAGGCGGTTAAGCCTAATAAGGAGAGACCTAGCTCTGATACCAATTGAAAGGACCATGATGTCGCCTAGAGGGGGGGGTGAATAGGCGTTTTAAAATCTTTTACGGATTTGGCTATATCCTAATGCGGAAATAAACTAAGCGGATACTTTTCAAGCACAAATCCTAAATATACTAGGCTCACTAAGTGCACCAACAACTTAGCATAAACAAGATGAGAACAACAGGATATGAGTAAGCACAAGTAAGTCACACAAACTTACTCAGTGTATATCACGAGGTATGGAAATGAATAATACACACAACCACAAGTAAGCAATACAAGCTTACACAAATTGTATCACAATATATGGAATTTAATGATACAAGCAAACTCAAGTAAGTTACACAAACTTACTTGAGCAATATCACAATATATGGAAGTTTATAACACAAGTTAGCAATTCACACTAATCACAATGTATATCAATAGTAGCAAGTATGAATTGCGGAATATGAAGTGTAGGCCAAAATAATCTCTACAAGGAAATGGCCAACACAATATAATCAACCACCACAATATAATGAGGACAACAAGATATAGTGAATGCAAGGTCAAGAGACCAAAGTAAACCACAAGTAGTGGCTAAGGTTAGAATTAACCGAAGACACGGAGACGAGGATGTATCCCGATGTTTACTTCCTTGGAGGGAAGCTAGTCACCGTTAGAGAGGTGGATGTTACCACGAAGGCACACCAACGCCACGAAGGCTCACCCTATTCTCCTTGAGATATCACCACGAAGGCGATTCTCAACCACTAGTGGTAGACCTTGAGGCGGCCTCCAAACCTTCACAAACTTTCCGGGGGACAAATCACAAGTTGATTCCTCACCGGAGCACTCCTACCGCCTAGGAGTCTCCAACCTCCAAGAGTAACAAGATCAAGGGGGAAATGCTCAAGACTTGCTCAAATCACGAATTGCTTTGGTCACAAGAGGGAGAGGGAGAGGATCTATCTTTTGATTGGAACAACTCTCAAGAACACTCATTAATCTCTCCGGGATCTAAGATTTGGTGTAGGAGAAGTGAGAGGGAGCCACTTGTGTTCTTGGGACGATTTGGGATGAAGTGCTCAACCCTCCCCCGGAGTGGGAGAGGGATATTTATACCCCCAAAGAAAATAGAGCCGTTTCCCGCAGTTGTTGACCTGCCCGGATGATCTGGACGCATACCCGGATGATCCGGGCAATGCCCGGATGATCTGGGAAGGTCAATATACAATGTGGTGAAGTAGATACCCGGATGTCCGGGGACATAGCCGGATGATCCGGGCAATTCCCGGATGATCCGGGTGGGTAGCCGGATGATCCGGCTAGCGGAATAAGCTTCTGTGATAAATTTTACGAATAACCCGGATGATCCGGGCAGGAACCCGGATGATCCGGGCAAAGCCCGGATGATATGGGAGAGGACCCGGATGATCCGGCCAAACCAAACTGCTGCAGCCTAGAAACTGAAACAGGCACAACTTTTACATCCGGACTCCGATTTTGATGATCTTGGGCTCGTTTTGAAGCTATGAAAAAAACCCAGGTCCTCACATAGAGAACCACCCAAGATGAACCAAAATGGAGGATGCAAAATATGCAAAAGTTTTATCATGTATTTGGGTAACCTATTTGGCTTTGGATTTTCTTTGGTATATAGGATATGAGTGGAATTGTGTAGAGAAGATGTTGACTTGAGCAAATCTATCACGAACCCCTTTGATCCCCTCTTAATAGTGCGGTATCCCTATAACTCAAGAATCATAAAAGGTCTACACTACATAGCTATCAATAATCCATTCTTGAGTGTATGTGTTCTTTCGGTGTTCATCACTCCACAACACTAACGTCGAAGGAACTAATACCTTTGACTCGAGCCTTTCACTTGAGCTTGAAGTTGAAGTTTCTTCTTGGATCAAGTTGAATGGCAAGACATTGGTGAAGTCTTCAAGTAGCTCCCCCATACACAATGTGGGAAGCTTTGCTTTGTATTTATCTTCATGTGTCCATCATGTGATCATCCACAAGCTTCAAGCATGTAATCCTTCGGGATAGTTATCTTGAACTTGCCCTTGTCAACCATGATCATCAACACTTGATGTCATCCTCTCATAGACACTTGAAATATCTCTCTCGATGCGAGCCCATGAGAATCTCCTCTCAAAAACATAGGCAACACATAGTATGGGTTAGTACACAAAGCGCAATTGACAAATTCTGACCATACCACAAGATCTCACGTGGCACATGATTTGCGCTTGTGTGTTGACCATCTTTGAATTCAATCTTCGGTCTTCATCTTGGTCAACCTTAATCTTTGCTCCATGATTAATCTTGATGCACAACTACATGTATATGGCATTCATTCCGAATCCATTCAATATCCTTCTTGCATCACCCATGGAACAAACCTTCCTATATAACTTGATGTCATTGTTTCTTCATAGGAATTGTCATTCATTATCAAGTCTCAATGCATATATAGATGTTGATGGATTTCATCCACCAATTCATCCAATATTCTTCATGCATTGCAAATGGAAGTTTCCTTCAAATGTATATCTCAGTGCAAACATTTGTCCATTAGGATTGTCATTTAATTACCAAAACCACACATGGGGACTACATGTACTTTCACCTCTCACATGCGCCCCGACCTCGTCAGCGCGGCCTGCCGCGCCCCTACACCGGCCGTGAACACCGCGGTGCAACTTGGCGCCGTCACGCAGCAGGTCCTCGAGCTTCAGCTGGAGGGGGGACCGGCGACGCCCCGGCAGCTCTTCCGCAATGTCGCTCCCCCTTTCTCCCCGCCCCGGTGCCACCGCCCCCGCCGGCCTCCCGCCGCTCCTCTGTGCCACCAAAGACGAGGGCGCCCTCGGCGCCAACCAGGCAGAGTGCGCGGCAGGCGGCCATAAACAGCCCCGTCCCCATGGCGCAACACGCCTCTCTGCGGCTGGTGCAGGAGCTGGGTGGACTCGGCCCCAAGGAGAGGATGACCATGGAGGCGGCCGAGGCGCTCGTGCGGTGTTTCGAGGAACCGCTCTCGGAGGATGACATCACCTGTATTGCTAAGCTTACCAAGCTCAACGTGGATGCCCTGCGCGCCATGGCCGACCTCGCTGGCCCTGATGGCGCGACCGGAGTTCAAGTGTGATCATGTCATAGATGCTCTGTAGTTTTAGGACTAGTCTCCGGTGTCGTCTAGCCTTAAGCCAGATTGAGTTAGGTTTCTTTCAAATGTTGTCTACTAGGATGAGTAGGTCTGCCCGTCGTCGGCATGTTTTGGGTGCTACTAGTGGTTGCCGACGCGCCCCGGTCCGGCTGGATGTGTGTAATCATTTGCTCACTTTCATCATTAGTAGCTTTGGTTCCCGGAGAATTCACCTGTTCCTAAATGACTGACGACACATGTGGTTTCATGAGTTGGAACGTGAGAGCGCTCAACTCGCCGGCGACGAGAGCCACGGTTAGTGAGCTAGTTAGTGCCCTGCGCCCGGGGATCCTCTGCCTGCAGGAGACAAAGATGGGCACTTGGTCCCCTAGCTTGGTGCGTGACATTGGTGGGTGCGCTCTGGATGGCTGCGCTGTCCTACTGGCGATCGGCACCCACGGTGGTGCGGCCATCTTCTGGGATTCCACCATCGCTAGCATTGCCATGCATAGCATTGGGCTCTTCTCCATCACGGCGATCATCACGCTGCTGTGCTCTGGCACATCATTTTGGCTAACAACGGTTTACGGACCGGCTGATGAAGCAAGAAAAGATGTCTTCCTGCTCGAGCTTGCTGCAGCTGCTCCCCCCCGGCCATCCATGGGTGATCAACGGTGATTTTAACATCATATACGAAGCCAGAGATAAGAACAACTCCAACCTCAACAGGCGGCTCATGGGAAAGTTTAGAGCAGCGATAGATCAGGCCGGCCTAAGGGAGATAAAGTGCAAAAACAGGAGATTTACGTGGAGCAATGAGCGCCAAAACCCTACGTTAGTGAGCATCGACAAATTTTTCTGCAACATGGACTGGGAGGCCCTATTCCCAAACCACACTTTGACTGCGGCATCCACGGCTTGCTCGGATCACTGCCCGCTCCTGCTTGCAAACGCCGCCTCGCCTCGTCCCAAAGCCAGATTCAGATTTGAGAGCTTCTGGCCTCGCGTCCCCCATTTCCAGGAAACGGTGGCTCGGGCCTGGGAGAGGCCTGTCAACCATGACTGCCCGTTTGTGAGGTTTAAGACCAAGCTTCAGAGGACCGCTTCTGACCTGAAGATCTCGGGAAAGACTTTGTTCAGCGACGCAAAACTTCAGTTCCACTTAGCATCCGAGGTGGTGCTCCGCTTCGACGTGGCCCAGGAGAGAAGAGTCTGACCCAATCTGAATTTCACCTCAGGAAGCTGCTCAAGTTGAAGATTGTTGGCCTCGCAGCACTGGAGCGTGCCAGAAAAAGACAGGCCTCCCATGTTACATGGCTGAAGGCCGGTGACACCAAAACTGCTTTCTTTCAGGCCAAAATTAGCTCGCGAAGATGGAAAATTTTCATTCAGCAGCTGCGGGGGGACGGCCTGATCGCCACAACCCACGAAGACAAGGCGAACATGATTCAGGAGCACTTCCAGTAGCTCTTGGGGACAAGGAAAAACAGAGAATGCACGATCAATTGGGACGCGATCAACCTGCCGGTGCTGGACAGCAGTGGCCTTGACAATCCTTTCACCGAGGCTGAAATCTGGGCGGCTGTGTGCTCGTCGCCGGCGGAGAAGGCCCCGGGGCCAGATGGGTTCTCTGGCTCCTTCTACAAAGCTTGTTAGCTGACGATCAAGGACGATCTTGTGGCTGTTTTCAACAAGTTCCACCACCTGGCTGCTGGGGATTTTGCGTCGCTGAACAGAGCGCTGATTGCTTTGCTTCCAAAGAAGGATGGTGCAGTCACAGTGGGAGACTTCCGGCCAATTAGCTTAATACATTCCGTGGCGAAGCTGATTGCCAAAGTCCTCTCCCTGCGCGTGTCAAAAGTCATCGATCAGCTCATCTCCCTTACCCAAAGTGCCTTCCAAAAGAAGAAGGGAATCCAAGACAGCTACCTCTTCGTTCAGAACATGGTGAGGATGCTCCACCGCAAGCACAAGCCGACACTTCTTCTGAAGCTGGACATAGCAAAAGCATTTGACAGCGTCTCCTGGGAGTATCTTATGGAGTTAATGCAACGACTCGGTTTCCCGCCACGGTGGAGAGATTGGGTGGAGCAGCTCCTCTCCTCGACTTCCTCAACCTGTATCCTCAACGGCGCGGAGGGAGCCATCATCCAGCACCAGCGTGGCTTACGGCAAAGCGACCCGCTGTCCCCTCTCCTCTTTATCCTGGCAATAGATCCTCTTCACCACCTGATCGCCGCGGCCACGCGAGCCGGCGCCCTCGCCCCGCTCCCAACAGGTGTGGTGGGGCTGCGGGTCAGCTTATATGCGGATGACGCTATTGTTTTCGTCAACCCAAGTAGACAGGATGTGGATGGGATCATGGAGCTATTGCAGGGTTTTGGCAAAGCGACGGGGCTGAACTTGAACCAGGCGAAATCGACTGTGGCACCCATCAGATGCTCTGGCATCGACCTGCAACACGTTTTGTAGAATTTTGGCGGGCAGATCGTGGGCTTCCCCATTAGATATCTCGGCATCCCGGTGTTTCTAGGCAGGATTAGACTAGTCTATCTGCAATACCTCCTCGACGGGATTAGAGCTAGACTAGCGGGATGGAAGGGTCGCCTGATGCCACTCTCGGAGCGCCGTGTGCTGGTCAGGTGCGTGCTCTTTGCGCTCCCGGCATTCGCGCTTGCAGTTCTTCGGGCTCTGGCAAAATTCTTCAAGGAAGTCGACAAGGCCCGCAGGCGGTTCCTATGGGCGCAGGACGATGAGCTCGCTGGAGGCAAGTGCAAGGTCCGGTGGCAGGTGGTCGCGGCCCCGACAGATCGCGGGGGGCTGGGCGTGCCGGACCTGTAGCGCTTCGCTAGAGCCCTGCGCCTCCGCTGGTTGTGGATGGCATGGACACACCCATACCAGCCTTGGGCAGGGCTGGGATCGCCGCGCGACGACAAGGACCGGGCGCTCTTCGTCGGCAACTACCGTGGCCGTGCGCAGCGGGCGACAGGCCACCTTCTGGCACTGCAATTGGCTCGGCGGTCGCCCGCTCAAGCTCCAATTCCCGGACATATTCAGGCACTCCATCCGCAAGAACCGGAGTGTTGCCGACGCGCTTCTGGGGCATAGATGGATACTCGACCTTCAGCTCGGCGAAATCAACGACACAATCATGCTGCAGTGCATCCATCTGGCTAGGGCGATTAGAGAGGCAGAAATCACGCTGCAGCTGGACATCACCAACGAGATCACTTGGATGTGGGGCGGCGGTAGCTCTGAATACTCCGCCAGCTCCGCCTACGCCAACCAGTTCTCCGACCGCCCCACGACCTCTTTCAAGCCACTGATCTAGAAGACGTGGGTGCCGGGGCATGTCAAGATGTTCTGCTGGCTTCTCCACCATGATAAGCCGTGGTGCAATGACCGACTTCAACGTCGAGGATGGGAGAACGGATACTTCTGCGCCCTGTGCTCCAGAAGCCTAGAATCATCGATGCACTTATTCTGGGAATGCCCATTCGCGCGGAGGTTCTGGACGCAGGCGGCATCCTGGAGATGTTGCGAGGCTCTAAGGCCAGACGTGGAGACGAGCGGGAGATCCACCACTGAGATCGTCACCTCCCTGGTGCTTCGGTCTCCTCCGGCCGCTCGGCGAGGGGTGCAATCCCTGATGGGAATGACTCTCTGGTGAATTTGGCTTAAACGCAACGCATGCACTTTCAGAGGCGCCACACGACAAGTTTCAGATGTAATTAGCGAGATTAGGAGCGATTTGGAGCAATGGCGTTTGGCCGGAGCGGCATGTCTCGAGACCCCGTTTGGGGATTTGGTCATGAGATAGTTCCCTAGATGTACAAGGGGAGGATCTGTTTCCTCCTCTGTTTTCTTCCTGGTCACTTGACCAAATTCTTGCAACTCTCCTCTGCTAAATCAATGAAAAGCTAGTGATATGCTGGGTCTTTCAAAAAAAACTCTGCCCCTGATGCACGGGGGGAGCGCCGCCGCCAGGACTTGCTCGGAGAAGATAGATGGGCCCATGTAAGACAAACGGCTCAGCTTTATCTGATCCATGGCTCGTTAATTATGACAACGTTCCGGGCCACGGACCAGGATGGCCGCGCGTGCCCTTTCGTTCCACACATACGATTCAGGTCCACAACGAGCCACTGTTTCCTACCGTATTCCATTGTATGTCGCTTTTCCACGAACTCGTGTCAGGTGCGCCAGTGCGATTTATTCGCATCCCGAGCCAGGATCGTACGACGATGATTTCAGGAGCATCTGCGCTCGGGCACCGAATCGCCGCTTCCCCACTTATGTTATAACTTAGGCAACATAGACATGGTAACTTTTTACTTGAAAAAAGCTCATCGAAACATATCAACATGGGATCTAGTTTCGAAGGTATGGTCGAGACAAAAAAATTATGTGAAAATGAATTTCAATCCGACCAACGACTTGAGTTACAAAACATTTTGAAGTTTAGAATTAGAGAGAATCTTTCTGCTGACATCATCTATTTTGTCCTTTATTTGCATGCACACTAGTGAACCGCTTTGTGGCAGGCAAACATGCAGGATGCATGCACGGGCTGCATGCCTTCACTTTCATCAGCGCGTGATTAGTTGAAGGATTCATTCGGATCTAATGTTTCCAAACAGTCGCTAGTTATCAACGTCCTTAATAATATGCGACAAAACTATTCTTTGAGGGGAATAATAAACGAGAAACTGAATATGGTATTTTTAAAATAACATCTAAATTCCAAAAATTCTGAAAGCATTCACATAAAACTAAAACAAGATCTAGAGCTTAGAAAAAGTATTTTTCAGCCCAAATATGAAGTAAAATACATATAATATCCTCTAAACTTTATTTTGGGCTTTATATTTAGCCTGCTAAAAGTCCGAAAAATATTTTTGAATTCCAAATAAATATTCAAATCATTTAGCAATTGTTTTGAATCGAAGAAGTTATATTATCTTCCCTCATGTTTTTAAATTGGATATTATTTGAACATTTCAAGTTTCAATTAAAATTTGGAATGCAGCCAATATACAAATGGGGAATTTTGGGAAAGTCATTTTATTCCCTCTTTGTTAAATATTAATCTAAACTCTCAAAAGTTTTCAGCTTATACTCAAAATCAAATAAGATTGTAACAAAACAATCAAGATAATTTAATTATTTAATATTCCAAAATTTATTTGGAATGTTACATCTGTGTTAACACTTAATTTCTAGATGGGGAAGAGGATTCTATGGACGAGCTATTAGCTATAAGATGCAGAGGGTATCTCGGTCTAATAATACTATGTAGAATTAACACATTCATCCGTTTGGCATGAGCATGACATATTTCATTATGTACCTTTGCACATGATTATGTTACTTACCACACTTTTATTCTATGGAGAGTTACACTCGTGAATCTATGAACCCCAGTCCAATTTTATCATAAGAATCACATTCCAGCAACTTGTACATGTTATTTTATATCCGATTTTGTTTTATATAAACTAAAAGAGGAAACAATGAATTAGATTCTAAACTAATTATATAGATTAAATATTTTACCATATTAAAACATACAAACCCGATGTAGATAATATGTTATTAACAACATTGTCCTTGATTATGCTAAGAACATGGGACGGTTGTTTCTAATTGCAAAGGAACCTTTGTCACTTTCAATTAAATTATCGTCTTGCACGAGCACATTGCATCTACCACCATGAATAGTGGTGACATTAGTCTTCTTATTCACTTGAACCTTGTAGTGGACATGTGCAAGGCTACATAGGACAAGTTTATGGCATGAAATGTTGTTTACAACTTCTTTCATAGCACACGAAACACTCTGCAATTGAAGGTAAATCCATTGCGATATCTAACTAACATTATTTTAGAGATTTGAACTAAATTATATCGTTGTTTTTTTATATCACTCTTTATGGAAACCTGGTGCAATTAATTCAAAACAATAATATTTTTTTATGATTACCGCAATCCACGCGATCATTCTTGCAAGTTGGAAAGATTGTCTAACAAATATTCATAAGCACAAACACATAAGTGACATTATATATACACAGTAAAAATGGAAATAAATGCTACGCATCAAATTAAGAAGATGATATGGTTGTTCTTACTTGTGCATCTCTTAATTACTCATCTTAAGATGGCATTATTTTGCTTCTAAGGTTGGCTTTTTTCGCAAAAGGCATTTAAACATAGGAACCAGACAATTTTGTCATCAGCTTACAAGTAACTAACATGTCAACAATTACCTTTGAACAAAAAATGTCCATTTATTTCAATTTGACAATCTTCATTTATTCCATTGTACTATCACCAATGATTGCAATCAACATAAATGCATCACTTCATCACTTTTTGTGCAGCCACTTCATCACACACCTAAATAATGTACTACAATGTAAAAATTAATAACCTTGTAATACATGACCACCGAGTTAATCAGATCTTGCTTCAAACGTCTATAAATGGTAGTTCATTTGTAGATTGGCGACAAAACTTGATGACTTCGATGATGGTGCTACTCTAGTATCAGGTCACGAGCTTTGGGGTGAAAGCCTAGGTCTTACCCAAGCTGGTTATACCTGGCAATGGCATTGTTTTTACGTCATTAGCTTGTTGAGGGCATTGCTCGGATATGCTCAGATTGATTCTTCGGGTTGAAAACCTAGATTCTAGCCTTGGTGGTTGGATCTGGTGATGATGACGCTTGAATGTCGCTCCCTTCTTGAAAGCGTTGTCATTGAAGAACTTCGTCGTCTGTGTGGTGTCATGAGATGGTTGGTGTGAATATGGTCATTGTTGTAGTTTTCCGATAATGGATTTGATCACTTTGGACTTCTTTTCTTTTTCTTCACAACATGTTCAATCTTACAAGATACATATGCAAGGACGGAGATGGAGATGAAGATGGGCACTAGCGCACCCGGCCTATGGTCGGCGCCCAGTAGATGGCGGTGGCGCCTCCTTCTCCTCCTCTTGTGTGGCCTTCATGGTGATGGTTATGGAGGGAGAGGCCTCCCCCTAGATGAGATGGGAGAGCCTCTTGGCAGCTGCATGGACTTGTGTGGAATGAGGATGATGATCCTGGCGGCTAGGGTTGGAGCTCTTCTTATAAGAGGCCTCCTTGAGTCTCCTCCGTTGATGTAGACTCCTCCCCTTCACACAAGGGCTCTCGGAGAGTCAAATCCGTGCCCAAAGGATGCCTCATTAGCCAAGGATCCCGTAGGAACAAATCGGGACAAAATCAGAGCAAGATCGAGAATATTCTCGCCAATTTATGAAGCTGTCTCGAGATCATATGGGCGCCCAAATGAACGGCTATGGTCATATGGAAGGTCGTCTTCCATTTTGGACTCCGGGGGCACTTTTGTATTTTGGTCGCCATTTCTTCATACCAATCCCGATTTGACTTTCTTGGGCTCATTGGATTACTAGCGAAAAGCCCCATGCATTTATGATGTTGGACATTCAATTTGGACACTTTAATAAATGTCAAATCATCAAATACTCCATATGGCCTTCATCTCGTGCCTGGAACTTCTTCAGTTTGACTCCCAACTTGGTTCTTTTGATGTGCCAAGTCCATGAATATGCCAATACACCTACAAAGACCACAAAACAAAGGAAAAATATTTAAAACTAAATAAAAATAAAAGTTGTGCAATGAACTTGGTAAGACGAGTAAATAGAGAATAATATGCATTGCGGACATGTATAAGTGCTAGATGGACATGTTATGAGGGATTTTTGCTCTAGAATATACTCTAAAAAGTATGCATAAAATCCACTCATCAACTTCCCCAAGCTTATACCTTGCTCGTCCTCGAGCAAGAAGGTTGATGAACCAAAGTTATCCATCTAACTAATCAATAGGATTGCCTCCCATGGGCGTATCCTTGTCTTCTCTGCAAGCTATAAGCAAGATGGATCATATTTGAATAAGGTAGCACATGCTCAGCTAGGTAACATATACACATTTTGATACATTCATGAGAGCTTCAATAAAAATGCTCCTTGTCAAATTTTAATCTAGTATGAAAACAAATACTTGGATCCTCTTACTTAATAACTTGTTTATTTATTTTTGTTGTTGTTTTAAACAAACTTGAACACAGAGAGTTGTCAAAAATTCAAGATATAGAGTTTGTCATCACCGCCCACTAACATTCTCAAGTCAAGGCCCTCATACACTTACTAATCATTGTTTGCTGGAACTTTTGTTGCTGGGTGACGAGATCATGCCAAAGAAATGATCATGCATAAGGTTTCGCAGTGGCTGAATTTTTTGGTACAATGGACCAATATGTTGTCTTTTTCAAGCTCTTGTGACTGGTACCCTTTATTTACCACATATACACCATTTAAAGAGAAAGCTGAATAATATTTGATGTAGTGTTGCCACTACGTACGGTAACAAACTCATAGCCGAAATCCGAGCCGAAACTCTGGTTGATCGTTCATTGTCCAACGGAGTTCTCAGCATAACATCAAGAAAGGTGACAGAGCCACATTTACACGCATACAAGTGCATAGAGTAGCAAGGCCGTAGAACCAGCGAAAAGCTGAAGCGCCCTGTAAAAATGCAAACACAGATTTTGGCATAATCTCATTCACCTTTCAATTAAATTCCTCTGGAAAATTTTATCCATAAGGGCTATTAAGTCTATTATATCAAACACCATGGGGTTGAGCTACTCCATAACTCTTTCTTTTAAAACAATTCTAATAAGTGTCAAACTTTTATTCAACCATCATCATTGTCCCTTTTTTTTGTAAAAGTAGAGATCTTGTCAATGTCTTTCGAAGGATCACAAGATTGTTCTCAAGCTAAGCAAAAACTTGAACAAAGTGCATAAAAACATTAACTTGGCAATATGGGGCCTAACTTGAGCAAGTGATTCCCATATACAAATACAGAGCAATAATACTTAAGCAAGCATGTCAAACAGTGGGACACATGATTGCATAGTATCGATCAGATGAAGATCATTGCACAAAACTCTACACATGCAAAAATAACTTCCCTAAGCTTAGACCTTTTCAAGAACTTATCTCAAGAAAAATAAGAAACGAAGAGAGAAAGTGTAGTTTATTAAAGGAGAGTATGGAAAGTGGTTACCTACCCAAGCTTAGATGTAAGCAAGGGTATTAAAGCTTTTACCGTCAAAGTGCAAATGACCTCTCCCTTGATGGACATGGACCTACACTTTGTCAAATGTTCATTTGATGTGGCCCGATGGAACCAAGCGCTTGTAGTTGAAATTTTGTAGAATCAAAGCGACCGAGTGTTTTGTGTGGGTTTGCATACGGTTGGCACCATACCGAACATGTCACCACACTAGGTCCAAACCTCTATGAAAATAACACACAAGATAAAATGAATGCGGTTCGGTATACGAATGTGGTTCATATACCCAACTGGGCAAAAGAAATGAAAGAAACATGATGAACTACAAAGAATCCCTAGTTCAGAGGCTTCATACGTAAATAATAAACATTGAAGTGCAAACGGGCGGTTAAAATATAACCCATTGACCTTGGCTCGAAGAAATAAATAAATTGGGCATTTTCTTGCCTTGGTATGAGCGCACATATGACGGCTTGCGGTCATATGGTCCGCCATCTTTCGCTCTGTCGTAGTACACAATGTTGACAGTCAGACATATGAGCGCGCGTACAAGCGCCTGCGCTCTTATGAAACACTATCTTGCGCTCTGGATCTCGGGTCGCTTATGACCAAGAGTAATATGACCACTCATATGAATGCACCCTCTTGTATCGAACACCGTCGTTGGCTCTGTTGCCTCTGGATATTTTTGTTGGCTCCTCCCTCGCTCGATATGACTGCACATACGACCCTAGGCAGTCATATAAAACATTATCTTTTCCTCTAATTCATCTGGAACTTCGTTTTCTTTGAAAATTCTTGCGGAGTTTCAACACTTGTACTAGGCAAATATTAAGAAGATCCAACAGTGCAACGGTACCACATAAAAAAACTGAGCAGACGAAAATTTTCACCTAATGAAGACTTAAACCAAACCAACTTTAATACCAATTCATGCATAGTGCCAATGCAAAAATATGAATGCAAACTAAACTCAAAAGACACAAAACTAATAAATACTCCTACTTACTTCTAGGTTGCCTTCCGACAGTGCTTTCTTTAGATCCATATAGCTAGGCTTTGATGCTCCATTTATTTTCTTCAACCAAGTTTGAGCACCTCATAGAAAATTTGGCCGAAGACGTACCCGCTTGCGGTGCATCGGCATTATCTAGATGAACAAGTCTTCGCTCTCGAGCCAAAGTTGATGCACCATATGGGATAAAAATATCTCCTTGATTTTCTGTAGCAAGAGGGTTAGAGGATTATATTTAAACTTCAAAATTTTACCTTGGGTACTGTTGTGGGCAAACACTTCAAAAAAAAGGAACAACCACAAAAGAAAAGAAAATCAATAGGGAGAGATGGACGCGAGAGCAACTAAGTGAGGGGAACCCCTTGTAGGAGCTTCTCAAGGGTCATTTTGGGTGGGCTGACAGCACGCCACTTGGCGCGTTCTCAGCAGCTGCCACGTTCACGTGTTGGGCCCTTCCTCAGATTTATATTTTTCTGTACGCATTTTTGGGATTTAGATGTTTTTTTAGTTTTTCGTTTTCGCATGTTTTTCTCAAGATTTTGGAGAAAGCAATTTGAAAAACATGCGTGAAAAAATGTCTATTTTTCTTCCATGAGAGGCACATACTTGCTTCTCCTGAAGACATAAATTTGCTTCCACGAGAGACATAGTTGTGTGATACGTCTCCAATGTATCTATAATTTTTTATTGTTCCATGCTATTATATTATCTATCCTGGATATTTTATATGCATTATTATGCTATTTTATATCATTTTTTGGGACTAGCCTAACCTAGTGCCAAGTGCCAGCTGTTGTTTTTTCCTTGTTTTTGTCTTTATAGGAAATCAATACCAAATGGAGTTCAAATGGAACGAAACTTTTTGACGAATTTTCTTGGACCACAAGACACCCTGGAAGCTTCAGGAGGAGGACAGAAGGGCCACGAGGTGGCGACAAGCTCAGGGGGCCCGCCCCAGGGGGCGCCCTCCAATCTTGTGCCCCCCTGACTCCTCTAACCCTAATTCTTCTTCTATAAATACCCAAATATTCCTTGAATACCAGAGGGAACACCAAAAATACTTTTCCGCCGCGACAAGCTTCTGTTCTCGTGACATCCCATCTTTGGGCCTTTTTCGGTACTCCGCCGAAGAGGGATTCGATCACGGAGGGCTTCTACATCAACCTTGTTGCCCTTCCGATGATGTCTGAGTAGTTTACCACAGACCTATGGGTCAATAGCTAGTAGCTAGATGGCTTCTTCTCTCTCTTTGATCTTCAATACAATGTTCTCCTCGATGTTCTTGGAGATCTAGTCAATATAATCTTCTTCTGCGGTGCGTTTGTTGAGATCCGATGAATTGTGGGTTTATGATCAGATTATCTATGAATATTATTTGAGTCTTTTCTGAACTCTTTTATGCATGATTTATATAGCTTTGTATTTCTCTCTAATCTATTGATTTGGTTTGGCCAACTAGATTGATTTTTCTTATAATGGGAGAGGTGCTTTGTAATGGGTTCAATCTTGCAGTGTTCAATCCCAGTGACAGAAAGGGACATGGCACTTATTTATATTGTTCCCATTAAGGATAAAAATATGGGGTTTATTCATATTTATTGGATCTGTCCCTGTACATTATGTCATCCCGCTTAAGGCGTTACTCCGTTCTTGTTAACTTAATACACTAGATGCACGCTGGATAGCGGTTGATGTGTAGAGTAATAGTAGTAGATGCAGGCACGAGTCAGTCTACTTCTCTCGGACGTGATGCCTATATGCATGATCATTGCCATGGATATCGTCATAATTATTCTCTTTTCTATCAATTGCTCAACAGTAATTTGTTTACCCACCGTATGATTTCTTTCAAGAGAGAAGCCTCTAGTGAAAACTATGTCCCCTGGGTCTATCTTTTATCATATTATTTTCAGATCTACAAGATCAAAAACCCAAAAATACCTTGCTGCAATCTATTTACCTTTATCTTATTTTGCATTTTTACTTATCTTTTACATCTGTCACTATCAGATCTCATCTTTTCAAATAATCGTGAAGCGATTGACAACCCCTTTATCGCGTTGTGGCGTTGGAGGTACACGATTGACAACCCCTTTATCGTTTGGTTGTGCATGTGGATGTTCGCACACAAACACATCACCGTGTACCACCAACGCCGAGGGTGATGCACCGCAGCTCACGTCGAAGGAGACCCGTCCAGAAGTGTGGTACGCAAGCAATCCGATGGGCACTTTTAAGCACCCGAAACCCCACACACCCAGGAGGGACCCCGTCTGGACACGCGACGGCTATGGGCTGCCCTAGGTCGATTCGCTCGCCCCTAGGACCTCGAGGATCGCTGCCCTTCAACATGAAGAACGAACAAAGAACGAGAGAGAAAGAACAAGGGAGAGATGTAAAAACTAGGGTAAAAAGTAGTATATTGATTTGTCGATTGTGTGTTGTTTAATCGGCCGTCACCTCTCATCTATTTATGAGGCATTTGGACTTCCCATACAAGAAAAGGACTAATAATTCCGTTCAAAACATCAAAAACCCTAACCTAACTCGGACAGGAATCTTTGGCAATTTTCCGGATCAACTCGGTCTCACCGATTGGTTTGCTTCGGTCCCACCGAGTGAACATGGCCAACTCTCTATAACTTTATGTAATTTCCCAGATCAACTCGGTCTCACCGATTGGTTTGCTTCGATCCCACCAAGTTAACGTTGCCAACTCTCTATAATTTTTCGGACCAACTTGGTCTCACCGATCAAATCAACTCGGTCGGTCAGAAATGACTCTGCAGCTTCTGGTTCTAACCTTGTTTTGCCTTCATAGGTTGCATACGACCTCGGATTAAGACAGGTTTTATATCGAAATCAACCGTTTCGATGAGACGCACAACTTTCATGTTGATACATTTTCTATAAGATTCCATCTTAATTGAGTTTCTGGCAATTTCATAATCTGATGTCAATATGAGCATCTCTGAACTTGTCATAACTTTTGCATCCGAGCTCCGTTTTAGACCATCTTCGTATCCATCTTGATCTTCTCCAAGAGAGAAATCCCATGGTGACTTCCAATCATAAGTTTGAATTAATCTTGACATAGCTTTAAGCAACTTTTATGATTGTGCCACTTTTCAGCGTCAACACATGCCTCCCTGTTTTTCCGCAAAGCTAGTGTGCCAAAAAATAACTTGTACCATGTTTGTTCTATGGATGATGTCTCCATTTGCCATTTGTATGTGCTTAGGGCGATAATTTCTATATCGGCCACGTTTATGCTTAGGGCGATAATTCTATATCACCATTCATTTTAACTTCTTGTTTACATCATACCTTGTAACCGATTACCATCAATCGACTTTAAAGAGATGGGAATGAACCCGTTCCTTGTAGCACTAAAGAAATCAAACTCTGAGAGTTCATGCTCTATTAAGCAAGTAACATCGGGATGGTTCCAATCCACATATGCATCGGCCAAAGCAACACAAGCTGAATTATCTGTGTGAATGACTTCTACCTCATCGTCGACCCATTGTATTAAGAACTGATGCATGGTAGATGGCACGCATTGGTTAGCATGAACCCAATCACGGCCTAATATAACATTATAGTTACCTTGCACCTCAGCGATGAAGAATTTGGTGGCCAAAGTTTTGCTTCCCACGGTGAGTTCCATGCACATCACACCTTTGGCCTCTGTCTTTTCTTTACCCTCAACTCCATTAAGAACCATATTGGTCTTCATCAATGCATCATCATGTAATTCTAACTTCTTGAAGACCAAATAGGGCATAAGATTTACCACAGCACCACCATCAACGAGCATTCTAGTAAGCAGTGATCCGTTAATATGACCTTTGACGTACAAGGGATTCAAGTGTTTCACCAGTTCTTTGGGCTTCTGGAAAATAGCATTCTTAGGACCAAAATCCAGATGGGCCACCTCCCCTTCTTCACCTATAGCACGAAACTTGGCAGGTAAGTAATGCACCATATTAATATCCATTCCTTCCCGAACCGGCCTAGATTCATAATCCACCATCTCATCTTCATCTCCCAATGTGTATATTGGGCTTAAAGTTTCCTCAACTAAAGAAAATGTTTCCAGTGGTGTGGACAATGTAATAGGGGTCGCACCATCCTCTTTTGGTGGTGTAGGTGTTGCCATAGCTAATGTAGAAGCACTTGCATTTTCTTTTTGCTTAGGCCTCCACACTTGTTTTCTGAGTGCCATGGGCCAAATTTCATTGAACAATTCGTCCCTTTGCTTCTCTTCTCTCTGCTCCACCTTCTCGTGGTTCCTCATACATCGTAATCTCCTTTTCATGATCTTAGTTAAACCGGGAGGACACCACTTAGGTTAAATATATTTGGGATCCCTAGGTTTGGCCTCGCTTGGAGAAATTTTTTGTTGTCTGATTGGCACCATAGCTCAAACGGCCTTGTGTGGGATAATAAAGCCTCTCGCGAGCAGGCCTTCTAGGTGCTGACCACCCCATATGAAAAGCATAAGGAGCCATTAGGGGCTGCCCCCATCCTCCATTGAATTCTCCCATGTAATATGGCGCATAGGGGGTTTGTGACATCCATGGTGTCGGTGCCCACGACCCATATCGCCTTGCATAGCATCGAAACTCTTGCTCCGAAGGCGATCTTGAACACTTTGAATGTGATAGCCGATTAGAGCTAGAACCGGCCGCTTGACTTGCATATTTGGATAGAAGCATATCAAAAGTTGGCTTGATTCGCTTGAGCTTAGATTCACTCTTTCCCCACTTGCCAACTTCTGAATTCTTAGGCTTAATAAATTTGACATGAGCATATTCTTGTACTTTCGGTTGCCCCCCGAGTGCAGGATTTTTTATGGTGATCTTCAATACTTCCTTGCCATCGGGTTTCTTATCAAGCACAACCTCTCTTCCCAAGACTTTGTTGCCCTCCTTGCCTTTCCTGGGTTCACCAATAACAACATTATCTTTATTAGCAGATTCGGCTATGCTAGGTCGAATTAACATTTTCTTTCCCTCCAAGTCCATGGTGTTTATCGGGAAGGGTTGTTTATCAACTTGCATCTCAGCAAAATTCAATCATCCATCATTAATGGCCGATTGTATATGTCTTCGAGAAACATTGCAATCGTTAGTAGCATGAGAAAATGAATTATGGTACTTGCAATAAGCACGTCATTTCAGCTTGTCAAACGGCGGTATGGTGTGTGATATTCTAATCATCTTATCTTGCAAGAGAGCATCAAATATTTTATCACACTTAGATATATCAAAAGTAAACTTCATCTTCTCATCAGGACTCTTACGAATCGGCTTAAGAGCATTGCATGTATAGGGTTTGGCCTTTGAGGACCAAACAAACTTGGTAGTATAGACATCAACCTCATCGTCCGAATTATCATCATTGTATTCAACCATATGCATTCTAGGACGATTGGTTGTAGACCTGTGAACCTCTTTACTTCAACTCTCTTGAGCCACAGCTTTTTGTAAGACTTGGTTAATATTCAAAAACTCATAACTTCCTAGCCTCTCTTTAATATGATTTTTCAAGCCATTAAGAACAAGATCTGCCAAGTCTCTTTCAGCTATCACTAAGCTATAACATCTGTTTTTTATATCTCTAAATCTCTTGACATAATCGGTGACCGGTTCATCATGTTTTTGCCTAACCGATGTAAGATGTGACAACTTAAGCTCATTATCGCTGCTATAAAAGTGATTATGAAACTTTTGCTCTAATTGCGACCATAAGAGAATTGAACCATGTGGTAAAGCAGCAAACCATGAAAATGCGGCGCCAGTTAAAGATAAGGGAAATAAACGCACTTTCAGTTCTTCTATGGAACCTGCTTCACCCAACTGCGCTAGATACTGACTAACATGCTCCCATGTTGTTTTCGTGCCCTCTCCACTAAATTTGACAAAATCAGGAACCTTATAATCTTGAGGGTACAAAACTGCATCAAAGTGTTCAAGATAAGGCTTTTGGTACACACGGTTCTTTACTTTCAACTCGGTTCCGAAAGTTTCTAGAAACATCTTATGTAAATCCTCCCTTAATTTAGCTAAAATTGGATCCGAGGTAGATGAAGATGTTTGAGGCAATGATATAGGAGCAACCTGAGTACTAGCTAGTGGTGCAACTTATGGGATGGGCGCCGAACCATAATTCGGCAGAAAACCAAACATGCTTGTGCCTATCGGTGGTGTGACAAAGTGATTCGGCATTGACACCGAATTGGGCACACTCATAACAGGATTAGGATATGTAGGTGCAGCCACAAGCTGGTTGGTTTGACTAGGGTAAAAATTCAACGACATATTATATTGTTGTTGCATAGGTGGTGCCGATGAAATAGGTAAAGTTGGACTAGGGTTTTTAGACATACCAACATTACCACTAGATGATGGAGGCATATTTTTCTGATCATTAGCACTAGCCACAAAATAATTGTATGCCATCACATTACCCTTAATAACAAGACTCTCAATCACAGCCAATTGCTCTAGTGAAAAAACTTTACTCATAGTGATTTCATCTTGTTCGTCAATGAGAGGAGGGAAATTGACGTTTCCAACCAGAGTGATGTTGCCTTGATGTTCCTTCTTGAAACTTGAAAGAAACACATCCAAATCCTCCTTCTCGCGCTTCTTCTTAAGCGCCTCAAAAGCCTCTTCACGCTGCTTCTTGCGTGCTTCATAGACTTGGCGATGTTTATCTGATAGTTCATCAAGACTGCGCTTAACGATGTTATCGACGCTAACTTCTGAGGGCTTGGGGAGATCCGACATGCTTAATGATGATTCTTGATCTTTCATCCCCAGCAGAGTCACCAAAAGGTGTGTTCGCACACGAATGCGTCACCGTGTACCTCCAACACCGAGAGTGATGCACCGCAGCTCACGTCGAAGGAGACCCGTCTGGAAGCGTGGTACGCAAGCAAGCAATCCGGCGGGCGCTTTTGAGCCCCCGAAACCCCACATGCCCGGGAGGGACCCCGTCTGGATGCGCTGCAGCTATGGGCTTCCCTAGGTTGATTCGCTCTCCCCTAGGACCTCGAGGATCGCTGCCCTTCAACATGAAGAACGAACGAAGAACGAGAGAGAAAGAACAAGGGAGAGATGTAAAAACTAGAGTAAAAAGTAGTATATTGATTTGTCGATTGTGTGTTGTTCAATCGGCCGTCACCTCTCATCTATTTATGAGGCGGTTGGACTTCCCGTACAAGAAAAGGACTAAAAATTCCGTTCAAAACATCAAAAACCCTAACCTAACTCGGACATGAATCTTTGGCAATTTTCCGGATCAACTCGGTCTCACCGATTGGTTTGCTTCGGTCCCACCGAGTGAACGTGGCCAACTCTCTGTAACTCTCTGTAATTTCCCGGATCAACTTGGTCTCACTGATTGGTTTGCTTTGGTCCCACCGAGTTAACGTTGCCAACTCTCTGGTAATTTTTTGGACCGAAATCAAATCAACTCAGTCGGTCCGAAATGACTCTGCAGCTTCTATTTCTGACCTTGTTTTGCCTCCACAGATTGCATACAACCTCGGATTAAGACCGTTTTTATACCGAAATCAACCGTTTCGACGAGATGCACAACTTTTGTGTTCATACATTTTCTATAAGAGGCCATCTTAATTGAGTTTAGGGCAATTTAATAATCTGATGTGAATATGAGCATCTCTAAACTTGTCATAACTTTTGCATCCGAGCTCTGTTTTAGACCATCTTCATATCCATGTTCATCTTCGCAAAGAGAGAAATTCCATGGTGACTTCAAATCATAAGTTTGAATTTATCTTGACATAGATTTAAGCAACTTTTATGATTGTGCCACTTTTCAGCGTCAACAGTGGGATTATTGGAGACTTGTGTGTTCCTCCTACTGGATTGATGCCTTGTTTCTTAACTGAGGGAAATACTTATCTATACTTTGCTGCATCACCCTTTCCTCTTCAAGGGAAAAACCAACACAAGCTGAAGAAGTAGCAGGAAGAATTTCTGGCGCCGTTGTCGGGGAGGATCTACATCAGGCCTACCAAGTGCCTATCATAAACTCTCATCTCTTCCACTTACATTATTTGTCATTTGCCTCTTGTTTTCCTCTCCCCCACTTCTAAAACGTTTTCAGAAAAATACAAAAATATTTACCTTTTATTTGCCTTCTTTCGGTTTGTCTTTTTCGTTTGCTTCTTGTTTGCTTGTGTGATAGATTGCTTTCTTTGCTATCATGGCTAGTTGTCCTCTCGTAGCATGTACCCTGTAAAGTGAGGTTCTTAATTTTAAACAAAGGGGAGGAGATAATTTAAAAGATTCTTGGTATAGAATTTGTGATGCTCAGAATAGATCTACTTGTAAGCAATCTACTATCGTTCTTCTTCGAAATTTTTATGTGGGTGTTACTACTTGGAATAGATTTGTGCTAGACACTATCATTAGGGGTAATTTTGAGGTAGTCACCCTATGGATGCTTTTAATGCTATAGAAAATTTGGTGGGTTCACCACCAATCATGATTAATGAAACAACATTAACCTTGGAACATGTGGTGCAAAGGCTAGATATTATTGAAAATAAAATTTCTACCATGGAGCATATTGAAAATTTGGATAAAAACATTCATAATCATATTACTCAAATTGGATCAAAGGTATGAATTACTTCTAAAATGCTAAAGTAGAAGGAGCATGTAATTAACGAGAGAGTAGAATGAAGTCCTACTAGAATTGATAAGTTGGAGGAGATTATTACCCATTTCGGTTCCACTTCTGCTTCTGCCAAAACTACTCAAAATTTTCCTCCTAATAAAACTACTAAGTTTATTTATGTTCCTAAGAATAAGGGTGGATTATCTAGTAAAGGAAACGAGGGTCTAAGATGATAAGTATTTGCCCTAACTTTATCAATATGATTAAGGAACTAACTCTTACAAATGAAATCCTTGATTTTTTACCTAGGAGCGTGATCATTAATAAACCTAATGAAATCCCTAGGAAGTATGGATGTGAAATTGAGGAATTGAATACCAAATATGACAATACCTAGATCTATGCAATATGCCTAGCTAGGGGCGCCAAACAACATCGCTTGTTGGGAGGCAACCCAATGTGTTTTTTTTGTTTTTCTTGATTTTTATTCTGTTTTCCAATAAATATGCCATTATGCTTCTGTTGTAATGGTGTTATTGAGTTTTAAATTAATGTTTGTGCGAAGTAAGACCTTTGGGATGATTTGGAAGATAGTTGATTTGATTCTGTGAAAAAACAAAAACTTTTGCGCCCAGTTCTGGAATTTTTTAAAATTCACAGAAACGTGTTTTTTCTCTAATTTTTTTACACAAGATTCATATACAAATTGCCCATGTTTTCCTAATTTTGCAGATTTTTTATAGCTACAGAAGTATGGTCATTGTTCGGATTACTACAGATTGTTCTGTTTTTCACAGATTATGTTTCTATTGTGTTGTTCACTTATTTTGATGAATCTATGGTTAGTATCGGGGGTATTGATAACCCACAAGTATAGGGGATCACAACAATTTTTGAGGGTAGAGTATTCAACCCAAATTTATTGATTCGACACAAGGGGAGCCAAAGAATATTCTCAAGTATTAGCAGCTGAGTTGTCAATTCAACCACACCTGAAAGACTTAATATCTGTAGCAAAATATTTAGTAGCAAAGTAGTATGGAAGTAAAGGTAACGATGGCAAAAGTAACAGTAGCAGTTTTGTAGCAATTGTAACAGTGGCAACAGAAAAGGAAGGAAGCAAAGATCAATGAAATGAACTCGTAGGCAATGGATAAGTGATGGATAATTATGTCGGATGGCATTCATCATGCAACAGTTATAACCTAGGGTGACACAGAACTAGCTCCAATTCATCAATATAATGTAGGCATATATTACGTATATAGTCATGCGTGCTTATGGAAAAGAACTTGCATGACATCTTTTGTCCTACCCTCCCGTGGCAGCAGGGTCCTAATGGAAACTATGGGATATTAAGGCCTCCTTTTAATAAAGAACCGGAACAAAGCATTAGCACTTAGTGAATACATGAACTCCTCAAACTACGGTAATCATCGGAAAGAATCCCAATTATTGTCACCTTGGGGTATGCGGATCATAACTCATAATAGGTGTCTACAACTTGCAAGATCGGATCAAGAACACAAATATATTCATGAAAACATAATAGGTTCGGATCTGAAATCATGGCACTCAGGCCCTAGTGACAAGCATTAGGCATAGCAAAGTCATAGCAACATCAATCTCAGAACATAGTGGATACTAAGGATCAAACCCCAACAAAACTAACTCGATTACATGATAAATCTCATCCAACCCATCGCCATCCAGCAAGCCTAGCTATGATGGAATTACTCACACACGGCGATGAGCATCATGAAATTAGTGGTGGTGGTGATGATGATGACGATGATTTCCCCTCTCCGGAGCCCCGAATGGACTCCAGATCTGGCCTCCCGATGAAGAACAGGGGGTGACGGCGGCTCTGTATCGTAAAACGCAATGAATCCTTCTCTTTGATTTTTTATCCCCGAACGTGAATATATGGAGTTGGAGTTGAGGTCGGTGGAGGTCCAAGGGACCCACAAGGCAGGGGGCGTGCCCTGAGGAGGCGCACCCCACCCTTGTGGATAGTTGGTGGGTCCCCTCTGATTGATTATTTTGCCAATATTTTTTATTTATTCCAAAAATATTCTCCAGGAAGTTTCAGGTAATTCCGAGAACTTTTATTTCTGCACAAAAATAACAACAAGGCAATTTTGCTTCAAACAACGTCAGTCCGTGTTAGTTCCATTCAAATCTTACAAACTAGAGTCCAAAACAAGGGCAAAAGAGTTTGGAAAAGTAGATACGATGGAGACGTATCAACTCCCCCAAGCTTAAACGATTGCTTGTCCTCAAGAAATTTAGTTGACAAGCTGAAAGTGATAAAGAAAAACTTTTACAAACTCTTTTTGATCTTGTTGTTGCAAATATGTAAAGCCAGCATTCATGTCTTCAGCAAAAATTATGAACTAACCATAATCACAATAACATTTGGGTCTCACATTTACTCATATCAATGGCATAATCAACTAGTGAGCAATAATAATAAATCTTGAATGACTACACTTTTTCAAAACAATCATGATATGATATAACAAGATGGTATCTCGCTATCCCTTTCTGAGACTGCAAAACATAAATGCAGAGCACCCCTGAAGATCAAGGGCTGACTAGACATTATATGTAACGCCCCGAGACCGATGTGCCAGGTGTCCTCTAGTTATTTGCTGTTGTTGCCATGTCATTTGCTTGCGTGTTGCATCTTTTCATGTCATCATGTGCATTTAATTTGCATACATGTTCGTCTCATGCATCTGAGCTTTTTCCCCGTTGTCCGTTTTGCATTCCGGCGCTTCGTTCTCCTCCGGTGGTCATTTCTACCTTTTTTCCTGTGTGGAGATTAAACATTTCCGGATTGGACCGAGACTTGTCAAGCGTCCTTGGTTTACTACCGGTAGACCGTCTGTCAAGTTTCGTACCATTTGGACTTCGTTTGATACTCCAACGGTTAACCGAGGGACCGAAAAGGCCTCATGTGTGTTGCAGCCCAACACACCTCCAATTTGGCCCAAAACCCACCTAAACCTGCTCCATCATCTAGAGCGTTCGATCACGATCGCGTGGCCGAAAACCGCACCTCATTTGGACTCTCCTAGCTCCCTCTACCTATAAATATGTGTCCCTCCCAGAATTTTCGCGCGGATGAACCCTAACCTCCTCCCCCGCGCGCCGCCGGACAATTTCCCACCGCGCCCGGACATGTCCGCTCGCCCTCCACCTCACCCCGCCCAATGGGCAGCCGCCACATCAGCCGCGCCACCGCTCCGGGCCAACCGAGGCGTGCCACCTTAGCCCAGCCGCTCCCTTTCTCTCCTCAACCCCGCCGCCGGCCAGCGCGGCCCGGATCGGGCCCGCAGGGCCCATCTCCTCGCGCCGCCGCCCGATCGGATCCGCCGCCGCCTGTCGGTCGCCGCCGCCGCCCGAGGCTCGCCTCCCCGCGCCTGCGCCGCCACGCCTCCTCGCCGCCGGCCGCCTCGGTCGACGTGTACCGCCACCTTGCTCGCCGGCGTCCTCTGCCGCTGCCTCACCGGCGTCGTCCTCCAGCCTCCGCGTCGCCTTCTTCCTCCTCTCCGGCCGTCTCCCCCGTCTCCGGCGAACTTCTCCGGCGAGATCCACGAAGCAGGATCAGATCCACCACTCCCCTGATCCAAACGCCCCGTCCGGATCCGGATCCCTCCGTCCCGTACCACTTCGTCCCGGTTTGACTTTTCCGGAGGTATAATTTTCACTAAGTCCCCGAAATTCCAGATCCAAGTGCTCATGTTCTTGGCCTCGTAACTTTGCATCCGTAGCTCCGATTCATGCATATAGCATATCAAAATGTTCATCTCAGAGAGTACATCATTTTATTCCATTGCATCATTTTCATTTGAGTTCATCTTGTTGCCCGAAATTCTGTTAGAAGAGGGCTACTTGAGTTAATTGTCAGATCTGCTACTCCATTTAGCTTTTTGTCATTTTTGCCATGATTATTGTGTGCATGATATGCCCTGATGCTCTACATATGTTTTGTTAAGAGTTTTGTCATCTTTCCAGAGGTGCAACCCATGTATTTTTGTGATATGTGTGGTGTCTAGTGCAAGCTTGCAAAGTGGTGCACTTGCTAATTCTGTTTTCAGGGACTTAGCAATTCCACTAAGTCCTTGAGATGTTTATCTCATGATGCCATATGTTCATGTTGTTTCCTAGTGATCCGTACCTCTTTTGAGGATGATCAGTAAGGATGTTTTGTTAATATTGTAGTGCTATATCCATCCATGTCTTTGTTTGCAATTATGGAGCACCCTAGCTTGAGTCAATCGAGCTCTACTTTTGCTACTTTGTGAATCTGGGCAGATTGTCAACTTTTTTGCAATTTTGCCGATGATGTTGTGGTTGATCCGTGCATGCTATGCTATTGTTCTTGCCATGTCTAGCTTGCATTTTGTGTGTTCTTGATGGATGTATGCTTAGCTTGTCATGACTTGCACCGTAGTGAGTGCATCGAGCTCGTAAACATGCCTACTTGAGTTATGTTTCAGCATGTGTCAGTTTTCATTAAGTCTGTGATCTAATTATGTTTTTGCCATGTTCACATGCTTGCAATTGTATTTTCTGATCCCTTTTGGCTCAAGGTCACTAAGGGACTTTTGTTAAGCTCTTTGAGTAGCTCCATGCCATGCTTTACTTTGCCATGTTCAGATCCTGTAGCATATAGTTTTGTTGCTCCGAAGAGTGCTACCTGATCTGAAATTCCAGACAAGTGTTAATTTCACTAAGTCTGAGATCTGCTTGTCATATGCATTTTTGCCATGCTTGTTTGAACCTGTTAATGGATGATTTGGCCATAGCTCAGATCTAGACTTTTGTTAAGCATCTTGAATGCATCCCTGCCATGTATTTTATTGTCATGTTTGGGTGCTGTAGCATATTCATCTCATTGCATTTAGATGGCTACTTGCTGTAAATCGCAGACCGGTGCCATATTTGAATCGCTTGCCATTTCCAAACCGTAACTCCGATTCCAGCGTTCTTTATATCGTTTTCAAGTGATTTCATCTCATCTTTCCAGTGGCACACTTGGATTCCCAAGTTGAGGCCAGGTTCATGCATTCCTTGTCCAATCATGCATATGCATCGCATACCGCATCCCGCATTTCATAACATGTTCATGTGTTGATTGTTTACTACGTTGTGTGCTTCTTTTCCGGTGTTTGCTTCTTCGGGTTGGTTTCGATAACGTCGCGTTTGTGAGGACCCGTTGTAGCGACCAGACCTCAAACAGTCTGATCTCTGTGCTCCGGTGTCATCCCTGGATCAGTAATGCTGACACCACACAGTACTCGGAGGATTTATAGCAGAGTAGCAATCACACACTTATTACATCGAGTGTCTCAAAAGAGAACTTATTACAATAAATATGGCTTAAGGCCATCTAATAACGATAACAGCGGAAGGCTTGGAAGATAGGTGAGTCCATCAACTCCAACGGCATCACTGAGTATAGAACCACGACCTAAAACTCCTTAATCGTCGTCTGAAAAGTCTGCAACATTAACATTGCAGCCCGAAAACGGGTCAGCACATGGAATATGCTGGCAAGGTAACACATAGAGAGTAATGAAATGCAACAGCTATACTATATGCATATTTGGCTGGTGGAAAGCTCTATGGTTACAGTTTTTGCGTAAAGCCAATTTTTCCCTACTGCAAAGGAATAAAATTAATTACTATTATGGTGGTTGTTAAACATTGAGAATGGTTGACAGCATTCTCAATCCCAATTAATCATCATCATTAAAACCCCACAAAATTAACTTTAGAGTAACATGTTGAGATTCACATGATAATCCAAGTACTAGATATTAAGATGTCCATAACCGGGGACACGGCTAACCATGATTAGTTTGTTACACTCTGCAGAGGTTTGCGCACTTTTCCCCACAAGACTCGATCGCCTCCGTTGGATTTCTCGCACTACATGGTGTTTGAGAAACGGATGACCGAGACACAGTCTTTCAGAAGCGCTAGCACCTTACGATGGATAGACCGGTACACCTACTTTCCCCTACATCTGCTAGTCTACCCTGTAAGAGTTCGCATGACTTACTCAACTATGCCAAAGCTCATAATGGCTTGTGGCTGCACACAGAAGTTTCTAGTATGAATAATCTCATGATCCCTTTGAGCCTGGGTGGCGGTCCAAAATAAAAACAAGCAAGTCCGGGAATACCCAGGTGCCTCAATCCAGCCAGATGTGTGTTAGGTTGCCACCTTAGATAAACCCTTAATTAAAAATTCTCACATCTGTCATGGATTTCACTCACCCAATCCACGTCTACTAGCATAGCATGGCATAATAAGCAACGTAGAAGGAACTCCCAAAGGTTTGATAATAAACAGGTAATAGGTACTACCTCATCTACTTCCCATCCCACAATTTAATTAGATCCTAATCATGCAATGTGTGAGGATTGATCTAATGCAATAAAACTGGGTTGTAGAAAAAGGTATGATCAAAGTGTTACTTGCCTTGCTGATGATCCGCGAAACCTAGAGATTCAAAGTAACAGGCGGCGCACTCCGGGTATTCTATCGCAGAAAAACAAACAAGCATACAATAAGTACTCATCTAATGCACAGGTAAAACTCAAATAGAAGATCTAACCAGAAAGTTCAACTTAAGAACCCTGGTTTGCAAAAAGAATCAAATCGAATGAAGCAAAAGAAATCAAACGGCGAAAGAAAACAACTTCGTTCTAGTAATCTGGATATAAGTAAAATTTTACAGTAGCAAAAACTTATTTAAGTTGATTATTCGGAAAGAGGGTTTCGAGACGAAACTCCAGGCGCTTGAATCGCCTGATTCCGATAAACGAGCGAAAAGTTATACTAAAACGAAAATCGGATCAGAAATCGCGATCAGAAAATAACCGCGGAAAAATCCGACGAAAAAGAAAAACGACAAACGGAATTATTTTTTTTAAAACAGCATGGATTTCGAGGGCGGCGAACCTCGGGCGACGCCTGGCTCCGGCGGCGGCTGGCGGCGGCGGGGCTGGGCTAGGGTTAGGGTTTCGGCCGGCTGGGCTCTCGGGCTGGGGCGGCTGGGCTCTCTCGCCCCGGGGTGGCACCTTATAAAGGCCCCGGCCAGGGGAGTCCTGGCCGAGTACGGCCCACAGTCGGTTCCGCGCTTTTTTTTTAAAAAAAATTCCGCTCGGAAGAAAAATAAAAAGAAATACTAAACGGACTCCAAAAATCACGAAATAAATTTTCCGGGCTTCTAAAATCAAGCCCGATAAAGTGAACATTTATTTGGGCCCTAAATGCAATTTTGAAAAATGCGCATTTTTCCTAAATTCAAATAAAAATACAAAAAAACTCCGAAATAAATCTTATTTGATTTTTTTATTAAATCCTCAATATTTCTATATTTTGGGAAAGTCATTTTATTCCCTCTCTCATTTTTTGTAATAGAAATAATTGATGATAAAATAAATAAAATCAAATGATCCTGTTTACAAAATTTGAGAAAACTCAAATATGTAAATAACGAAATCCCCAACTCTCTCCGTGGGTCCTTGAGTTGCTTAGGATTTTCTAGGATCAAAACCAAAAGCAAAATAAAATATGATATGCATGATGATCTAATGTGTAACATTCCAAATTGAAAATTTGGGATGTTACAAACCTACCCCCCTTAAGATGAATCTCGCCCTCGAGATTCGGGTTGGCTAGAAAATAGGTGAGGGTGGTCCTTGAGCAAATCTTCCTCTCGCTCCCAGGTGGCTTCATCCTCCGTGTGGTGGCTCCACTGAACTTTGCAAAACTTGATAACCTTGCTGCGAGTGACTCGGCTCGCAAACTCGAGAATCTTGACTGGTTTCTCCTCATAGGTCAAATTGTTATCCAACTGAATTGCTTCTAATGGCACTGTGTCTCTCAAAGGTATGTCAGCCATCTCCGCGTGACACTTCTTCAACTGAGAAAAGTGGAACACATCATGAACTCCTGCCAATCCTTCTGGCAATTCCAACTTGTAGGCCACTTCTCCCATACGCTCCAAAACTCGATATGGCGCTACAAATCGTGGCGCTAACTTTCCCTTAACTACAAAGCGCTTAATCCCTCGAAGTGGGGATACTCGAAGATAAGCTCTGTCTCCGACTTCGTAAACTGTCTCCTTGCGTTTAGAATCTGCGTAGCTCTTCTGCCTGGACTGGGCTACCTTGAGCCTATCGCGAATCAACTTCACCTTCTGTTCAGACTCTTTAATCAGATCTGGTCCAAACAACTCGCGGTCTCCAACTTCGTCCCACGACAACGGTGTCCTGCACCTCCTTCCGTACAAAGCTTCGAAAGGGGCCATCTTCAAACTGGTTTGGTAACTGTTATTGTAAGAGAACTCTGCATATGACAAATTATCGTCCCAACTAGATCCATAATCTAGCGCACAAGCTCTCAGCATATCCTCCAAAATCTGATTGACTCTCTCGGTCTGTCCATCTGTCTGCAGATGAAAAGCTGTACTAAATTCTAGCCTAGTACCCAAAGTCTCATGCAACTGCTTCCAGAACTTTGAGGTAAACTGGGTTCCTCTATCTGATACGATGCTCCTCGGAACTCCGTGCAAACATAGGATCCTGGTCATGTATATTTTTGCCAACTTAGCACTAGTGTAAGTGGTCTTTACTGGGATGAAATGAGCTACCTTCGTCAATCGATCAACTACAACCCAAATCGAGTCATAGCCTGAACGAGTCCTTGGTAATCCCGTGATAAAATCCATGCCTAGCTTATCCCACTTCCATTCGGGTATCGGCAATGGTTGCAACAATCCTGCTGGCTTCTGATGCTCTGCCTTTACTCTCTGACATACGTCACAAACTGCTACATACTCCGCAATATCCTTCTTCATCCCGGTCCACCAGAAAATATCCTTCAAATCCAAATACATCTTGGTATTTCCTAGGTGAATCGAATACGGTGAATCATGTGCCTCTTGCAGAATCAACCTTCTGATCTCCGGGTCATTGGGTACATAAACACGGTCTTCAAACCATAGGGTGTCGTGCTCATCCTCACGAAATCCTTTAGCTTTTCCTCCTTTCATTTTCTCCTTTATGGAAGCAATCTCCTTGTCAGTTTTCTGAGCTTCCCTGATTCTGTCCATCAAAGTTGACTAAATTTCCAATGCTGCCACATAGCCTCTAGGAACTATTTCCAAACATAGTTCACGAAGATTTTCTGCTAACTCCTTGGGTATTTCTCCCGTCATTAACGTATTGACATGGCTCTTGCGGCTTAATGCATCAGCTACTGCATAAGCCTTCCCGGGATGATAATGCAATTTCATATCATAATCCTTGATGAGCTCCAACCATCTCCTTTGTCTGAGGTTCAACTCCTTCTATGTGAAAATGTACTTCAAACTCTTATGATCCGTGTACACTTCACAATGATTTCCGATGAGGAAATGTCTCCATGTCTTCAAGGCATGCACTACGGCTGCTAACTCCAAATCATGTGTGGCATAATTCAATTCATGAGGCTTCAGTTGTCGTGAAGCATACGAAACAACTCTCCCTTCCTGCATAAGCACTGCTCCAAGTCCTCGACGTGAAGCGTTGCAATACACCTCATAATCCTTGGTTTGATCTGGCAAAATCAACACTGGTGAGGTAACCAAACGGTTCTTCAATTCCTGGAAACTTGCCTCACACTCATCAGTCCATATGAACTTAGTATCCTTCTTCAACAACTCCGTCATAGGCTTCGCAATCTTTGAAAAGTTCTCAATAAACCTCCGGTAGTATCCTGCGAGTCCAAGAAAACTCCGGATCTCTCCAACTGTTGTTGGGGCTTCCCACTTGGTCACGGTTTCAACTTTAGCGGGATCTACTGCTATACCTTCTCCGGATATAACGTGTCCGAGGAATCCTACTTCCTTCAACCAAAACTCACATTTGCTGAACTTGGCATATAATTGATGTTCTCTGAGCTTTCCAAGTGCCAAACACAAATGCTCCTTATGTCCCTCTTCATTCTTTGAATAAACCAGGATATCATCAATGAACACTACGATGAACTTATGCAAAAACTCCATAAACACTTTGTTCATCATGTTCATAAAATAGGCAGGTGCGTTAGTCAGTCCAAATGACATAACGGTATACTCATACAGTCCATATCTTGTGGTAAAAGCTGTCTTCGGAATATCCTGTTCTCGAATCTTCAACTGGTGATATCCTGATCGCAAATCGATCTTGGAAAATACTTTAGCTCCTTGCAATCGATCAAACAGATCATTCATCATTGGTAGCGGGTACTTGTTTTTGATCGTTACTTCGTTCAATCCTCGATAGTCAACAACCATCCTTAACGATCCATCCTTCTTCTCTACTAGTAGTACAGGTGATCCCCAAGGCGAAGAACTTGGGCGAATGTAACCTTTATCCAGTAATTCCTTAATCTGCTTCTTAATTTCCACCAAATCTTTTGCGGGCATCCTGTATGATCGCTTCGATATTGGCCCAGTGCCTGGCAAAAGCTCAATCAAAAACTCGGTGTCTCTATCCGGTGGCATGCCTGGCAACTCTTCGGGAAATACATCAGGAAAATCCTTTACCACTGGTACTTCCTCCTGCACAACTCCTGATAAGGAATTTACTTGTGTCCTGTTTGGCGCATGCCGAGATACATACTTGATCCTTCTTCCTTCTGGCGTTGTGAGCAAAATTGTCTTACTGGCGCAATCAATGTTTCCTCCATACATCGACAGCCAATCCATACCAAGAATCACATCCAGACCTTGGGATTCCAGGATAATTAAATCCGTAGGGAAAACATGCCTTCCTATACTTAATGGCACTTGAAAACATCCTTGACTGGCCATGTACTCTGCTCCTGGTGAACTTACTAACATAGGTGTTTTGAGAACCCTAGTGGGCAAGCTATACTTTTCCACAAATCCCCTTGATATGTATGAATGCGATGCACCAGTATCAAAAAGAACGAGTGCAGTAAATGACTTAACCAAAAACTTACCTATTACTGCATCGGGCTGAGCTTCAACCTCCTCCACGCTAACATGGTTCACCTGTCCCCTGTTGAAAGGGTTCGGCTTCTTCCCAGAACTTCCATTGCCATTTTGGCCTTCAGGACATTCATTGGCATAATGTCCTGGCTTCGAACACTTATAGCAAGTGATGTGGCTCAAGTCCTTCTTGGCTGGGGTTGATGGGTTGGTGCAGTTCTGGCCGTTGCTTCCTCCATTACCATTACCACTCTTGGTGCCATTGTGATTGTGCGAGCTACCTACTCCATGGGTATGCTGAAAATATCCTCCCGGCCTAGGGGTAAAACGTGGCTTCTGTTGAGCTCCTGAATTATACTTTCCTTGTCCATACTTCCTCTTACGGTTCTCAATTTGCTGCTGCTTCCCTTCAATCATAAGAGCACGATCTACCAACTCCTGGTAGTTGTTGAAGGTGGCTACCATCAACTGCATACTCAACTCATCATTCAGTCCTTCCAGGAACTTCTCCTGCTTAGCTGCATCTGTAGCAACGTCATCTGGGGCATAACGTGCTAGCTTACTAAACTCCTCCACATACTGGCCAACTGTCCGTCCTCCTTGGCGCAAGTTACGAAACTCACGCTTATTCATGGCCATTGCTCCTGCTGAAACATGGGCAGTACGAAAAGCCTGCTGAAACTGGTCCCATGTGACAGTGTCGACTGGGAAGGTGGATGTGAAATTCTCCCACCAGGATGTTGCGGGTCCTTCTAACTGATGTGCGGCAAACTTCACCTTCTCCGCATCTGTGCATCCTGCTATGGTCAACTCCCTAGCTATCTTGCAGAGCCAATCATCTGCTACTATCGGCTCGGTGCTACTGGAAAACACCGGCGGATTCAGCCTAAGAAAACGGGCTAAGTGGTCAACAGGTGGTGGTGGTGGATTGTTGTGGTTGTTCCCCTGATTCTGATTCTGAACTAGCAACTGCATCAAGGTGTTCTGCTGCTGGATCAACTGAGTGAGCTCCGGCGGAAAGGTAAATCCGGGGTCACATCTCGGAGGCATCTGAGGGTTTAGAAAAGATGAGATATAAGAATAGAGGGGGTCTAAGGGGAAAACACTACCCATATGCACATGAGGCAAAAGCAAACAATTCACTTCAATCAAACAAGGCATACAATCGATCTAACTATCGCAAAGTGCTCGGACTACTATATTTACATGGTGGACTACTACTGCTGATGAGGTGGTCTACTAGAAATATTCTATGGTTGTAGACTCCATGATATCTGCTCCTGCTTCATCAACATAGTCATCATTGCTACTATCTTGTTCTGAATCGGTGCCGTTAATGATGATGTAGTCTTCCGGGCTAATCTCCTTGGGTTCTTCGTCTTCATCTACTGGTGTCGGGCCTCCCATAAATATTCCAATTTTCTTGATCAGATCGTCATTCTTCTCCACCAACACTTCAATTTCTTCTTCATAATCTTCACGTGTAGCCTTGAGTTCTTCCTCCAGTTCCTTGATTCTAGTCTTAGCCTTCTTCAGATCTATCATGTCGGGGCACATCTGATTCTCCTGTCGTCGAATGTGCTGGTTTAACTCCCGGATAAAGCTGCAATTGATCTATCTTTCCTGGTGCTGATCATCTCCCAGTGTTCATCTCGGCGTCCGCAAATCTGGTAGATAGTATCCTTGAGATCCTTGCGGTAGACTTCTCCAATGCGTCCTATGACGATGTGAGCTGCCATACTCTTTCCTAGACTCCAAGTTGGTGCATCAAAAGAAAACTCTATGGGCTCAGTGACTGGCATGAACGTCCTTCCTGGAACTTGAACTTGAATCATCCAGCGCTCTTCTTCAGGTAAAGTGGCGTTGTAGGTTCCCGTGAAGCTTGGTACTCCTATGTTCAGGTATCTAGTGACTTCCTTCAAGTGGCGTCCAAAGGGTGTATCTTCATCTGGTTGGGTGAACTTGTTCCTTGCATCCACCATCCTAAAGAGTAGAAAAGATGAGAAGTCAGAAGAGAGGAGAGTGAGTAGTGATCTAGGTCTCTTAGCTTAGTGGTCGTGTCCTACAGTCAGCGTGTGCTTTGATACCATCTCTGTAGTGACTAGACCTCAAACAGTCTGATCTCTGTGCTCCGGTGTCATCCCTGGATCAGTAATGCTGACACCACACAGTACTCGGAGGATTTATAGCAGAGTAGCAATCACACACTTATTACATCGAGTGTCTCAAAAGAGAACTTATTACAATAAATATGGCTTAAGGCCATCTAATAACGATAACAACGGAAGGCTTGGAAGATAGGTGAGTCCATCAACTCCAACGGCATCACTGAGTATAGAACCACGACCTAAAACTCCTTAATCGTCGTCTGAAAAGTCTGCAACATTAACGTTGCAGCCCGAAAACAGGTCAGCACATGGAATATGCTGGCAAGGTAACACATAGAGAGTAATGAAATGCAACAGCTATACTATATGCATATTTGGCTGGTGGAAAGCTCTATGGTTACAGTTTTTGCGTAAAGCCAATTTTTCCCTACTGCAAAGGAATAAAATTAATTACTATTATGGTGGTTGTTAAACATTGAGAATGGTTGACAGCATTCTCAATCCCAATTAATCATCATCATTAAAACCCCACGAAATTAACTTTAGAGTAACATGTTGAGATTCACATGATAATCCAAGTACTAGATACTCAAGATGTCCATAACCGAGGACACGGCTAACCATGATTAGTTTGTTACACTCTGCAGAGGTTTGCGCACTTTCCCCACAAGACTCGATCGCCTCCGTTGGATTTCTCGCACTACATGGTGTTTGAGAAACGGATGACCCAGACACAGTCTTTCAGAAGCGCTAGCACCTTACGATGGATAGACCGGTACACCTACTTTCCCCAACATCTGCTAGTCTACCCTGTAAGAGTTCGCATGACTTACTCAACTATGCCAGAGCCCATAATGGCTTTTGGCTGCACACGGAAGTTTCTAGTATGAATAATCTCATGATCCCTTTGAGCCTGGGTGGCGGTCCAAAATAAAAACAAGCAAGTCCGGGAATACCCAGGTGCCTCAATCCACCCAGATGTGTGTTAGGTTGCCACCTTAGATAAACCCTTAATTAAAAATTCTCACATCTGTCATGGATTTCACTCACCCAATCCACGTCTACTAGCATAGCATGGCATAATAAGCAACGTAGAAGTAACTCCCAAAGGTTTGATAATAAACAGGTAATAGGTACTACCTCATCTACTTCCCATCCCACAATTTAATTAGATCCTAATCATGCAATGTGTGAGGATTGATCTAATGCAGTAAAACTGGGTTGAGAAAAAGGTATGATCAAAGTGTTACTTGCCTTGCTGATGATCCGCGAAACCTAGAGATTCAAAGTAACAGGCGGCGCACTCCGGGTATTCTATTGCAGAAAAACAAACAAGCATACAATAAGTACTCATCTAATGCACAGGTAAAACTCAAATAGAAGATCTAACCAGAAAGTTCAACTTAAGAACCCTGGTTTGCAAAAAGAATCAAATCGAACGAAGCAAAAGAAATCAAACGGCGAAAGAAAACAACTTCGTTCTAGTAATCTAGATCTAAGTCAAATTTTACAGTAGCAAAAACTTGTTTAAGTTGATTATTCGGAAAGAGGGTTTCGAGACGAAACTCCAGGCGCTTGAATCGCCTGATTCCGATAAACGAGCGAAAAGTTATACTAAAACGAAAATCGGATCAGAA
>NC_041386.1:570634890-570639298 GCF_002162155.2 Triticum dicoccoides
TGGGCTCTCGGGCTGGGGCGGCTGGGCTCTCTCGCCCCGGGGTGGCACCTTATAAAGGCCCCGGCCAGGGGACTCCTGGCCGAGTACGGCCCATAGTCGGTTCCGCGCTTTTTTTTTAAAAACAATTCCGCTCGGAAGAAAAATAAACAGAAATACTAAACGGACTCCAAAAATCACAAAATAAATTTTCCCGAGCTTCTAAAATCAAGCCCGATAAAGTGAACATTTATTTGGGCCCTAAATGCAATTTTTAAAAACGCGCATTTTTCCTAAATTCAAAAAAAATACTGAAAAACTCCGAAATAAATCTTATTTGATTTTTTATTAAATCCTCAATATTTCTATATTTTGGGAAAGTCATTTTATTCCCTCTCTAAAATTTTTGTAATAGAAATAATTGATGATAAAATAAATAAAATCAAATGATCTTGTTTACAAAATTTGAGAAAACTCAAATATGTAAATAACGAAATCCCCAACTCTCTCCGTGGGTCCTTGAGTTGCTTAGGATTTTCTAGGATCAAAACCAAAAGCAAAATAAAATATGATATGCATGATGATCTAATGTGTAACATTCCAAATTGAAAATTTGGGATGTTACACCCGTTCGTCTACGTCCGTTTGTCTTCTTCATGGACTCGCTCTTCGTCCTTGCGGGATCTCAGGCAAGATGATCATACCCTCGAAATCACTTCTATCTTTGCTTGCTTAGTTGCTCGCTCTTTTGCTATGCCTATGCTGTGATGCCTACCACTTGCTTATCATGCCTCCCGCATTGTTGAACCAAGCCTCTAACCCACCTTGTCCTAGCAAACCGTTGTTTGGCTATGTTACCGCTTTGCTCAGCCCCTCTTATAGCGTTGTTAGTTGCAGGTGAAGATTGAAGTTTGTTTCCTGTTGGAACATGGAGATGTTGTTCCTTGTTGGAACATGTTTACTTGTTGGGCTATCACAATATATCTTTTTTTAATTAATGCATCTATATACTTGGTAAAGGGTGGAAGGCTCGGCCTTATGCCTGGTGTTTTGTTCCACTCTTGCCGCCCTAGTTTCCGTCATATCGGTGTTATGTTCCCGGATTTTGCGTTCCTTACACGGTTGGGTAATAATGGGAACCCCTTGACAGTTCGCCTTAAGTAAAGCTCTTCCAGCAATGCCCAACATTGGTTTTACCATTCGCCACCTAGCCTTTTCTTTTCCCTTGGGAGTCGCGCTCCTGAGGGTCATCGTTATTTTACCCCCCCGGGCCAGTGCTCCTCTGAGTTTGGTCCAACTAAGCAATGTCCGGGGCTACCAGGGGCAACTCTGGGCTGGCCTACCCGACGTCTGGCTCATCTGAGTGTGCCCTGAGAAAGAGATATGTGCAGCTCCTATTGGGATTTGTCGGCACATTCGGGCGGTGTTGCTGGTTTAGTTTTACCCTGTCGAAATGTCTTGTTGTACCGGGATACCGAGTCTGATCGGAATGTCTCGGGAGGAGGTCTATTCCTTCGTTGACCATGAGAGCTTGTGATGGGCTAAGTTGGGACACCCCTGCAGGGATTTGAACTTTCGAAAGCCGTGCCCGCGGTTATGGGCAGATGGGAATTTGTTAATGTCCGGTTGTAGATAACTTGAATCTTAATTTAATTAAAATGAGTCAACCGCGTGTGTAACCATGATGGTCTCTTTCCGGCGGAGTCCGGGAAGTGAACACGGTGTTGGAGTTATGTTTGACGTAGGTTGTTTAGGATCACTTATTGATCATACTTTCTCGAACGTGTTTTGCCTTCTCTTCTCGCTCTCATTTGCGTATGGTAGCCACCATATATGCTAGTCGCTTGCTGCAGCTCCACCTCATACCTTTACCTTACCCATAAGCTTAAATAGTCTTGATCGCGAGGGTGCGAGATTGCTGAGTCCCTGTGGCTCACAGATACTTCTAAAACCAGCTTGTAGGTGCCGATGAGTCCGTGCAGATGACGCAACCAAGCTCAGGAGGAGCTCGATGAAGATCTTGTCCTTTGTGTTGTTTCGTTCTAGTTGTTCAGTAGTGGAGCCCAGTTGGGGTCGATCGGGGACCTTTGTCGCATTTGGGGTTCTTCTTTTATTTTGGTTCCGTAGTCGGACCTTGATTGTATTTGGTTGATGTAATGCTTTATTCATGTAGTTGTGTGAGTGGCGATTGTAAGCCAACTATGTATCTTTCCCTTATGTATTACATGGGTTGTGTGAAGATTACCTCGCTTGCGACATTGCTTTCAATGCGGTTATGCCTCTAAGTCGTGCTTCGACACATGGGAGATATAGCCGCATCGAGGGCGTTACAAGTTGGTATCAGAGCCTTCCCCGACCTTAGGAGCCCCATTGCTTGATCGTTATTAGCGGCCGAGTTGTGTCTAGAAAAATGTTTTGAGTCATTTAGGAATTATATATCAGAGAGTTTAGGAATTCTTTTTACTTCCTAGTATCCTCATCGCTCTGGTAAGGCATCCTGACGTAGAGTTTTGACTCTTCTCTTCTCAAATTTCACTAAAAAAAATTAGGATCACGCGGGTATCTTGGAATCGTTCCGATGGTTTTATGATGAGAACATTGTCTTGGTGCTTCCTGTCAGGGGTTTAGTGGAAGTGTCCCGGGGAGTTGAGCTCTAAGGTGTTGTCGTCATAATTTTATCGTTGCAGTTCTGGAATACCTGGGTTTAGTTCGCCGACATCGAAAATCTCTTTTATGCAGTTGTTGGTGAGATAACCTCGACGCCACCCAGTACTGGGGCGGGAGTTCGGGAGTATTACCATAACTTGTATAACGGATGCTTTTCGAAGGTCGAGATAGATGATTTCCGAAGATTTCTTGGTTATGTGTTGAAGGATGGATACAGCTGGATGTAGGATTTGCTAGTTTGGGTGAGATATTATGCTTCCCCTGTATCCCCAACACCTGATTGCATAACCGGAAAGGTTCGGGAGTTTCATAGGTGGGAATTCAAGTAGCTCTTAGGATATCTTTCCGACAAACGTATGATATGAAATTGCGGTTCGACGTCTAGTGGTCCGCCTATTCACGGTCGGTTTTACAGTGGTCTCGTTGTGTCTTAAAGAGTCCTTGGCTATGCCGACTCGGGGACGCTTCGTATGTCAAGTGCACTGCCTTGTACATGATGGTGATGTACGATCGAGCCCGTGTAGGCCCCACCACGAAAACTTCGGACAAAATCTCTATCATATGTTTGTTCTGGCTTATTCTACAAGCCAATCCTTTGTTTTTGTTTTGAGTTGTGGTATTCGAGTTGCTTCAATGTCAAATGTTGATTCCATACCTTTCCTAAATGGTGTTCTCATACTCCTATGTGAATACTAATCCTTCTCGATCATCGAGTTTGTCGTTTCAATTTCTTTTCACCAGTGTGTTTCTCTTCAAGTGGATCCAATCATTTCAACATCCGCAAGATCAAGTATCAGTTTCTTCTGAACGGTGTTTGTTTCATCCGTCCCCAAGTTGCCTTTGTTTTCCCGCCCACCCACCCTTTTTCTTCGAGGACTCAAATTTCTTAATCAACTATCCATTTTACTGATGTGAAGTCTCTCCATTCTTTTCAATCAATATCCTTATCCGGTGATTCTCATGAAGATTCTAACGGAGATTCAAGTTCGTCACTCTTCACCCCTGAGACCGATGTGCCAGGTGTCCTCTAGTTATTCGATGTTGTTGCCATCTCATTTGCTTGCGTGTTGCATCTTTTCATGTCATCATGTGCATTTCATTTGCATACATGTTTGTCTCATGCATCCAAGCTTTTTCCCCGTTGTCCGTTTTGCATTCCGGCGCTTCATTCTCCTCCAGTGGTCATTTCTACCTTTTTTCGTGTGTGGGGATTAAACATTTCCGGATTGGACCGAGACTTGTCAAGAGGCCTTGGTTTACTACCGGTAGACCGCCTGTCAAGTTTCGTACCATTTGGACTTCGTTTGATACTCCAACGGTTAACCGAGGGACCGAAAAGGCCTCGTGTGTGTTGCAGCCCAACACCCCTCCAATTTAGCCCAAAACCCACCTAAACCTGCTCCATCATCTAGAGCGTTCGATCACGATCGCGTGGCTGAAAACCGCACCTCATTTGGACTCTCCTAGCTCCCTCTACCTATAAATATGTGTCCCTCCCGGAATTTTCGCGTAGATGAACCCTAACCTCCTCCCCCGCGCGCCGCCAAACAATTTCCCACCGCGCCCGGACATGTCCGCTCGCCCTTCACTTCACCCCGCCCAATGGGCAGCCGCGCCACCGCTCCGGGCCAACCGCGGCGCGCCACCTCAGCCCAGCCGCTCCCTCTCTCTCCTTAGCCCCGCCGCCGGCCCGCGTGGCCCGGATCGGGCCTGTGGGGCCCATCTCCTCGTACCGCCGCCCGATCGGATCCGCCGCCGCCTGTCG
>NC_041386.1:570639853-570642269 GCF_002162155.2 Triticum dicoccoides
GGCTCGCCTCCCCGTGCCTGCGCCGCCTCGCCGCCACGCCTCCTCGCCGCCGGCCGCCTCGGTCGACGTGTGCCGCCACCTCGCTCGCCGGCGTCCTCCGCTACTGCCTCGCCTGCGTCGTCCTCCGGCCTCCGCGTCGCCTTCTTCCTCCTCTCCGGCCGTCTCACCCGTCTCCAGCGAACTTCTCCGGCGAGATCCACGAAGCGGGATCAGATCCACCACTCCCCCGATCCAAACGCCCCGTCTAGATCCGGATCCCTCCGTCCCGTACCACTTCGTCCCGGTTTGACTTTTCCGGAGGAATAATTTTCACTAAGTCCTCGAAATTCCAGATCCAAGTGCTCATGTTCTTGGCCTCGTAACTTTGCATCCGTACCTCCGATTCATGCATATAACATATGAAAATGTTTATCTCAGAGAGTACATCATTTCATTCCATTGCATCATTTTCATTTGAGTTCATCTTGATGCCCGAAATGCTGTTAGAAGAGGGCTACTTGAGTTAATTGTCAGATCTGCTACTCCGTTTAGCTTTTTGTCATTTTTGTCATGATTATTGTGTGCATGATATGCCCTGATGCTCTATATATGTTTTTTAAGGGTTTTGTCATCTTTCCAGAGGTGCAACCCATGTATTTTTGTGATGTGTGTGGTGTCTAGTGGAAGCTTGCAAAGCGGTGCACTTGCTAATTCTGTTTTCAGGGACTTAGCAATTCCACTAAGTCCTTGAGCTGTTTATCTCATGATGTCATATGTTCATGTTGTTTCCTAGTGATCCGTACCTCTTTTGAGGATGATCAGTAAGGATATTTTGTTAATATTGTAGTGCTCTCTCCATCCATGTCTTTTTTTGCAATTATGGAGCACCCTAGCTTGAGTCAATCGAGCTCTACTTTTGCTACTTTGTGAATCTGGGCAGATTGTCAACTTGTTTGCAATTTTGCCGATGATGTTGTGGTTGATCCGTGCATGCTATGCTATTGTTTTTGCCATGTCTAGCTTGCATTTTGTGTGTTCTTGATGGATGTATGCTTAGCTTGTCATGACTTGCACCGTAGTGAGTGCATCGAGCTCGTAAACATGCCTACTTGAGTTATGTTTCAGCATGTGTCAGTTTTCACTAAGTCTGTGATCTGATTATGTTTTTGCCATGTTCACATGCTTGCAATTGTATTTTCTGATCCCTTTTGGCTCAAGGTCACTAAGGGACTTTTGTTAAGCTCTTTGAGTAGCTCCATGCCATGCTTTACTTTGCCATGTTCAGATCCTGTAGCATGTAGTTTTGTTGCTCCGAAGAGTGCTACCTGATCTGAAATTCCAGACAAGTGTTAATTTCACTAAGTCTGAGATCTGCTTGTCATATGCATTTTTGCCATGCTTGTTTGAACCTGTTAATGGATGATTTGGCCGTAGCTCAGAGCTAGACTTTTGTTAAGCATCTTGAATGCATCCCTGCCATATTTTTTTTTGTCATGTTTGGGTGCTATAGCATATTCATCTCATTGCATTTAGATGGCTACTTGCTGTAAATCGCAGACTGGTGCCATATTTGAATCGCTTGCCATTTTCAAACCGTAACTCCGATTCCGGCATTCTTTATATCGTTTTCAAGCGATTTCATCTCATCTTTCCAGTGGAACACTTGGATTCCCAAGTTGAGACCAGGGTCATGCATTCCTTGTCCAATCATGCATATGCATCGCATACCGCATCCCGCATTTCATACCATGTTCATGTGTTGATTGTTTACTACGTTGTGTGCTTCTTTTCCGGTGTTTGCTTCTTCGGGTTGGTTCCGATAACGTCGTGTTTGTGAGGACCCGTTCGTCTACGTCCGTTTGTCTTCTTCATGGACTCGCTCTTCTTCCTTGCGGGATCTCAGGCAAGATGATCATACCCTCGAAATCACTTCTATCTTTGCTTGCTTAGTTGCTCGCTCTTTTGCTATGCCTATGCTGCGATGCCTACCACTTGCTTATCATGCCTCCCACATTGTTGAACCAAGCCTCTAACCCACCTTGTCCTAGCAAACCGTTGTTTGGCTATGTTACCGCCTTGCTCAGCCCCTCTTATAGCGTTGTTAGTTGCAGGTGAAGATTGAAGTTTGTTCCCTGTTGGAACATGGAGATGTTGTTCCTTGTTGGAACATATTTACTTGTTGGGATATCACAATATATCTTTTTTTAATTAATGCATCTATATACTTGGTAAAGGGTGGAAGGCTCGGCCTTATGCCTGGTGTTTTGTTCCACTCTTGCCGCCCTAGTTTCCGTCATATCGGTGTTATGTTCCCGGATTTTGCGTTCCTTACGCGGTTGGGTAATAATGGGAACCCCTTGACAGTTCGCCTTAAGTAAAGCTCTTCCAGCAATGCCCAACATTGGTTTTACCATTCGCCACCTAGCCTTTTCTTTTC
>NC_041386.1:570642627-570688088 GCF_002162155.2 Triticum dicoccoides
CAATGCTCCTCTGAGTGTTGGTCCAACTGAGCGATGTCCGGGGCTACCAGGGGCAACTCTGGGCTAGCCTACCCGACGTCTGACTCATCTGAGTGTGCCCTGAGAAAGAGATATGTGCAGCTCCTATCGGGATTTGTCGGCACATTCGGGCGGTGTTGCTGGTTTAGTTTTACCCTGTCAAAATGTCTTGTTGTACCGGGATACCGAGTCTGATCGGAATGTCTTGGGAGGAGGTCTATTCCTTCATTGACTGTGAGAGCTTGTGATGGGCTAAGTTGGGACACCCCTGCAGGGATTTGAACTTTCGAAAGCCATGCCCGCGTTTATGGGTAGATGGGAATTTGTTAATGTCCGGTTGTAGATAACTCGAATCTTAATTTAATTAGAATGAGTCAACCGCGTGTGTAACCGTGATGGTCTCTTTCCGGCGGAGTCCGGGAAGTGAACACAGTGTTGGAGTTATGTTTGACGTAGGTTGTTTAGGATCACTTATTGATCATACTTTCTCGAATGTGTTTTTCCTTCTCTTCTCGCTCTCATTTGTGTATGGTAGCACCCATATATGCTAGTCGCTTGCTGCAGCTCCACCTCATACCTTTACCTTACCCATAAGCTTAAATAGTCTTGATCGCGAGGGTGCGAGATTGCTGAGTCCCTGTGGCTCACAGATACTTCCAAAACCAGCTTGCAGGTGCCGATGAGTCCGTGCAGATGACGCAACCAAGCTCAGGAGGAGCTCGATGAAGATCTTGTCCTTTGTGTTGTTTCGTTCTAGTTGTTCAGTAGTGGAGCCCAGTTGGGGTCGATCGGGGACCTTTGTCGCATTTGGGGTTCTTCTTTTATTTTGGTTCCGTAGTCGGACCTTGATTGTATTTGGTTGATGTAATTCTTTATTCATGTAGTTGTGTGAGTGGCGATTGTAAGCCAACTATGTATCTTTCCCTTATGTATTACATGGGTTGTGTGAAGATTACCTCACTTGCGACATTGCTTTCAATGCGGTTATGCCTCTAAGTCGTGCTTCGACACGTGGGAGATAAAGCCGCATCAAGGGTGTTACATTATAATTCATGGTAAAAGAGATCCAGTGACAGTCATACGCAATATCAGTTAATAACAATGCATACAAATGATGGTGGTGCTCTCTAACTGGTGCTTTTTATAAGAGGATGATGACTCAGCAATAAAAGTAAACAGATAGGCCCTTCACAGAGGGAAGCAAGGATTTGCATAGGTGCCAGAGCTCGAGCTTTAAAACATAGATGAATATAATTTTGAGCGGTATGCTTTCATTGTCAACATAACAACCAAGAGATCTCGGTATCTTCCATACTAGATACATTATAGGCGGTTCCCAAACAGAATGGTAAAGTTTTTACTCCCCCTCCTGTTGGAAATATGCCCTAGAGGCAATAATAAAAGCATTATTATTATATTTCCTTATTCATGATAATTGTCTTTATTCATGCTATAATTGTGTTATCCGGAAATCGTAATACATGTGTGAATAACAGACACCAACATGTCCCTAGTAAGCCTCTAGTTGACTAGCTCGTTAATCAACAGATAGTCATGGTTTCCTGACTATGGACATTGGATGTCATTGATAACGAGATCACATCATTAGGAGAATGATGTGATGGACAAGACCCAATCCTAAACATAGCATAAGATCGTATAGTTCGTTTGCTAGAGTTTTCCAATGTCAAGTATCTTTTCCTTAGACCATGAGATCGAGTAACTCCCGGATACCGTAGGAGTGCTTTGGGTATACCAAACGTCACAACGTAACTGGGTGGCTATAAAGGTATACTACGGGTATCTCCGAAAGTGTCTGTTGGGTTGACACGGATCAAGACTGGGATTTGTCACTCCATATGACGGAGAGGTATCACTAGGCCCACTCGGTAATGCATCATCATAATGAGCTCAAAGTGACCAAGTGTCTGGTCACGGGATCATGCATTATGGTACGAGTAAAGTGACTTGCCAGTAATGAGATTGAACGAGGTATTGGGATACCTACGATCGGATCTCGGGCAAGTAACATACCGATTGACAAAGGGAATTGTATACGGGGTTGCTTGAATCCTCGACATCGTGGTTCATCCGATGAGATCATCGAGGAGCATGTGGGAGCCAACATGGGTATCCAGATCCCGCTGTTGGTTATTGACCGGAGAGCGATCTCGGTCATGTCTACATGTCTCCCGAACCCGTAGGGTCTACACACTTAAGGTTTGGTGATGCTAGGGTTGTAGGGATATGTATATGCAGTAACCCGAATGTTGTTCGAAGTCCCGGATGAGACCCCGGACATCACGAGGAGTTCCGGAATGGTCCGGAGGTAATTATTTATATATGGAAAGTCCTGTTTCGGCCATCGGGACAAGTTTCGGGGTCTTCGGTATTGTACCGGGACCACCGGAAGGGTCCCGGGGGTCCACCGGGTGGGGCCACCTGTCCCGGGGGGCTACATGGGCTGTAGGGGGTGCGCCTTGGCCTACATGGGCCAAGGGCACCAGCCCCAAGAGGCCCATGCGCCTAGGGTTTCAAAAGGGAAGAGTCCCACTAGTGGAAGGCACCTCCTAGGTGCCTTGGGGGGGAGGGAAACCTCCCTTGGCCGCCGCCCCCCTAGGAGATTGGATCTCCTAGGGCCGGCGCCCCCCCTTGGCCCTCCTATATATAGTGGGGGAAGGAGGGCTTTACACACACGCCTTTGGTTGCCTCCTTCTCCCTCTCCAACACCTCCTCCTCCTCCATAGCGCTTGGCGAAGCCCTGACGGAGTACTGCAGCTCAATCACCACCACATCGTCGTGCTGCTGCTGGAGCCATCTTCCTCAACCTCTCCTTCCCTCTTGCTGGATCAAGGAGAAGGAGACGTTACACTGACCGTACGTGTGTTCAACACGGATGTGCCGTCCGTTCGGCGCTAGGATCTTCGGTGATTTGGATCACGTCATGTACGACTTCCTCATCCCCGTTCTTTGAACGCTTCCGCGCGTGATCTACAAAGGTATGTAGATGCAATCCAATCACTCGTTGCTAGATGAACTCATAGATGGATCTTGGTGAAACCGTAGGAAAAGTTTTGTTTTCTACAACGTTCCCCATCAGTGGCATCATGAGCTAGGTCTATGCGTAGTTCTTCTTGCGCGAGTAGAACACAATTTGTTGTGGGCGTAGATGTTGTCAACTTTCTTGCCGCTACTAGTCTTATCTTGCTTCAACGGTATTGTGGGATGAAGCGGCCCGGACCAACCTTACACGTATGCTTACGTGAGACCGGTTCCACCGACTAACATGCAGTAGTTGCATAAGGTGGCTGGCGGGTGTCTGTCTCTCCTACTTTAGTTGGAGCAGATTCGATGAAAAGGGTCCTTATGAAGGGTAAATAGAAGTTGAAAAATCACGTTGTGGTTTTCACGTAGGTAAGAAAACGTTCTTGCTAGAACCCTACTTCAGCCACGTAAAAACTTGCAACAACAATTAGAGGACGTCTAACTTGTTTTTGCAGCAAGTGCTTTGTGATATGATATGGCCAAAGTTGTGATGAATAATGAATGATATATATGTGATGTATGAGTTGTTCATGCTATTGTAATAGGAATCACGACTTGCATGTCGATGAGTATGACAACCGGCAGGAGCCATAGGAGTTGTCTATATTTTTTGCATGACCTGCGTGTCATTGAGAAACGCCATGTAAATTACTTTACTTTATTGCTAAACGCGTTAGCCATAGTAGTAGAAGTAATAGTTGGCGAGCAACTTCATGGAGACACAATGATGGAGATCATGATGATAGAGATCATGGTGTCATGCCGGTGACAAGATGATCATGGAGCCCCAAGATGGAGATCAAAGGAGCTATGTGATATTGGCCATATCATGTCACTATTATTATTTGATTGCATGTGATGTTTATCATGTTTTTCATCTTGTTTACTTAGAGCGACGGTAGTAAATAAGATGATCCCTCATAATAATTTCAAGAAAGTGTTCCCCCTAACTGTGCACCCGTTGCGACAGTTCGTTCGTTTCTAAGCACCACATGATGATCGGGTGTGATAGATTCCAACGTTCACATACAACGGGTGTAAGACAGATTTACACATGCAAACACTTAGGTTGACTTGACGAGCCTAGAATGTGTATAGACATGGCCTCGGAACACAGAAGACCGAAAGGTCGAGCATGATTCGTATAGAAGATACGATCAACATGAAGATGTTCACCGACGTTGACTAGTCCGTCTCACGTGATGAACGGACATGGCCTAGTTGACTCGGATCATGTTATACTTAGATGACTAGAAGAGGGATGTCTATCTAAGTGGGAGTTCATTGAATAATTTGATTAGATGAACTTAATTATCATGAACTTAGTCTAAAATCTTTATAATATGTCTTGTAGATCAAATGGCCAACGTAGTCCTCAACTTCAACGCGTTCCTAGAGAAAACCAAGCTGAAAGACGATGGCAGCAACTATACAGACTGGGTCCGGAACCTGAGGATCATCCTCATAGCTGCCAAGAAAGATTATGTCCTACAAGCACCGCTAGGTGACCCGCCTGTCCCACAGAACCAAGACGTTATGAACGCTTGGCAGACACGTGCTGATGACTACTCCCTCATTCAGTGCGGCATGCTTTACAGCTTAGAGCCGGGGCTCCAAAAGCATTTTGAGAGACATGGAGCATATGAGATGTTCGAAGAGCTGAAAATGGTTTTTCAAGCTCATGCCCGAGTCGAGAGATATGAAGTCTCCGACAAATTCTTTAGCTGTAAGATGGAGGAAAATAGTTTTGTCAGTGAGCACATACTCACTATGTCTGGGTTACATAACCGCTTGACTCAGCTGGGAGTTAATCTCCCGGATGATGCGGTCATTGACAGAATCCTCCAGTCGCTTCCACCAAGCTACAAGAGCTTTGTGATGAACTTCAATATGCAGGGGATGGAAAAGACCATTCCTGAAGTATTTGCAATGCTGAAATCAGCAGAGGTAGAAGTCAAAAAGGAACATCAAGTGTTGATGGTGAATAAAACCACTAAGTTCAAGAAGGGCAAGCGTAAGAAAGCCTTCAAGAAGGACGGCAAGGGAGTTGCCGCGCCCGGCAAGCAAGCTGCCGGGAAGAAGCCAAAGAATGGACCCAAGCCCGAGACTGAGTGCTTTTATTGCAAGGGAAGTGGTCACTAGAAGCAGAACTGCCCCAAATACTTAGCAGACAAGAAGGCCGGCAAAACAAAAGGTATATGTGATATACATGTAATTGATGTGTACCTTACCAGTACTCGTAGTAGCTCCTGGGTATTTGATACCGGTGCAGTTGCTCACATTTGTAACTCAAAGCAGGAGCTGTGGAATAAGCGGAAACTGGCGAAGGACGAGGTGACGATGCACGTCGGGAATGGTTCCAAGGTCAATGTGATCGCCGTCGGCACGCTACCTCTACATTTACCTACGGGATTAGTTTTAAACCTCAATAGTTGTTATTTAGTGCCAGCTTTGAGCATAAACATTGTATCGGGATCTCGTTTAATTCGAGATGGCTACTCATTTAAATCCGAGAATAATGGTTGTCCTATTTATATGAGAGATATGTTTTATGGTCATGCTCCGATGGTGAATGGTTTATTCTTTCTCGAGCGTAATGCTACACATGTTCATAGTGTGAAAACCAAAAGATGTAAGGTTGATAACGATAGTCCCACATACTTGTGGCACTGCCGCCTTGGTCACATAGGTGTCAAACGCATGAAGAAGCTCCATGCAGATGGACTTTTAGAGTCTCTTGATTATGAATCATTTGACACGTGCGAACCATGCCTCATGGGTAAAATGACCAAGACTCCGTTCTCAGGAACAATGGAGCGAGCAACCAACTTATTGGAAATCATACATACGGATGTGTGCGGTCCAATGAGTGTTGAGGCTCGCGGTGGTTATCGTTATGTTCTCACCCTCACTGATGACTTGAGTAGATATGGGTATGTCTACTTAATGAAACACAAGTCTGAAACCTTTGAAAAGTTCAAGGAATTTTAGAGTGAGGTTGAGAATCAACGTGACAGGAAAATCAAGTTTCTACGATCAGATCGTGGAGGAGAATACTTGAGTCACGAATTTGGCACACACTTAAGAAAATGTGGAATAGTTTCACAACTCACGCCGCCTGGAACACCTCAGCGTAATGGTGTGTCCGAACGTCGTAATCGCACTCTATTAGATATGGTACGATCTATGATGTATCTTACCGATTTACCGCTATCTTTTTGGGGCTATGCTTTAGAGACTGCCGCATTCACTTTAAATAGGGCTCCGTCGAAATCCGTTGAGACGACACCGTTTGAATTATGGTTTGGGAAGAAACCTAAGCTGTCATTTCTAAAGGTTTGGGGATGCGATGCTTATGTCAAGAAACTTCAACCTGAAAAGCTCGAACCCAAGTCGGAAAAATGCGTCTTCATAGGATACCCTAAAGAAACTGTTGGGTATACCTTCTACCTCAGATCCGAAGGCAAGATCTTTGTTGCCAAGAATGGATTCTTTCTAGAGAAAGAGTTTCTCTCGAAAGAAGTAAGTGGGAGGAAAGTAGAACTTGATGAAGTGTTACCTCTTGAACCGGAAAATGGCACAACTCAAGAAAATGTTCCTGAGGTGCCTGCACCAACTAGAGAGGAAGTTATTGATGATGATCAAGATACTTCTGATGAAGCTCCTACTGAAATTTGAAGGTCCACAAGGACACGTTCCGCACCAGAGTGGTACGGCAACCCTGTCTTGGAAATCATGTTGTTAGACAACGGTGAACCTTCGAACTATGAAGAAGCGATGGCGGGCCCGGATTCCGACAAATGGCTAGAAGCCATGAAATCCGAGATAGGATCCATGTATGAAAACGAAGTATGGACTTTAACTGACTTGCCCGTTGAATGGCGAGCCATAGAAAATAGATGGATCTTTAAGAAGAAGACAGACGCGGATGGTAATGTGACCATCTATAAAGCTAGGCTTGTCGCTAAGGGTTATCGACAAGTTCAAGGGGTTGACTACGATGAGACTTTCTCACTGGTAGCGAAGCTAAAGTCCGTCCGAATCATGTTAGCAATTGCCGCATTCTACGATTATGAAATATGGCAAGTGGACGTCAAAACGGCATTCCTTAATGGTTTCCTTAAGGAAGAATTGTATATGATGCAGCCGGAAGGTTTTGTCGATCCTAAGAATGCTAACAAGGTGTGCAAGCTCCAACGCTCGATTTATGGGCTGGTGCAAGCATCTTGGAGTTGGAACATTCGCTTTGATGAGATGATCAAAGCGTTTGGGTTTACGCAGACTTATGGAGAAGCCTGCGTTTACAAGAAAGTGAGTGGGAGCTCTGTAGCATTTCTCATACTATATGTAGATGACATACTTTTGATGGGAAATGATATAGAACTCTTGGACAGCATCAAGGCCTACTTGAATAAGAGTTTTTCAATGAAGGACCTTGGAGAAGCTGCTTATATATTAGGCATCAAGATCTATAGAGATAGATCAAGACGCCTCATAGGTCTTTCGCAAAGCACATACCTTGATAAGATATTGAAGAAGTTCAATATGGATCAGTCTAAGAAGGGGTTCTTGCCTGTGTTGCAAGGTGTGAAATTGAGCTCAGCTCAATGTCCGACCACGGCAGAAGATATAGAAGAGATGAGTGTCATCCCCTATGCCTCAGCCATAGGTTCTATTATGTATGCCATGTTGTGTACCAGACCTGATGTAAACCTTGCCGTAAGTTTGGTAGGAAGGTACCAAAGTAATCCCGGCAAGGAACACTGGACAGCGGTCAAGAATATCCTGAAGTACCTGAAAAGGACTAAGGAAATGTTTCTCGTTTATGGAGGTGACGAAGAGCTCGTCGTAAAGGGTTACGTCGACGCTAGCTTCGACACAGATCTGGATGACTCTAAGTCACAGACCGGATACGTGTATATTTTGAATGGTGGGGCAGTAAGCTGGTGCAGTTGCAAGCAGAGCGTCGTGGCGGGATCTACATGTGAAGCGGAGTACATGGCAGCCTCGGAGGCAGCACATGAAGCAATATGGGTGAAGGAGTTCATCACCGACCTAGGAGTCATACCCAATGCGTTGGGGCCAATCAAACTCTTCTGTGACAACACTGGAGCTATTGCACTTGCCAAGGAGCCCAGGTTTCATAAGAAGACAAGGCACATCAAGCGTCGCTTCAACTCCATTCATGAAAATGTTCAAGATGGAGACATAGATATTTGTAAAGTGCATATGGACCTGAATGTGGCAGATCCGTTGACTAAACCTCTCCCTAGGGCAAAACATGATCAACACCAGAATTCCATGGGTGTTCGATTCATCACAATGTAACTAGATTATTGACTCTAGTGCAAGTGGGAGACTGTTGGAAATATGCCCTAGAGGCAATAATAAAAGCATTATTATTATATTTCCTTATTCATGATAATTGTCTTTATTCATGCTATAATTGTGTTATCCGGAAATCATAATACATGTGTGAATAACAGACACCAACATGTCCCTAGTAAGCCTCTAGTTGACTAGCTCGTTGATCAACAGATAGTCATGGTTTCCTGACTATGGACATTGGATGTCATTGATAACGAGATCACATCATTAGGAGAATGATGTGATGGACAAGACCCAATCCTAAACATAGCATAAGATCGTATAGTTCGTTTGCTAGAGTTTTCCAATGTCAAGTATATTTTCCTTAGACCATGAGATCGTGTAACTCCCGGATACCGTAGGAGTGCTTTGGGTATACCAAACGTCACAACGTAACTAGGTGGCTATAAAGGTATACTACGGGTATCTCCGAAAGTGTCTGTTGGGTTGACACGGATCAAGACTGGGATTTGTCACTCCATATGACGGAGAGGTATCACTAGGCCCACTCAGTAATGCATCATCATAATGAGCTCAAAGTGACCAAGTGTCTGGTCATGGGATCATGCATTATGGTACGAGTAAAGTGACTTGCCGGTAACGAGATTGAACGAGGTATTGAGATACCGACGATCGGATCTCGGGCAAGTAACATACCGATTGACAAAGGGAATTGTATACGGGGTTGCTTGAATCCTCGACATCATGGTTCATCCGATGAGATCATCGAGGATCATGTGGGAGCCAACATGGGTATCTAGATCCCGCTGTTGGTTATTGACCAGAGAGCGATCTTGGTCATGTCTACATGTCTCCCGTACCCGTAGGGTCTACACACTTAAGGTTCGGTGACGCTAGGGTTGTAGGGATATGTATATGCAGTAACCCGAATGTTGTTCGGAGTCCCGAATGAGATCCCAGATGTCACGAGGAGTTCCGAAATGGTCCGGAGGTAAAGATTTATATATGGAAAGTCCTGTTTCGGCCATCGGGACAAGTTTCGGGGTCTTCGGTATTGTACCGGGACCACCGGAAGGGTCCCGGGGGTCCACCGGGTGGGGCCACCTGTCCCGGGGGGCCACATGGGCTGTAGGGGGTGCGCCTTGGCCTACATGGGCCAAGGGCACCAGCCCCAAGAGGCCCATGCGCCTAGGGTTTCAAAAGGGAAGAGTCCCACTAGTGGAAGGCACCTCCTAGGTGCCTTGGGGGGGAGGGAAACCTCCCTTGGCCGCCGCCCCCCCTAGGAGATTGGATCTCCTAAGGCCGGCGCCCCCCTTGGCCCTCCTATATATAGTGGGGGAAGGAGGGCTTTACACACACGCCTTTGGTTGCCTCCTTCTCCCTCTCCAACACCTCCTCCTCCTCCATAGCGCTTGGCGAAGCCCTGACGGAGTACTACAGCTCCATCACCACCACGCCGTCGTGCTGCTGCTGAAGCCATCTTCCTCAACCTCTCCTTCCCTCTTGCTGGATCAAGGAGAAGGAGACGTTACACTGACCGTACGTGTGTTGAACACGGAGGTGCCGTCCGTTCGGCGCTAGGATCTTCGGTGATTTGGATCACGTCGTGTACGACTTCCTCATCCCCGTTCTTTGAACGCTTCCGCGCGTGATCTACAAAGGTATGTAGATGCAATCCAATCACTCGTTGCTAGATGAACTCATAGATGGATCTTGGTGAAACCGTAGGAAAATTTTTGTTTTCTGCAACGTTCCCCATCACCTCCACCAACAAGCACATTCCACAGCTGGTCTGAAACAATGGGTACCGTCCGACTAACAACAATCCTGGGGGAGTTTTGTTCGAAGTTATATTTTGATTTGATTTGAGCACGGAACTGGGCATCCCAAATACCAGCCACTTTCTCGTGAATGATGAGCGGAGTCCACTCATCGTGAGAATAACCCACCTTGCATGGAAGATACTAACAGCCCCCAGTCTCTACATGAGCGATTTAGGCATACAAAACAAATTATTATTTGAAGGTTTAGAGTCTGTTTATCCATCTATATCAGATCTCACTTTGCAAATAACCGTGAAGGGATTGACAACCCCTTTGTCGCGTTGGATGCAAGTTGGTGTTTGTTTGTGCAGGTATTCGGTGGCTTGTGCGTTGTATCCTACTGGATTGATACCTTGGTTCTCAAAAGCTGAGGGAAATACTTACTCTACTTTGCCGCATCACCCTTTCCTCTTCAAGGGAAAAACCAATGCAAGCTCAAGAGGTAGCAGCCACCCCAACCCCGTGGTTTTGCGTCAGATTCTTAGGAGTTTTTCTTTCTCATGTAATAAGCTCAACGAGCATACTTGTGAGGCTTGTCATTTAGGCAAGCACGTTTGTCTTCCCTTTAGTGTGTCTACTAAAGTTTCCACTTTTCCGTTTCAATTACTTCATAGTGATGTTTGGACGTCTCGGTTGCAAGTAACACGCGCTATCTATACTACTTGGTGATTTTAGATGATTATTCTCATTATGTGCGGACTTTTTCTCTTCTTTGTAAATTCGATGCTTTAGCCACACTAACCGCCTTTTATTCCTACGTCACCAACCAGTTCAGTCGCCCCACACTTGCACTCCAAACTAATAACAGAAAAGAGTTTGACAACATCGTTCTTCGCACACTTCTTGCCTCTCACGGCACCATCTTTCGTCTGACTTGTCCCTACACATCACAATAGAACGGCCGCACCAAGCGTATCATTAACACTCTTAATGACTGCTTCTGCACGTTATTCTTTCACTCTAACGTCCTGCTCGGTTTTGGCCCGATGCTCTCGCCACCGCCACCCTTTTAATTAACATTCGTCTGTGTTGTCTAATACGTCTCCAACGTATCTATAATTTTTGATTGTTCCATGCTATTATATTATAAATCTAGGATGTTTTATATGCATTTATATGCTATTTTATATGATTTTTGGGACTAACCTATTAACCTAGAGCCCAGTGCCAGTTTCTGTTTTTCCTTGTTTTTGAGTATCACAGAAAAGGAAAACTAAATGGAGTCCAATTGACCTGAAACTTTACGGAACTTATTTTTGGACCAGAAGAAGGCCATGGAGTAAACGAGTTGGGCCAGAAGAGTCCCAGGCTGCCCACGAGGGTGGGGGCGCGCCCACCCCCTGGGTGCGCCTCCCTACCTCGTGGATAGCCCGGAGACCCCCCTGACTTGTTCTCGATGCCAAAACCTCTTATATATACTAAAACTTCCAGAAAGGAACCTAGATCGGGAGTTCCGCCGCCAGAAGCCTTTGTAGCCACCGAAAACCAATCTAGACCCGTTATGGCACCCTGCCAGAGGGGGAATCCCTCTCCGGTGGCCACCTTCATCATCCTGACACTCTCCATGATGAGGAGGGAGTAGTTCACCCCCGGGGCTGAGGGTATGTGCCAGTAGCTATGTGTTTGATCTCTCTCTCTCTCTCTCTCTCTCTCTCGTGTTCTTTATTTGGCACGATCTTGATGTATCTCGAGCTTTGCTATTATAGTTGGATCTTATGATGTTTCTCCCCCCTACTCTCTTGTGATGAATTGAGTTTTCCCTTTGAAATTATCTTATCAGATTGAGTCTTTAAGGATTTGAGAACACTTAATGTATGTCTTCCATGTGCTTATCTGTGGTGACAATTGGATATCATGTGATTCACTTGATGTATGTTTCGGTGATCAACTTGCGAGTTCCGTGACCCCGTCAACTTATGCATAGGGGTTGGCACACGTTTTCATCTTGACTCTTCGGTAGAAACTTTGGGGCACTCTTTGAAGTTCTTTGTGTTGGTTGCATAGATGAATCTGAGATTGTGTGATGCATATCATACAATCATACCCATGGATACTTGAGGTGACATTGGAGTATCTAGGTGACATTAGGGTTTTGGTTGATTTGTGTCTTAAGGTGTTATTCTAGTACGAACTCTTGAATATATCGATCAGAAAGAATAACTGTGAGGTGGTTTCGTACCTTACCATAATCTCTTCGTTTGTTCTCCGCTATTAGAGACTTTGGAGTGACTCTTTGTTGTATGTTGAGGGATAGTTATATGATCCAATTATGTTATTATTGTTGAGAGGACTTGCACTAGTGAAAGTATGAACCCTAGGCCTTGTTTCCTAGCATTGCAATACCGTTTACGCTCACTTTTATCATTAGTTACCTTGCTGTTTTTATATTTTCAGATTACAAAAACCATTATCTACTATCCATATTGCACTTGTATCACCATCTCTTCGCCGAACTAGTGCACCTATACAATTTAACATTGTATTGGGTGTGTTGGGGACACAAGAGACTCTTCGTTATTTGGTTGCAAGGTTGTTTGAGAGATACCATCTTCATCCTACGCCTCCCACGGATTGATAAACCTTAGGTCATCCACTTGATGGAAATTTGCTACTGTCCTATAAACCTCTGCACTTGAAGGCCCAACAACGTCTACAATAAGAAGGTTGTGTAGTAGACATCAAGCTCTTTTCTGGCGTCGTTGAAGGGGAGGTTAGCGCTTGAAGGTATATCTTTAGATCTTGCAATCGAATCTTTTTGTTTCTTGTTTTATCACTAGTTTAGTTTATAAAAGAAAACTACAAAAAAAATGGAATTGAGGGTACCTCATATGCTTCATCTTTTTAATATCTATCATGAAAATAAGGATTCCAATAATTGTGCTCAAGTGCTAGAAGAAGAATGCATTAGAATGTTTGGCACTAAATATTTGAATGATGAGCTTGATTGCAATGTTGTTAGTATGAATTCCTTGAATACCCATGATGCTAATGATATGCAAAGCCACAAGCTTGGGGAAGCTATGTTTGATGAAGATGATATTTTTTGTCTCCCAAGTTTTGATGAGCAAATTTATTATGATGATAGCATGCCTCCTATTTATGATAATTATATTGATGAAAGTGGGTTTGGAAGAGTGTCAACTTTAGGAAGTAATGATCCCACTATTTTGGAGGCTGTTGAATCTTATTGTGATAATTATGAAAGTGGATTTGGGGAGGTCATGACTTTATTTAGTGATGAATCCACTATTTCGGAAGAGGTTCCAATTGATTATGAGAACAAAGTTGCTATCTATGATGATTATTGTGATGACATGTATGCTATAAAGAACAATGATAACCATGAAATTTGTCATCTTGATTTTAATTTTCAATCAGATTATGCCTCACATGATAGTTATTTTGTTGAGTTTGCTCCCACTACTATTCATGAGAAGAAATTTGCTTATGTGGAGAGTAATAAAAATTCTATGCTTATAGATCATGAAAATAATGCTTTATGTGATGGTTATATTGTTGAATTCATTCATGATGCTACTGAAAATTATTATGTGGGAGGAATATATGCTTGTAGGAGTTGTAATAATATCAAGCTCCCTCTCTATGTGCTTAAAGTTTTAAAGTTACGTTTGTTTTACCTTCCTATGCAAGTTGATTCTTGTTCTCATAAGTTGTTTGCTCACAAAATACCTATGCATAGGAAGTGGCTTAGGCTTAAATGTGCTAGTTATATTCTTCATGATGCTCTCTTTATGTTTTAATTCTTATCTTTTATGTGAGCATCATTGAAATCATCATGCCTAGCTAGGGGCGTCAAATGATAGCGCTTGTTGGGAGGCAACCCAATTTTATTTCTGTTCCTTGCTTTTTGCTCCTGTTTAGTAATAAATAATTAATATAGCCTCTGTTTAGATGTGGTTTTATGTTTTAATTAGTGTTTGTGCCAAGTAGAACCTTTGGGAAGACTTGGGTGAAGTCTTTGTGATCTTGCTGTAAAAAACAGAAACTTTAGTGCTCACGAGATTTACTGCCATTTTTTACTGGAGAGTGCGATTAGGTTGATTCTTTTTGAAGATGATTAATAGAAAAATTCCTCACGTCCACCAATTTATTTCAGAATTTTTGGGTTACATAAGTATACTTTTGATACAAATTACTACAGATTGTTCTGTTTTTGACAGATTCTGTTTTCTATGTGTTGTTTGCTTATTTTGATGAATCTATGAGTAGTATCGGAGGGTATGAACCATAGAGAAGTTGGAATACAGTAGATATTACACCAATATGAATTTAGAATGAGTTCGCAACAGTATCAAAGTGGTGATTTATTTTCTTATACTAATGGAGCTTACAAGTTTTCTGTTAAGTTTTGTGTTGTGAAGTTTTCAAGTTTTGGGTAAAGATTCGATGGACTATGGAATAAGGAGTGGCAAGAGCCTAAGCTTAGGGATGCACAAGGCACCCCAAGGTAATATTCAAGGACAACCAAGGGCCTAATCTTGGGGATGCCCCGGATGGCATCCCCTCTTTCGTCTTCGTTCATCGTAACTTTACTTGGAGCTATATTTTTATTCACCACGTGATATGTGTTTTCCTTGAAGCGCCATTTTATTTTATTTTGTTTTGCTTTATGTTTGAATAAAATACCAAGATCTTAAATTCTTAAATGTTAGAGAGTCTTCACATAGTTACATAATTATTCAACTACTCATTGATCTTCACTTATATCTTTTGGAGCAGTTTGTCATTTGCTCTAGTGCTTCACTTATATCTTCTTAGAGCATGGTGGTGGTTTTATTTTGAAGAAATTGTTAAACTCTCATGATTCACTTATATTATTTTGAGAGTCTTTAGAACATCATGGTAGTTTGCTTTTGGTTATGAAACTAGTCCTAATATGATAGGCATCCAAGATGGGTATAATAAAAACTTTCATATAAGTGCATTGAATACTATGAGAAGTTTGATACTTGATAATTGTTTTGAGATATGAAGATGGTAATATTAGAGTCGTGCTAGTTGAGTAATTGTCAAATTGAGAAATACTTGTGTTGAGGTTTGCAAGTCCTGTAGCATGCACGTATGGTAACCGTTGTGTGACAAATTTGAAGCATGAGGTGTTTCTTTGATTGCCTTCCTTATGAGTGGCGGTCGGGGACGAGCGATGGTCTTTTCCTACCAATCTATCCCCCTAGGAGCATGCGTGTAGTGCTTGGTTTTTGATGACTTGTAGATTTTTGCAATAAGTATGTGAGTTCTTTATGACTAATGTTGAGTCCATGGATTATACGCACTCTCACCCTTCCATCATTGCTAGCCTCTTCGGTACCGTGCTTTGCCCTTTCTCACCTTGAGAGTTGGTGCAAACTTCGCCGGTGCATCCAACCCCCGTTGTCGGGGATATACCCCGCGGTATAAACCGCCGGATGTATGACCCGGCTAGAGTTTGGCGATTCATTGACGACCCACTTGGACATGGCGGTTTATGGTTCATTGGTAATCCGGCAGGCGGGTCAGAGGAGCGACAAGACCCGGTGGCCCAACGGGCGGTTTATGGAAGGCCGGATCATGCTATGGTGGGCCGGTTTAAGAGAAAAGGCGTGAGGAATATTTACTTTACAAGGAAGACCCGGACTTGTATCCGGTTTGTATTAGAAGGGGGACTAGTCCTAATCCTAATAGGACTCCACATGTAACCCGCCCCTTCAACATATATAAGGAGGGGCAGGGCTCCCCAAAGAGGGGACAAGCTAGAGGCTACAAGCAAACAATAATCTAGGGCTAGACACAATTAGAGGAGAGCCGGTTTACGGCGAATCCCTCGTGATGATAATGAGATCTAGCCTCAAACAGCATGTAGGGTTTTTACCGGATGATGTTTCCCGGGGCCCGAAGCTGTCTAAATCCCTGTCTTGTGTTGCGTCTCTCGATTCCGCTCAACCCCTCTCAAGCTACCACATAGATGCGTTGGCCTCGCGACTAAGTCCTGACACTAAGGACATCTGACGTGACAATTCCACGACAGTTGGCGCCCACCGTGGGGCTTGTGCACGATGGTGATGAGTTCTTGGAGGGATCTTTCCCAGGGATCGAGAAGGTCGCGTTTGGTCGGAGGAAGATGAGCCGGCTGGGATGACAATTTAGATACTAGTTTCAGCACAAGGCGTCTCGTCTTTTGGAGGTCTCAAAAGCGATCTGTTCAGTTGAGATTGGGCTACGGCCGATTCGATCGCATTGAAGATAACAAGGCGCCATTACGGGAAGGCGCCGGTTGTGCTATTGCTGTTGTTTTGTCGTTTAGAAAAGTAAAAAAAAACTCAAAGCCTTGAGCGTGACGTTTCTAAAAGGCAAGTTTATTGATTGATGCGCGGTGTACAAAAAGGAAATAGGACTCTACCCAGGTTGATTGAACCGACGCTGGTCACCGCTCAGTAAGGATTACCGAGTCAGATTCAAATACAATCACAGATCCCAATACCCTCTCGCAGAAAGGCAAGACAAAAGCAAGTCAATGATGGTTTATGTTAGAACAATCAGCACATATGAAGGTGACCAAGGTTCATCAAGTTCTTCACGTGCTACTAGCTCCAAGAAACAAGTTGCCATATTATTCAATTCCTTCAGGGAGTCACGGGTCTAGGCCAAATTCAGATCATGTGTAACCGGTCACAGCTGCCTCTGCTGCCTCACCGAACGGCCTTACCTTCTCCCATGGAGCCACCTCGCTGTCGCCGTGCCCCTCTCAACCCGCCGGCCGTGCTGAAGCGGCTCTAGGTCCGTCGACGCGCCAAGTCGCCGCTGTGACCCAAACCGGAACCGGATTGGAACACGTGCTCGGGTTTTACCTGCCAAGTCGCCCTCGCCTCCGCCTCGTGGACGGATGGCCTTAAGTCGCCGCTGCCATGTTTTTGCCTCGGATTTGTACTTTCGAGCTGCCGTGGAGATGCCCGCGTGCCCAGACTACTGCTCCGGCTGACTCTGGCGCCGCCCCGCGTCGCACCAGCACTGTTTCCACCCAGCTGCCGTGGTTTTCGAGGGACCTATGAGTTGCCATTACAGTCACGCGTCAAGCCGGATTTTCCCTTTTCCGCCGTTGCGTTTCCTGAACCGTCAAGTCTCCTCAAGCTGGTCCTGCCTTGCAATGCACGTGTCTTTGTCCATCTTCAGGAACGTTTACTGCCGCAAAGGGGCCTCCTATTTTTGAAGCTACCATCTCTACTCATAGATCTTGCAATACACCGAATGATGTTGAGTTGGAACATGAGATTGGTAACGAATTTGATGCAGTAGCAACTAAACTTGGAGCAGTACAGTCAGGATTACAGGTGTGTTCCGAAAAAAAAGATGATGATGAAGAAATTGTTTTTACCTGCAGCGGCAGAGAAGTTACCAAGAGTACTTGCCCAGCTATCCCTTAATGGACATATATTCAGCCTATACAAATATCTATTGTTGGGTGATCAGCAGTCGGCAAACCGGCTGCTATTCAGAGCTGGCTGGTGGTCACCGGCCGTCAATGGAACATGTTCATAAATCTAAGGCTGTTTATCCTGATGATGCCATTACCTCCACGCCTTCTTCCTGGTGCTACTGTACAACCTCAGTTGTTTGTGCTTTGATATGACCAGTGGGCTACTGACTGGATTACGCTCGAGAAGTTGAAAGTAGTGATGCCACAAAACAATGCAAGTATGGAGCGCTGGACAAGCCACCACAACATTGTCCACGATCGGCGTTGTTCCAAGTCGTAGCGCGTCCGTTGCGAGCTGCCTCTACTTCATCATTCATGATCTTGCCTCGCGCCGCCTCCGCCGAGGCATTGGGCGAGCGGTTAACTCGCTGTTGAAATCACTGGAGGTGATCTACGGATGGAATATACAACTCCGTCTATCATCCAGATGAATCCGGTGATATCCTTCTAAGTCTGTTTTAATTAAAACATATTGTTTACATCAAAAAACAATTACACTGGTCTATGGTAATTTTTTTCCGCAGGACCATTATTCATTACAAAGGTGTGGCAAGGGGGCAAGCGTCAGCATTATTTTTCACTAGTGCTCGTCTATGCCTAGATGCTCGACGGGTACATGTGCAAATCGACGCCCCGCTACATCAAACATGATGAGGTTGACTCGCCCGTTCGCGCGGTTTACCGTACCTACGATTGACTCGCCCCTCCGAACCGGTTTACAACGCCACGGATGGCTCATCTGTCTGCTCCCGCAGCCGACTCGCCCATGATTGATTTCAGCTTCATCATGGTGGTCATCAACTCCGCGGTGGATAATCACTAGCTTGGCATACAAGTTCTCCCATGCAGAATTCAAACCAGTTTTTTATCACGGTCAATTATGGAGAATCTCAAGCCAACTCCTCAAGTCGCCTCGAGACTCAGGGGCTAATAATGACATGGCTCAGTAAATGTTGCCAGTTTAAAGGCCTTCAGAAAAATTTCCGGCTTAAAATGAAGAAGTTTCGGGCCATCAGAAAGGATTTCGGTTCAAAATCCGGTTCAAGAGTCATCTTTCTCTCAAACCGTTTGAAGCTCTCCAAATGTCCGGTTCAAAAAGGAATTAACTTCTCGCAAGTTCGAGTTGAAAGGCCATCAGAAAATTTCCGGCTGCAAATGAAGATTCCGGTTTACAATCCGGTTCAAGGGAAAGATATCTCCCACAAATCCTTGAAGCTCTCAATATCCGGTTCAAAATCCCGGTTCAAGAAGGATTTATCTCTTGCAAAAAGTTAAAGGGTGCCAAAGAAGACTTGCTGCCATGATGTGCGGTCCAAACATGGGTATCATGCCTTATTGGCTTATCATATTATTGGTCACTTGGGGGCTTGGTCGTATCCGAACCATAGCCACGCCTCTTGATCGGCCTAGTGCCATAACATCACTGGGGGCCTTGGTCGTGTCCGAACCAACGCGACACCTTTTGATAGGCGACAGCCACCAGATCACTTGGGGACATGGTCAAGTCTGAACCAGTCACGCCTCTTGGTCAGCCTAAGGCCAAAAAATCACTTGGGGGCTTGGTCGAACCCGAACCATTGCCACGCCTCTTGATCTGGCATATATGCCACGAATCATTTGGGGACCTGGCTGACTTGAACCATAGCTACACCTTATTGGGAGCTTGGTCGTGTCCGACCATGGTAACACCATCTGATCGGCTCAGTAAAGCCTCTTTTTGCAAATGGTCTTATCATTGCCTTTGCTTCCATATTTTTTCATAACTGTTATTTGATTTTTGTTGCATTTTTTAAACCGACAACGTTTTAATCCGGTTCAACTATCAATTACAAATTGACGGAACACGGTCAAATCTTAATCCGGAGGCCATCTGCCCGGTTTGATTTTCTGTTACCATCCTATTATGGAGTAAACCGGTGTTTATCAACCCGGCTTGACTTTCAATTACAAGTTGTCAATACAGGATCAAGTTATAATTCGGAGACTATCAACCCGGTCTGGTTTGATTACGAGTCGCCAGTATTATATATGGTTAAACCGGTGTTTATCACAACCCGGTACGGTTTATCATCAACCGACACAGTATGAAAGGAGTTATCATTACTCAAGATTGGGGTTATCACTCTTACTACAAAAAGTTGGTAAAGCCAGCAATGTGATTCAACATCACCGGTATGATATATTTCATATTTGATTATTCTTAAGTGCAACCTTGGGTATAAACCCAGGTTATATGTTGGGCATTATGACCCGTCCGGCGGTAAACCGCCAGGACACTTTAAACTTGTTGTATGCAGAGACAGGTTGAATAAAGCATGATGATAAATTATCTGGTGTTTATTAAACCGGCCTGGCTTTAAGACGATAAGTCGCCAGTATATGATGGGAAATTATCCGGAGTTTATTAAACCGGCCTGGCTTTGGACTATATGTCGCCAGTATATATTTGGATTGCGCCATTGGAATCATGCGCTTATAAATGATTGGGTTATATCATTCAAATAGCCAAATTTGGCTGAATTTTCATTATGATATTGGATGAATTTTTCATACCGGATTATATTATCTTGAATAGCCAACATGGCTGGATTTTTATGGTTATTAGTAACCGGTATTATTGAGTTTTCAAAGTCGCTTTAGCGCAACAGTTATTATTTTATCAAAGGATATGATTTATTCTACAATGGAAGGAATAGTCTCGAGTCGCTGTAGGCTCACGACCCGACACTTGGGGGCTACATTATTCAAATTGAGATTACATGCAAGTCTCATGTCGCTGCAAGCATGCACCATGACACTTGGGGGCTAATGCAAAGTAATTTTCTGCTCATATTATTGAAGACCCGACTCATCACATTATAATGAGTCGGCCCTTGGGGGCTACCAATTGCTCCTGTCAACAGTTGAAGGTACAAAGCTTTTTATTCATTATATTGAAGAGTCCACTGCTCAGTTGGTAAAGCACAAAGCTCTTAACCTTGTGGACGTGGATTCAAGTCCCATGATGAGGGTTACATCATATGATGTTATTTTCATTGAAGTATATATTAAAGTCCTTGCTCATTATTGCATAATGACCCGGCTCTTGGGGGCTACACTGGTTGAAGTTTTTATGAGTATAAGACAATTGCAAGTCCCAGGTTGCTGTAAGCATGATAACCCGGCACTTGGGGGCTACATAGTATGGAGTATTCAGTTTTTACTAGTCACTGGGATGAACAACATGGATTTCTTCTTAAGTGGCAGTATTTATATTGAAGCAAGTCTTAAGCCATCACTTTGTTCTGCTCAAGACTTGGGGGCTACAGGTATTATATTATTATTGAAGAACTATTTTCAAATTCTCTGTTTTGAGCAAACTGGATTAACCCGGCATCACCAATCATTATGACCCTGTGACTGTAACCCGGCGTCATCAATAATCATGAACCGGCATTAGCAACAATCATGAACCGGTGTTGGCAACAATCATGACCCTGAATTATCAGTTTTTATAACCAGACAATGGTGGTAATCATAAACCGGCAAGTTTTACATCTTCAAGCCGGCTGGATATCAGTTGAATATTTCAGAGACTAATATTTTTGTCAAGTCAAAGCATTGAAGGCCGATTCAAATGGATACTTTATTTACAAATATCTTCTGCAAGCAAATTGATTATGAAGATGGTTATTAACTTGGAAGGAAGAAATGACAAGGATTTAAGGATGATCAAGTGCCGGTTTACAAGAATATTTAAACCGGAGCACAACCCGACAAATTTGTTCTTGTTGCAGATCAGTTTAACATGGATGAATCCAAATTAAACTGGGGGCTAATGTCGGGGATATACCCCGCGGTATAAACCGCCGGATGTATGACCCGGCTAGAGTTTGGCGATTCACTGACGACCCACTTGGACATGGCGGTTTACGGTTCATTGGTAATCCGGTAGGCGGGTCAGAGGAGCGACAAGACCCGGTGGCCCAACGGGCGGTTTATGGAAGGCCGGATCATGCTATGGTGGGCCGGTTTAAGAGAAAAGGCGTGAGGAATATTTACTTTACAAGGAAGACCCGGACTTGTATCCGGTTTGTATTAGAAGGGAGACTAGTCCTAATCCTAATAGGACTCCACATGTAACCCGCCCCTTCAACATATATAAGGAGGGGCAGGGCTCCCCAAAGAGGGGACAAGCTAGAGGCTACAAGCAAACAATAATCTAGGGCTAGACACAATTAGAGGAGAGCCGGTTTATGGCGAATCCCTCGTGATGATAATGAGATCTAGCCTCAAACAGCATGTAGGGTTTTTACCGGGTGATGTTTCCCAGGGCCCGAAGTTGTCTAAATCCCTGTCTTGTGTTGCGTCTCTCGATTCCGCTCAACCCCTCTCAAGCTAGCACATAGATGCGTTGGCCTCGCGACTAAGTCCTGACACTAAGGACATCTGACGTGACAATTCCATGACACCCGTGATATGATACGCTCTATCACACATAAACCTCCTTATATCTTCCTCAAAACAGCCATCATAACTACCTATTATGGCATTTCCATAGCCATTACGAGATATATTGCCATGCAACTTTCCACCGTTCCGTTTATCATGACACACATCATCATTGTCATATTGCCTTGCATGATCATGTAGTTGACATCGTATTTGTGGCAAGGCCACCATGCATAATTTATCATACATGTCACTCTTGATTCATTGCCCATCCCGGTACCCCGCCGGAGGCATGCATATAGAGTCATATTTTGTTCTAGTATCGAGTTGTAATATTTGAGTTGTAAATGAATAGAAGTGTGATGATCATCATTAATAGAGCATTGTCCCAAAAAAGGGAGAAAGGCCAAAAAAGGCCCAAAAAAGAAATAAAAAGGGAAAATGCTACTATCCTCTTTTTCCACACTTGTGCTTCAAAGTAGCACCACGATCTTTATGATAGAGAGTCTCTTGTTTTGTCACTTTCATATACTAGTGGGAATTTTTCATTATAGAACTTGGCTTGTATATTCCAACAATGGGCTTCCTCAAATGCCCTAGGTCTTCGTGAGCAAGCAAGTTGGATGCACACCCACTTATTTTATTTTGTTGATCTTTCATACATTTATAGCTCTAGTGCATCCGTTGCATGGCAATCCCTACTCCTTGCATTGACATCAATTGATGGGCATCTCCATAGCCCGTTGATTAGCCGCGTCAATGTGAGACTTTATCCTTTTTTGTCTTGTCCACACAACCCCCATCATTATATTCTATTCCACCCATAGTGCTATGTCCATGGCTCACGCCCAAGTATTGCGCGAAAGTTGAAAAAAGTTTGAGATTACTAAAGTATGAAACAATTGCTTGGCTTGTCATCGGGGTTGTGCATGATGAGAGCATTTTTGTGTGACAAAAATGAAGCATAGCCAAACTATATGATTTTGTAGGGATAAGCTTTCTTTGGCCATGTTATTTTGAGAAGACATAATTGCTTAGTTAGTATGCTTGAAGTATTATTTATGTCAATATTAAACTTTTGTCTTGAATCTTTCGGATCTGAATATTCTTGCCACAATAAAGAGAATTACATGGATAAATACGTTAGGTAGCATTCCACATCAAAAATTATGTTTTTATCATTTACATACTCGAGGACGAGCAGGAATTAAGCTTGGGGATGCTTGATACGTCTCCAACGTATCTATGATTTTTGATTGTTCCATGCTATTATATTATCAATCTAGGATGTTTTATATGCATTTATATGCTATTTTATATGATTTTTGGGACTAACCTATTAACCTAGAGCCCAGTGCCATTTTCTGTTATACAGGCTTCTCCAAAAGTCTATATAAAACCATATGCTTTGATCACACTATCAAAATGTATATTCCAACTCCGAGAGGCTTGCACCAGTCCATAAATGGATCGCTGGAGCTTGCACACTTTGTTAGCACCTTTAGGATCGACAAAACCTTCTGGTTGCATCATATACAACTCTTATTTAAGAAATCCATTAAGGAATGCAGTTTTGACATCCATTTGCCAAATTTCATAATCATAAAATGCAACAATTGCTAACATGATTCGGATTCGGACAGACTTAAGCATCGCTACGGGTGAGAATGTCTCATCGTAGTCAACTCCTTGAACTTGTTGAAAAGCTTTCACAATAAGTCGAGCTTTGTAGACAGTAACATTACTTAGTCTTCTTCTTGAAGATCCATTTATTCTCTATGGCTTGTCGATCATCAGGCAAGTCAACCAAAGTCCATACTTTGTTCTCATACATGGATCCCATCTCAGATTTCATGGCCTCAAGCCATTTCACGGAATCTGGGCTCATCATCGCTTCCTCATAGTTCGTAGGTTCGTCATGGTATAGTAACATGACTTCTAGAACAGGATTACCATACCACTCTGGTGCGGAACGCACTCTGGTTGACCTACGAGGTTCGGTAGTAACTTGATCTGAAGTTTCATGATCATTATCATTAGCTTCCTCACTAATTGGTGTAGGCATCACTGGAACAATTTTCTGTGATGAACTAATTTCCAATTCGAGAGAAGGTACAACTACCTCATCAAGTTCTACTTTCCTCCCACTCACTTCTTTCAAGAGAAACTCCTTCTCTAGAAAGGATCCATTCTTAGCAACAAATATCTTGCCTTCGGATCTGTGATAGAAGGTGTACCCAATAGTTTCTTTTGGGTTATCCTATGAAGACACACTTCTCCAATTTAGGTTCGAGCTTATCAGGCTGAAGCTTTAAGAAACAACAGCTTAGGTTTCTTGCCAAACCACAGTTCATATGGTGTCGTCTCAATGGATTTAGATGGTGCCCTATTTACCATGAATGCAGCTGTCTCTAATGCATAACCCCAAAACGATAGTGATAAATCGGTAAGAGACATCATAGATCGCACCATATATCTAATAAAGTACAGTTACGATGTTCGGACACACCATTATGCTGTGGTGTTCAGGTGGCGTGAGTTATGAAGCTATTCCACATTATTTTAAGTGAAGACCAAACTCGTAACTCAAATATTCACCTCCGCTATCAGATCGTAGAAACTTTATTTTCTTGTTACGATGATTTTCCACTTCACTCTGAAATTCTTTGAACTTTTCAAATATTTCAGACTTGTGTTTCATTAAGTAGATATACCCATATCTGCTCAAATCATCTATGAAGGTTAGAAAATAACGATACCCGCCGCGAGCCTCAACACTCATCGAACCGCATACATCAGTATGTATTATTTCCAATAAGTCAGTGACTCGCTCCATTGTTCCGGAGAATGGGGTCTTAGTCATCTTGCCCATGAGGCATGGTTCGCAAGCATCAAGTGATTCCAAAAGCCCATTTGCATGGAGCTTCTTCATGCGCTTTACACCAATATGACCTAAACGGCAGTGCCACAAATAAGTTGCACTATCATTATTAACTTTACATCTTTTGGCATCAATATTATGAATATGTGTATCACCACGATCGAGAAAAAATAGACCACTCATCAAGGGTGCATGACCATAAAAGATATTACTCATATAAATAGAACAACCATTATTCTCTGATTTAAATGAATAACCGTCTCGCATTAAACAAGATCCAGATATAATGTTCATGCTCAACACTGGCACCAAATAACAATTATTCAGGTCTAAAACTAATCTTGAAGGTAGATGTAGAGGTACCGTGCCGGCGGCGATCACATCGACCATGGAACCATTTCCGACGTGCATCGTCACCTCGTCCTTCGCCAATTTTCGTTTAATCCTTAGCCCCTGTTTCGAGTTGCAAATATGAGCAACAGAACCAGTATCAAGTACCCAGGCACTACTACGAGCATTAGTAAGGTACACATCAATAACATGTATATCAAATACACATTTCACTTCGCCATCCTTCTTATCCGCCAAATACTTGGGGCAGTTCCGCTTCCAGTGACGAATCCCTTTGCAGTAGAAGCACTCCGTTTCAGGCTTAGGTCTAGACTTGGGCTTCTTTTCGGGAGCAGCAACTTGCTTGCTATTCTTCTTGAAGTTCCCCTTCTTTCCTTTGCCCTTTTTCTTGAAACTAGTGCTCTTGTTAACCATCAACACTTGATGCTGCTTCTTGATTTCTACCTCCGCAGCCTTGAGCATTGCAAAGAGCTCGGGAATCGTCTTGTTCATCCCCTGCATATTATAGTTCATCATGAAGCCTTTATAGCTCGGTGGCAGTGATTTAAGAACTCTGTCAATGACACTATCATCCGGAAGATTAACTCCCTGATGAGTCAAGTGGTTATGGTACCCAGACATTCTAATTATGTGTTCACTGACAGAACTGTTCTCCTCCATCTTGCAGCTATAGAACTTGTTGGAAACTTCATATCTCTCAACTCAAGCATTTGCTTGAAATATGAACTTCAACTCTTGGAACATCTCATATGCTCCATGACGTTCAAAACGTCTTTGAAGTCCCGATTCTAAGCCATAAAGCATGGCACACTGAACTATCGAGTAGTCATCAGATTTATCTTGCCAGACGTTCATAACGTTCGGAGTTGCTCTTGCAGCAGGTCTTGCACCTAGCGGTGCATCAAGGACGTAATTCTTCTATGCAACAATGAGAATAATCCTCAAGTTACGGATCCAGTCCGTGTAGTTGCTACCATCATCTTTCAACTTAGCTTTCTCTAGGAACGCATTAAAATTCAAGGGAACGGTAGCACGGGCCATTGATCTACAACATAGATATGGAACAACTATCAGGACTAAGTTCATGATAAATTTAAGTTCAATTAATCATATTACTTAAGAACTCCCACTTAGATAGACATCCCTTGAGTCATCTAAATGATTATGTGATCCATATCAACTAAACCATGTTCGATCATCACGTGAGATGGAGTAGTTTTCAATGGTGAACATCTCTATGTTGATCATATCTACTATATGATTCACGTTCGACCTTTCGGTCTCAGTGTTCTGAGGCCATGTCTGTACATGCTAGGCTCGTCAAGTTTAAGCCGAGTATTCCGGGTGTGCAAAACTGTCTTGCACCCGTTGTATGTGAACGTAGAGCTTATCACACCCGATCATCACGTGGTGTCTCGGCATAACGAACCGTCGCAACGATGCATACTCAGGGAGAACACTTATACCTTGAAATTTAGTGAGGGATCATCTTATAATGCTATCGTCATACTAAGAAAAACAAGATGCATAAAAGATAAACATCACATGCAATCAAATATGTGACATGATATGGCCATCATCATCTTGTGCCTTTGATCTCCATCTCCAAAGCACCGTCATGATCTTCAACGTCACCGGCTTGACACCTTGATCTACATCATAGCGTCGTTGTCGTCTCGCCAACTATTGCTTCTACAACTATCACTAACGCATAGTGATAAAGTAAATCAATTACATGGCGATTGCATTTCATACAATAAAGCAACAACCATAAGTCTCTTGCCAGTTGCCGATAACTTATACAAAACATGATCATCTCATACAATAACGTATATCACATCATGTCTTGACCATATCACATCACAACATGCTCTGCAAAAACAAGTTAGACATGCTCTACTTTGTTGTTGCAAGTTTTACGTGGCTACTATGGGCTTCTAGTAAGAACCGTTCTTACCTACGCATCAAAACCACAATAATTTTTAGTCAAGTGTGCTGTTTTAACCTTCAACAAGGACCGGTCGTAGTCAAATTCGATTCAACTAAAGTTAGAGAAACAGACACCCGCCAGCCACCTTTATGCAAAACAAGTTGCATGTTTGTCGGTGGAACCGGTCTCATGAACGTGGTAATGTAAGGTTGGTCCAGGTCGCTTCATCCAACAATACCACCGAATCAAAATAAGACGTTGGTGCTAAGCAGTATGTATGATCGCCCATAACTCTTTGTGTTCTACTCGTGCATATCATCCACGCATAAACCTGGCTCGGATACCACTGTTGGGGAACGTATCATGCAATTTCAAAAAAATTCCTATGATCACGCAAGATCTATCTAGGAGATGCATAGCAATGAGAGGGGAGAGTCTGTCCACGTACCCTTGTCGACCGAAAGCGGAAGCGTTAACTTAATGCGGTTGATGTAGTCGAACATCTTCGTGATCCAACCGATCAAGCACTGAATGTATGACACCTCCGAGTTCAGCACACGTTCAACTCGATGACATCACTCGAACTCTTGATCCAGCAAAGTGTCAAGGGAGAGTTTTGTCAGCACGATGACATGGTGACGGTGATGGTGATGTGATCTGCGCAGGGCTTCGCCTAAGCATTACGACAATATGACCGGAGGAGTAAACTATGGAGGTGGGCACCGCACACGGCTAAGAGAACAACTGATGTGCTTTGGGGTGCCCCTTGCCCCCGTATATAAAGGAGGAGAGGGAGGAGGCCGGCCCAAGGGGGCGCGCCAAGTGGGGGGAACCGACTAGGACTCCTAGTCCTAGTCGCCCCCTTCCTTTCTTTTGGAGGGGGAAAAGGGAAGGAGAGGGAGAGGGAGAGGGAGAAGGAAAGGGGGGCGCCCCCTCCCCTTGTCCAATTCGGACCGCCCATGGGGGGCGCGAAACACTTCAGAACCATTCCTGTGTCCGAATACTATCATCCAATATATCAATCTTTACCTCTCAACCATTTCGAGACTCCTCGTCTTGTCCCTGATCTCATCCGGGACTCCGAACAATCTTCGGTCACCAAAACACATGACTCAAATTATAAATCGTCATCGAACGTTAAGCGTGCGGAACCTACGGGTTCGAGAACTATGTAGACATGACCGAGACACATCTCCGATCAATAACCAACAGCGGAACCTGGATGCTCATATTGGTTCCTACATATTCTACAAAGATCTTTATCGGTCAAACCGCAATGACAACATACGTCATTCCCTTTGTCATCGATATGTTACTTGCCCGAGATTCGATCGTCGGTATCTTCATACCTAGTTCAATCTCGTTACTGGCAAGTCTCTTTACTCGTTCCGTAATGCATCATCCCGCAACTAACTCATTAGTCACATTGCTTGCAAGGCTTATCGTGATGTGCATTACCGAGAGGGCCCAGAGCTACCTCTCTGATACTCGGAGTGACAAATCTTAATCTTGATCTATGGAAACCCAATAAACACCTTCGGAGACACCTGTAGAGCATCTTTATAATCACCCAGTTACGTTGTGACATTTGATAGCACACAAGGTGTTCCTCCGGTATTCGGGAGTTGCATAATCTCATAGTCAAAGAAATATGTATAAGTCATGAAGAAAGTAATAGCAATAAAACTTAACGATCATTATGCTAAGCTAACAGATGGGTCTTGTCCATCACATCATTCTCCTAATGACCTGATCCCGTTCATCAAATGACAACACATGTCTATGGTCAGGAAACTTAACCATCTTTGATTAACGAGCTAGTCAAGTAGAGGCATACCAAGGACACTTTGTTTTGTCTATGTATTCACACATGTATCAAGTTTCCGGTTAATACAATTCTACCATGAATAACAAACATTTATCATGATATAAGGAAATATAAATAACAACTTTATTATTGCCTCTAGGGCATATTTCCTTCAACTTCGTGCAAGAGTAGGTTGCCCTTGGCCGTGTTCGGGTTCTCCACGTTTCGACGTTGCAACAGTATGCTGACGTGATGACTAAGGGATTGCCTACTCCTGTCTTCGAGGAGTTTCGGTCCAGTCATTGTGTCTCCGGTGACGCTTCGACTGCGGGGGATGTTGAGTATATATTTGTGTTGCACGTATTTTGTATTGTGGCCCACCTCCTAGTTGTGTATAGTTAAGGTTGATGCCTGCCCTGTACTTATATATACATGCACCGGCACCCCATCAATACATCGATCATTGTATTGCCAACTTGTTCATCTACAGTATGCTTGACCCCCGTGTGACACTATAGCACCCATATAATACAAAAACACTTGAGGCCACTTGTACAAGAAACGTTCGCACATAAATATGAGTTGACTAGCAGATAACCGAGAACCGCACTGTCAAGAATCCCACCAAAACACCACATTATTAAATAAAACACCATTTCCCCCACACGGCAAACCAAATAACAAACGAAAAAAACGAAATCCCAACAACACTGATGGGGCAGCGAAGCACAGTCAACCCTTCTAGTCCTTAACTCTAAAGGATAAAAGTTCTCGCTCTTCTTAACTTTAAAGGATAAAAGTTGAAGACCAACTCTAGAGTGCCCGTTTATCTATTATATAAGCATTATAGTCCTTCAAATAGGAAGTAGATGATGTTTTAAACGTCGTCACGTTTTCTTATATTTATTTGTGACAATTACTTTTCACACATTTTATTAACTGGTAATTATGAATTTTATATTATGAACGTAATTTTCATTACAAATCCAATGGTATTTAGCGGTAACACTATTTTGGTGCAACTAAAAATCATTCAACAAAAGATAAAACTCTCAACATAAGTATTTTAAAATAAAATGGTACACAATTTTAAACCACTTAAGACATTGCCCGTGCATTTACGCGGGCCAATTTGCTAGTTTCTAAGAACAACAACTACAATGGAATGTTTTGAAATTTGGTGAATTTGCCATCCCAAATGACTTACCCTTGTCAAATGTAATGCTTATCATTTGTTATCTGCAAGGAAAAAAATGTGTTTTTTACAATGAATATTTCATATTTGTGAATTGTGTTGTTTTACTGTTGCCTTGTTTATTTCATTCTGTTTTGATGTTTCTCTGCCGACTGGGATATACAGTAACAAATTCTAGGTCGATCCTATGGACCATTCCATTTAATAGCTGAGATTCGTGTAAGTAAAAGAATATATATACGAGATCTTTGTGAAATAATTAGAGAATGGCTATGAAACGCCGACAGCTACTATGTGAAAGGATCCTGCACGCCGACAGCTACTATGTGAAAGGATCATATGCAGAGTACTTGTATATATATACAACAACAACAACAACAACAAAGCCTTTAGTCCCAAGCAAGTTGGGGTAGGCTAGAGGTGAAACCCATAAGATCTCGCAACCAACTCATGGCTCTGGCACATGAATAGCAAGCTTCCACGCACCCCTGTCCATAGCTAGCTCTTTGTCGATACTCCAATCCTTCAGGTCTCTCTTAACGGACTCCTCCCATGTCAAAATCAGTCGACCCCGTCCTCTCTTGACATTCTCCGCACGCTTTAGCCGTCCGCTATGCACTGGAGCTTCTGGAGGCCTGCTGAATATGCCCAAACCATCTCAAACGATGTTGGACAAGCTTCTCCTCAATTGATGCTACCCCAACTCTATCTCGTATATCATCATTCCGGACTCGATCCTTCCTCGTGTGGCCACACATCCATCTCAACATACGCATCTCCGCCACACCTAACTGTTGAACATGTCGCCTTTTAGTCGGCCAACACTCCGCGCCATACAACATTGCGGGTCGAACCGCCGTCCTGTAGAACTTGCCTTTTAGCTTTTGTGGCACTCTCTTGTCACAGAGAATGCCAGAAGCTTGGCGCCACTTCATCCATCCGGCTTTGATTCGATGGTTCACATCTTCATCAATACCCCCATCCTCCTGCAACATTGACCCCAAATACCGAAAGGTGTCCTTCCGAGGTACTTGTATATATATATATACCAAAAAATATAATAGATAAATGACTACTCCAGCATCTAGAAGCATGCAGGATCCTTTCAAATATCTTTCACTTAGGAAGCAGCTTCGCTGCAGGATCTGTCCAGAAGAAAAGAACGTGTTCGCTAGCTACTTTACGGAAACACGTATCGGGCAGCAATGGGCGACCTCCCACGCACGCTTCCCACGCTCAGAATTGGTACGTTGCCGTCAGAGATGATGTAAGCCGCTCTGCCTTACATGCCTTCTATTAAGCCGCTCTGCCTCTGCTTCATCTCGAAGTCCAAGTGCATACTCCTACGACCAAATACGTAGCAGCAATGGCGCCAGCGCAGCAAGTGCAAGTCTCGCCACCCCCGATTCTCAGCGTCCTCGAGACCACCCTCGTTACTCCCTCGCCCAGCGCCGGCGCCGCCCCGCCGGAGTGCTCCCTCCCGCTCACCTTCTTCGACGTCCTTTGGCTCACCTCCCCGCCCGTCGAGCGCGTCTTCTTCTACCGCCTCGCCGCCGACGCCGACGTCCCCGCCATCCTCTCCAACCTCAAGACCTCGCTGGCCAAAGCTCTCAGCGCCTACTACCCGCTCGCCGGCCGCCTCCGCCTCACGCCCGGGACGGCTGACCGCCATGAGATCTACTACCAGCCGGGCGACGGCGTCACCTTCACCGTCGCCCAGTACTACCGCGACCATGTTGACTTCGACGAGCTCGTGGTTGACAAGCCGAGGAAGGTCTGCAAGATCGCGCCGCTCGCACCGCCTCTTCCCAAGGGGGGCGCGGTGCTCGCGCTGCAGGCCACCGTGCTGCGTCGCGGCCTCGCCGTTGGCATGGCCGTGCACCACGCTGCCTGCGACGGCGCCATCTCCACGCGCTTCCTGCACGCCTGGGCGGCGGCCGGCACCGGCGCCGTCGCTCCGTCGCCTCCTGTCATCGACAGAACCCTCATAAAGGACGCCACGGGTCTCTACGACGTCTTCCTCAAAGCCATGCCGTCGGCCGACGAGATGGAGCACGTCAAGGTGTTGGACGACAAGCTCCTCGCCACGTTCACACTGTCCAAAGAAGACATACAGCGCGTCAAGGACGTGGTAGCCAGCGAGGCGGCGCGGCGAGGCGCGGCGCCGCCGCGATGCTCCTCGCTGGTGGCCACCTTCGGCTTCATGTGGTCCTGCTACCAACGAGCCAGAGACGATGATGCAGGAAGCAACGGCGGCGACCGCCCGACGTACCTGGTCTTCCCCGTCGACCACCGCACGCGGATGAAGCCTCCCGTCCCGGACGGGTACCTCGGCAACTGCGTCGGCGGCGCCATGCACGCCGCGCCCATGGACAAGCTCGCCGAAGCCGGCGCCGGCGGCCTCTTCGTCGCGTGCACGGCGCTAGCTGCAGCAATTGACGAAGCCGTGCGCGGCATCAGGTCACCCGAGACGATCGCGTTGTGGTTGGACAAGTTTAGGGAGGCTGCCATGGCCGGGATGTGGACTGTCGCCGGGTCGCCGAGGTTCCGCGTGTACGAGGTGGACTTTGGGTTCGGGCGGCCGGCCAAGGTGGAGATCGTGTCCGTGGCGAGGACCGGTGCCATGGCGGTGGCAGAAGGGCGGAGCAGCGCCGGCGGCATCGAGGTCGGCATCTCTCTGCCGGCGGCTGGCATGCAGAGGTTCCAAAAGTGCTTCCAAGATGCCATTGACTCGCTTCACCGGTAGACAAGTGATTATTTTTTGCTCTGCAATATCAGGTGAAATTAATAGGTAGACTTGATCTCGAGGAGCTATGCAGCGTCCAGTCGGTTTTGTTCAGATACTGAGATATCAGAATGGTCAGTGAATCCATCATGCATATCCATAGCTAGTGATGTTGGCACATTAATTTTCTTGGTAAAATTTTATTTTTATGTATGTAATCCAAATTTTCTTCGGCACAAACCCAAATTGTCAAATCATGACCGTTCCCACAAGTGGTGAATGCTCTCCGCAACACCTGCGATGAAGTTCGAAATACACCGAAAAAGATCAAAAGTTGAATGGTTAGTGGCCGTGGCTGAAGTTCTGGACAATGAACTTTATTTGGGAGCACATACTCCATAATAAACCGATCGTTTTTCAGTTTCAATCGAATATCCGCACCCCCTCCTTCTTTCTCTAGCGGTGCCACCCCTTTTTCTTCCTCATTCGAAAACCACACCTGCATGCATGTGAAAGATAAGGGCATCTTCAACGTCATCCATCAAAATGTACACGTAAAACATCCAAGGACACATCCGAAATGTCCGTGGACAGCGGATAGGGGGCGGCCATTTAACCTGATGCATCAAATGCACGACGACTTCCCGACTGTCACTACAACAAGTTTTGCTCGGCTCCGATGAGGGAGGAGCGATGATGGCGGCACGCCTTCAGTCGCTTCGGTGCTTGTAGTCGTCGCTAGGTGATCTACGGACCTGGATGTAATTTTTATTATTTTTGGTGTTCATTGTATTGCCATGATTGAAGAAGAATAGATTGGAAGTTTTCTCGCAAAAATAAAGTAAAAAAATATTCGCCCCGGTCAGGCCGCCTCCATTCGCCATCCATATTTTGATCAATAGTAGCAACTTATAGCATATATGTAAATAAATGCAAACATATGCAATCACAATCATGGATCGATAGTAGCAGTTATGTAAATAAATATCTAAAATAGAGGCTTTGCATAAACAGAGAAACCATGATAGAAGGAACTTCTGCTTTGTTATTAAGAAAGGAGTTATTTCTTCGACTGTGGCATTGGCATGGATGAAAATAGTGATGCGGCCAAGAAGGCAGTTTATGCTAATGCTGACGTCGACCCTCGTCTGTTTAACTACAGGTCACCGGTTCAAACCCCGGTTTTGGCCATTTTTCATTCGAAGTGTTATTTCACTGTCAGGTGGGACCCACCCGGTTGCTAACATGTGGGCCCTCCTAGAAAGTCATAATGGCTAAAACTCAAAAGTAATGGAGCTGACTATTTGTGCCACGTCAGCCCTAGCTAACGGGTAGGCCCGCTCTGTCATAAACGTGCCGAAGCGGCAACTAACTTGGATCGGTAGTGATTTGCGAAAAAATGCCCTAAAAGTGATGGCGTTTTGTTAGGTATCTAAATTGTGGTAGTTTTTTTGGAAGGGAAGCCTCAATTATACTAATAGTTTTATGCTATTTACTTTTTCAACCGGAGATAGGCAGGTGGCCAGAAAGATCCACGCCCGCAAAGAGACCAGTGTGTTTCTCAAGCTTGATATCTCTAGGGCTTTTGACTTGCTCAACTGGTCGTTTCTGTTTGAGGTGATGAGGAAAAAAGGGTTCGGTCTTAAGTGGTGCACTTGGATTTTGATCCTGCTCAGGACCGCTAATACTAGGGTGATTGTTAATGGGGTGCCTGGTAGAAGTTTCATCCATGCCAAGGGGCTCAGGCAGGGGGGACCCGGTCTCGCCGTTACTATTTGTGATCGCCATGGACGTGCTATCTAGAATTATGATCAAGGCCGAGAGCCTGGGTGTTGTTACCAGTTTCACGGGCATCACGGCACATCAATCGGTCTCGATATATGCGGATGATGTTGCCTTGTTCGTCAAACCTCGGGCGTCGGATCTAGGCTTCGTCCGAGCTATGTTACATGCCTTTGGGGTGGCCTCGGGCTTGAGGGTCAATTACCAGAAGTCTCTCGCGATTATGATCCACGGTGACAACTCCGATCGGGAGCGGGTTGAATCCATCTTGAATTGTCAGCTGGGCAATTTTCCTTGCAAGTACCTAGGCCTCCAATTGGCTATTAGACAGCTCACGAGGGCCGAGTGGCAGCCCATGATTGATCATGCTAAAAAATGTGCCCCGGCTTGGCAAAGAGGGTTGCTGCACCGCCCAGGACGCCTTGTGTTGGTCAAGTCCGTGATCGCGGCCAAGCCCATCCACCACTTCATGGTCTTGGAGGCCCCTAATTGGGTGTTCGAAGAGATTGAGAAATGGATGCGCTCCTTTTTCTGGGCGGGCAAAGATAAAGTGAACGGTGGTCAATGCTTGGTGGCTTGGTCCGCGGTGTGTAAGCCCACCTGGCTTGGTGGTCTGGGATTGCGCAACCTCCAGATGCAAGGATTGGCGTTGAGAGTGAGGTGGGAATGGTTGAGACGGACAGATCCCGATAGACCTTGGCAAGGCCTACCCATGATTGTGGACAAGGAGGCTCGTGAAGTCTTTGATAGCCTAGTGGAGGTAGCAAAGTCTTGTTCTGGAGAGATATGGATCCACGGCTTTGCGGCTAAAGACATTGCACCAAACATCCATGCTTTGGTGGATACTAGAACGATCAATCGCCGCACGGTGGAGGAGGGATTGGAGAACGCAAGATGGTTGCTTGACATCGTTGGCGATGTAAACTTCGGTGCCCACATGCAACTCATGCACCTTAATCTGGCGATTAGCACGGTCATTCGCCATCCATCCGAAGATGACTCCTCCTGGCCGTCGGACCCGTCGGGCAAGTACACTGCAAAATCCACCTACTTCAGGCTCTGCATGGGTGGCGAGAGGGCTTCGTTTGGCGCTTGTATTTGGAAGAGCTGGGCTTTGCTCAAATGCAAAATTTTCGTGTGGTTGGCAGTTCAACATCGGATCTGGACGTCTGATAGAAGGGCTAGGCATGGCCTTCAGGACTCTCCTTCCGCCTGCTATACGTGCCTTCAAGAGGAGGATAACGCGGAACATATCCTTGTCCAATGCGTCTACGCTAGAGAGGTTTGTCACTACATTTTCGAAGCTTTGAAGGTGCAAGGCACCATCCCGGAGCCGAGCGATTGTCTGTTGGACTGGTGGTTGGTTAGGAGAGCTCTTTTTTCGAAGGGCGCCAAGCGTGGCTTCGACACGGTCATCATTGCCACAACCTGGGCTCTCTGGAAGCAACGCAACGCTCGAGTGTTCCACCGGACCCAGCAACAGAAGGCGGCATCGGACCTTGCCCTTGCCATCCTAGGGGAGATCAAAGAGTGGAGGTTGGCAGGTTTGGGAGGTAGAGGTTTTGCTATGTTTTGTGAGAGTGTAGGAATAGCGTAATTTTTAGGGTGTGGTAAGGTGTGCGTCCTCGATGGAAGTCCGCTTCCATCATAAGTTCTTTGTACTTGACTCATTCTTCTCTTCTATAAAAATAAGGTACGCCATTGACGTACTTTTGAAAAAAATCCCTCCTTTACTAGCTTACCATCGTCGTCATTTTATTTACAGCAGCATGCAGAACCATGCATGACTGTTTTCACATAGTAGGAGCATCTTCCATGTACGAAACCGTTGTGTGCCCATTTTTTGTACAAAGAGTCAAGAGCAGGTTCGAATGGCTAGCTAGTTCGGTTTTGCTCACATCAGGCAACAAGGGCCTCGTACAATTTTCTCAAACAAAAACTAGCAGTGGAAAAATCATACTGCTGTATTTACCAGCTCCGCTGAGCACCGCCATCAAACTAGCACGTTATCGTCGGAGATGGCGTCAAGGCCTCCTCACGCAACGTACCGCCATGGTCTCATACAATTTTTTTCCGACCGCCATATACACAACGCGACGAAGCCGCTATATATAGCTGCTCTGCATCACCAACCAAGCACACATACCTAACAGCGGCAATGGCGCCACCGCAGCAAGCCTCGCCACGCCCGATTCTCACCGTCCGCGAGACCACTCTCGTAGCGCCCTCGACGAGCACCGGCGCCGCCCCGCCGGAGTGCTCCCTACCGCTCACCTTCTTCGACATCTTCTGGCTCAACCTCCCACCGGTCGAGCGCGTCTTCTTCTACCGCCTCGCCGCCGACGCCGACGTCCCCGCCATCCTCTCCAACCTCAAGGCCTCACTGTCCCAAGCCCTCCACGCCTACTACCCGCTCGCCGGCCGCCTCCGCCTCGCGCCTGGCACGGCTGACCGCTACGAGATCCACTACCAGCCGGGCGACGGCGTCACCTTCACCGTCGCCGAGTACCGTGGTGACGTCGACGTCGACGAGCTGGCCGTCGACCAGCCGCGGGAGATCACCAGGATCGCGCCGCTCGCGCCGCCACTCCCGAAGGGCGGCGCAGTGCTCGCGCTGCAGGCCACCGTGATGCGCCGTGGCCTCGCCATCGGCATGGCCGTGCACCACACCGCCTGCGACGGGGCGGCCTCCACGCGCTTCCTGCACACCTGGGCGGCGGCGGCCAGCGCCGGTGCCGTCGAGCCACCACCACCTGTCATCGACAGAATCCTCGTGAAGGACCCAACGGCTCTCTACGACGTCTTCGTCAAAGCCAAGCCGACCGTCGGCGAGATGGATCGCGTCAAGACGTGGGAGCACCGACTTCTCGCCGGGCGGCGAGGCGCGGCGCCGCCGCGATGCTCCTCGTTGGTGGCCACCTTCGGCTTCATGTGGTCATGCCACCAGCGAGCCAAAGACGATGCAGGAAGCACCGGCGGCGACCCGACATACTTGCTCTTCCCCGTCGACCACCGCTCGCGGATGAAGCCCCCCGTCCCGGAGGAGTACCTCGGCAACTGCGTCGGCATCGCCACGCATGCCGCACCCATGGACCAGCTCGCGGCAGCCGGCGCCAGTGGCCTCTTCGTCGCGTGCACGGCGGTAGCTGCGGCGATCGACGAAGCGGTGCGCGGCATCGGGTCACCTGAGACGGTTGCGTTGTGGATGCATCGGGTCAGGGAGGCTGGCGTTGCCGGTATGTGGACGGTGGCCGGGTCGCCGAGGTTCCGCGTGTACGAGGTGGACTTTGGGTTCGGGCGGCCGGCCAAGGTGGAGATCGTCTCCGTGGCGAGAACCGGCGCGATGGCGGCGGCAGAGGGCCGGAGCAGCCGCGGAGGCATCGAGGTGGGCATCTCTCTGCCGGCGGCCGGCATGCAGAGGTTCCAAAAGTGCTTCCAAGATGCCATTGACTGGCTTCATCACCAGTAAACAAGTGATGCACATCTATTTTTCTTTGGTAAATCAAGTGATATTACTCCATATTATCTGCAATTATGCATACCCTTAGGCCGTAAGATAAGTACGAAGTTCATCATGTGATACGTACGGTGTTAGTGTGAATTGATACGTACACTTGACTTGAGGTTGAGGTCTCGAGTATAGCATTTCGTTGGTTGTGTTCAGATACGTGAAGTGGTGGCCATGCATATGCGCATGGGCAGTGATGTATTTTGGTTCAATTTCATTTTGGAGATACATAATGTCTACAATTTTCTCTGCGGTACGTAACAGTTGCCAAAGTCGTGACCGTTCACACAATCAGTGAACGCTCTCCACAACACGGCGACGAAGTTCGGGATGCACCAAAAAGATCGAAGTCACCAGCCAGTCGTGGAACACGTACGTACAGAATTTCCTTCTTCTATTCGTGGACAAAAATGGCCAATAGACGACGACGCACCAGTACCATACATATCACTTTCGGTGGCTACACGCGCATGCATGCGAAGGATGGGTCATCTCCCCATGTGCACTGCTGGCCACGGAAAGGCAACCCAAAATTAACAGGCTCAGCTTTCCGCTTGTGGACTTGTGCTCACTAGCTTTGTACCGTTTCTTCTTCTTCTTCTATACAAAGCGACACGACACGCCTTCTTTCGTGCACTGAGTCTTCGCATCTGATCTGAAATCAGTGCATGTACGTAACCTCACATGTCCTTAGCCATTTGCAGGTTAGCCGCGAGACAGTTCTAGTGCTCTAAGCTTAGCTAGCAGAAGTGCATTCTACAACCCTTCCATGCCGTGTCTGGCCAAGTTTATGCGCACGTCCACACAGGTGTCACCATCTTATTCGTTATTATTTGTCTTTATCCAAGTTGGATTCATTGTACCTTCCCCGTCCGGTAAGAAATGCATTACCATTTTGATTGGAAATCTGACTCTCTTTGCACTCTGAATGCTTCTGTCAATGTTGATGTTATTTAGCCTTCTCATTCGTTCCATTAATAATTCAATTTATAACTGACATCATTTGCAGTCCTTTAGCACCACACCCTGCCGTCTTGACAATAGGACGTGGCCTATTCAACATCACACAACTATCTGACATCATTTGTAGTCCATTTGGGAATTTTCAACTGCAATCCCAAAATTTCCTTCCGCCTCCGTCCATGGATAGGGGGCCCAGTCCGCAGACATGGATGTGGGAAGCAGCCATTCAATAATAGCTGCATACATTTTCACAATAACTCAAACTAACTATATGAAATTCAATCAAACATGACGGATTTCATATAAACACGTCCGGATTTCATTTAAACAAGACGGATTTCATTACATTTACATCAACTAAGCGGAGCTCGTCCGACGAGGTATAAATGGCCACTGGTGCCCGTTCCCGGTGTTCGGCCATGAACCAAGAGAATTGAAGCTTCGCCTTTTCTAGCTCCGCCTCCGTGACCTCCTTCTCCCAAGACCCGGGAAGTGAAGCTGTCCGCCTCCACATCGCCGCCAAGCGACTAATCGATTGAAGATGCCCAACCCACCAAACTTGGCGTCGATGGGAGGGGAGGAGTGGTGGCCTTCCTGGGACCAGAGCGGCGGCGTCCCACCATGCACTACTCTTCCTCGATGCCGGCAGCGCCCGCAGACGTGTCGGCTTCTTCATGGTGGCGGCCTGGCGCGGCCTCGGCGTTGTCCTCCTCCTCCTCATCGGTCTCGCCGAACACCCTCTCGCCTATGTCGGCGTCGCTCTCCTTGCCGGCGGCAACCACCTCTGACACCCGTTGCCGGTACTGTTCGCCTCATGGGTGGAGCGTTATGACTCAAGCAGCGCCTCCTGCTCTGCCAAGTCTGCGTCCGGCATGACCGCTAATACGTCTTCAACGCATCTATAATAGTGTGACTTGGATAAAGACAAACAATAACGAATAAGATGGTGACATCTGTGTGGACGTGTGCACAAACTTGGCCAGACTAGCAATGGAAGGGTTGTAGAATGCACGTCTGCTAGCTAAGCTTAGAGCACTAGAACTGTCTCGCGGCTAACCTGCAAATGGCTAAGGACATGCGAGGTTACGTACATGCACAGAATTCAGATCGGATGCGAAGACTCAGTGCACGAAAGAAGGCTTGTCGTGTCGCTTTGTATAGAAGAAGAAGAATAAACGGTGCAAGCTAGTGACCACAAGTCCACAAGCGGAAAGGTTTCCATCGAGCCTCTTAATTTTGGGTTGCCGTTCCGTGGCCAACAGTGCACATGGAGTGATGACTATCTTCGGCATGCATGCATGCGCGTGTAGCCTCCGAAAGTGATCCGTATGGTACTGGGGCGTCGTCGTCTATTGGCCATTTTTATCTACGAATAGGAGAGGGAAATTCTGTACTACGTACGTGTTTCACGACTGGCTGGTGACCTTGATCTTTTTGGTGCATCTTGGAACTTCATCGCCGTGTTGTGGAGAGCGTTCACTAATTGTGTGAACGGTCACGACTTGGACAGCTGTTACGTGCCGCAGAGAAATTTGTAGACATTATATATCTCCAAAATGAAATTAAACCAAAATACATCACTGGCATATGCGTCATGTGAGTTGCATTGCATGGCCACCACTTCACGTATCTAAACCAACACAACCAGCGCAATGCTATATCGCTCCTCAGAAGACCTCAACCTCAAGTCAAGTGTACGTATCAACCTCAAAACACCGTACGTATTACATGATGAACTTCGTACTTATCTTACAGCCTTAAGGGTATGCATAATTGCAAATTGTATATAATATGAATGCAAAAAGATATATATAATATCGCTTGATTTACCAAAAAAAAGATATGCATCACTTGTTTACTGGTGAAGCCAGTCAATGGCATCTTGGAAGCACTTTTGGAAGCTCTGCATGCCAGCAGCCGGCAGAGAGATGCCCACCTCGATGCCGCCGCGGCTGCTCCGGCCCTCTGCCACCGCCATCGCGCCGGTTCTCGCCACGGACACGTTCTTCATCTTGGCCGGCCGCCCGAACCCAAAGTCCACCTCGTACACGCGGAACCTCGGCGACCCGGCCACGGTCCACATGCCGGCGACGCCAGCCTCCCTGACCAGGTGCATCCACAACGCAATCGTCTTAGGTGACCCAATGCCGCGCACCGCTTCCTTGATCGCCGCAGCTATCGCAGTGCACGCGACGAAGAGGCCGCCGGCGCCGGCTGCTGCGAGCTGGTCCATGGGTGCGGCATGCGTGGCGATGCCGACGCAGTTGCCGAGGTACTCATCCGGGACGGGGGGCTTCATACGTGAGCGGTGGTCGACGGGGAAGAGCAAGTATGTCGGGTCGCCGCCGGTGCTTCCTGCATCTTTGGCTCGCTGGTGGCATGACCACATGAAGCCGAAGGTGGCCACCAGCGAGGAACATCGGGGCGGCGCCGCGCCTCACTTGCTATCACGTCCTTGACGCGTTGTATGTCGTCTTTGGAGAGCGTGAACGTGGCGAGGAGTCGGTGCTCCCACGTCTTGACGCGATCCATCTCGCCGGCGGTCGGCTTGGCTTTGACGAAGACGTCGTAGAGACCCGTTGGGTCCTTTACAAGAGTTCTGTTGATGACAGGGCGTGGTGGCCTGACGGCGCCGGTGCTGGCCGCCGCCCAGGTGTGCAGGAAGCCCGTGGAGGTGCCCCCGTCGCAGGCGGTGTGGTGCACGGCCATGCCGATGGCGAGGCCACGGCGCATCACGGTGGCCTGCAGAGCGAGCACCGCGCCGCCCTTCGGGAGTGATACGTCCCCGTCGTATCTATAATTTTTAATTGTTCCATGTCAGTATTATAGAACTTTCATATATTTTTGGCAACTTTTTATACTATTTTTGAAACTAACATATTGATCCTGTGCCCAGTGCCAGTTCCTGTTTATTGCATGTTTTTTGTTTCGCAGAAAATCTATATCAAACGAAGTCCAAACGGGATAAAAACTGACGGAGATTTTTTTGAAATATATGTGAATTTTTGGAAGTGGAATCAATGTGAGACGATGCCCGAGGGGGCCACGAGGCAGGGGCGCGCCCCTGACCCTCGTGGACACCCCGTAAGGCGGTTGGTGCCCTTCTTTCGCCGCAAGAAAGCTAATATCCGGATAAAAATCGTGTTTAAATTTCAATCCAATCGGAGTTATGGATCTCCGAGAATATAAGAAACGGTGAAAGGCCAGATCTGGGAGCGCAGTAACAAAGAGAGACAGAGAGACAGATCCAATCTCGGAGGGGCTCTCGTCCCTCCCATGCCATGGAGACCAAGCACCAGAACCCTTATCCCATCTAAGGAGAAGGTCAAGGAAGAAGAAGAAGGGGGGCTCTCTCTCCCTCTCTCCCGGTGGCGCTGGAACGCCGACGGGGCCATCATCGCGACAATGATTTACACCAACAACTTCACCGCCGTCATCACCAACTCTCCCCCCTCTATACAGCGGTGTAACCCCTCTTTTACCCACTGTAATATCTACTTAAACATGGTGCTCAATGCTATATATTATCTTCCAATGATGTATGGCTATCCTATGATGTTTGAGTAGATCCGTTTTGTCCTATGGGTTAATTGATGATCGTGATTGGTTTGAGTTGCATGTTTTATTATTGGTGCTGTTCTATGGTGCTCTCCGTGTCGCGCAAGTGTGAGGGATCCCTGCTGTAGGGTTTGCAATATGTTCATGATTTGCCTATGGTGGGTGGCGTGAGTGACAGAATTACAGACCCGAGTAAGTAGGTTGTTTGCGTATGCGAATAAAGATGACTTGATACTTTAATGTTATGGTTGGGTTTTACCTCAATGATCTTTAGTAGTTGCGGATACTTGCTAGAGTTCCAATCATAAGTGCATATGATCCAAGAAGAGAAAGTGTGTTAGCTTATGCCTCTCCCTCAAATAAAATTGCAATACTGATTACCAGTCTAGTTATCGATTGCCTAGGGACAAATAACTTTTTTGTGCGACAACAAGCTCTCTACTAAAACTAACTTAGTTGTGTCTTCATCTAAACATCCCCTACTTTTTATTTACGTGCTCTTTATTATCTTGCAAACCTATCCAACAACACCTACAAAGTACTTCTAGGTTCATACTTATTCTAGGTAAAACGAACGTTAAGCGTGTGTAGAGTTGTATCGGTGGTCAATAAAACTTGAGGGAATATTTGTTCTACCTTTAGCTCCTCATTGGGTTCGACACTCTTACTTATCGAAAGAGGCTACAATTGATCCCCTATACTTGTGGGTTATCAAGATCTTTTTCTGGCGCCGTTGCAAGGGAGTTATAGCGTGGGGTGAATATTCTCGTGTGTGCTTGCTTGCTTTATCACTAAGTAATTTTTATTTTCTGTCATAAGTTGTTCTCTATCTTTAGTTATGGGTAGGAAACGCAAAATACCAAAAAAGTTAGTTGTAGCTACTACACCAATGGTTGAAGAACCATTCAAAATCTATCACACTCCTAAAGCTTTTTACTTGGATTATCTTCGATCCCTATGTGCTCGTGCTGAAACCCCAACTAGCTTAGTTGAGGGCAATTCTTTAGATGAGCATGCTGATAACCCACAAGTATAGGGGATCGCAACAGTTTTCGAGGGTAAAGTATTCAACCCAAATTTATTGATTCGACACAAGGGGAGCCAAAGAATATTCTCAAGTATTAGCCGCCGAGTTGTCAATTCAACCACACCTGGAAACTTAATATCTGCAGCAAAGTGTTTAATAGCAAAGTAATATGATAGTAGTGGTAACGGTAGCAAAAGGTAACAATAGTAAAAGTAATGTTTTTGGTATTTTGTAGTGATGATAGCAATAGCAACGGAAAAGTAAATAAGCGAAGAACAATATATGGAAAGCTCGTAGGCAATGGATCGGTGATGGAGAATTATGCCGGATGCGGTTCATCATTTAACAGTCATAACCTAGGGTGACACAGAACTAGCTCCAGTTCATTGATATAATGTAGGCATGTATTCTGAACATAGTCGTACGTGCTTATGGAAAAGAACTTGCATGACATCTTTTGTCCTACCCCTGTGGCAGCGGGGTCCTTACGGAAACTAAGGGATATTAACATCTCCTTTTAATAGAAAACCGGAACAAATCATTAACACATAGTGAATGCATGAACTCCTCAAACTACGGTCATCACCAGTAAGTATCCCGATTATTGTCACTTCGGGGTTAACGGATCATAACACATAATAGATGACTATAGACTTGCAAGATAGGATCAAGAACACTCATATATTGATGAAAACATAATAGGTTCAGATCTAAAATCATGGCACTCGGGCCCTAGTGACAAGCATTAAGTATAGCAAAGTCATAGCAATATCAATCTCAGAACATAGTGGACACTAGGGATCAAACCCTAAATAACTCGATTACATGATAGATCCCATCCAACCCAACACCGTCCAGCAAGCCTACGATGGAATTACTCACGCACGGCGATGAGCATCATGAAATTGGTGATGGAGGATGGTTGACACTACAAAAAAAGACACATCCGTGACATTTTGGGCCAAACGAAATTTTTTCTGTCATACATATGACACTTCTATGACGATAATTGTGACAAAACCCGGTATCATCATAGATGTGGTGGGCTCCTACTTCTATGACAAAAAATCATGACAGAAAATGGGCTTTTCATCCTGGGCGGGCCGGAGACGCAGCTGCATGACATTCTTTGGGCCGTCCGTGACGTAAAAAACCGTGGTAGAAGCGAGGGGGAGGAAAATTTCGGGGAGTTCCCGGTTACGATGGGAGGTCGGGGCCGAGCGATGCGCGTTTCTCTCGTACACGTGCGCGCATGTGTGCGAGGCGTTGGCTCTAACTGAACCCGAGCGAGGCGTTGGGCTTTAACTGAACCCGAGCGATTCCACTACAGGCTACGCGTTACTGAACCCGAGCGATCGATCGATGGCTGTTAACTGAACCCGATCGAGCGATTCCTTCGCTACTGCTGCTAACCGAAACCGATCGATGGGATGAACAGTGAGCGTTGCGGGGGGGGAGGGGGGTGTATGAACAGTGAGCGGTGGCGTTGCCTCTGGATGAACAGGACCCCGTGGTGTGGTGGAGGGCTGGATGAATAGTACACGGTGGAGGGGTGCCCGTGGAGGGGTGGATGAACAGGCCCCCGTGGCGTGGAGGGCTGGATGAACAGTAGATGATG
>NC_041386.1:570688459-570704204 GCF_002162155.2 Triticum dicoccoides
AGGACCCCGTGGTGTGGAGGGCTGGATGAACAGTAGACGATGGAGGGGTGCCCGTGGAGGGGTGGTTGAACAGGACCCCATGATGTGGAGGGCTGGATGAACAGTAGACGGTGGAGGGGTGGTTGAACAGTAGCCGGTGGAGTAGCGCGCGGTGGAGGCTGGATGAACAGGAGCCTGTGGAGGCTGGATGAACAGGAGCCCGTGGAGGCTGGATGAACAGGAGCCCGTGGAGGCTGGATGAACAGGAGCCCGTGGAAGCTGGAGGAGGTCGATGGTGGAGATGAACAGTATCTCGTGGAGTCCCGTTTTGCGGTACGGCACACCCCTCCCGATGAACAGGACCCCCGTATCGATCGTAGCGCTCCAACACAAGTCTGTTTTCTCCGTTTTGCGGTACGCCACACCCCTCCCAATCAATAGGACCCCTGTTTCGACTGTAAGAGGTCCGTTTCCTCCGTTTTGCGGTACGCCACACCCCTCCCGATCAACAGGACCCCCGTTTCAACCGTAGGAGGTCCGTTTCCTCCGTTTTGCGGTACGCCACACCCCCTGATGAACAGGATCCCGTTTCGAACGTGGCCGGTCGAACACAAGGCCATTTCCTCCGTTCTGCGGTACGCCAGGCCTCGTTTCCATTGCCTGTTCCGTCCAAGCACTCCCAATGAACACGAGCATTCCGTTGCCTCCCCATGAACACGACGCATTCCGTTGCCTCCCCATGAACACGACGCATTTCGTTGCCTCCCCATGAACATGACGACGCTGTTTCTCCGTTCCGACCCAGCCATGTACAGGAGCCCTCGCCGTACGTATGCGCGAGTAGGCGTTCGAGACCCCGCCCATATGTACACATACGTGGCCATATTTTTTTTCTTGCACCCTGACCGTTGTATGTACGCGTACATGCTACGTGCGCGCCTCTACTACGACACGTGCGCGCCTCTACATCGACCAGTATATATGTACGTACACGTTCGCGACCAGAATGACAACGCTATGTACGCTTCGACCAGGTGGGTCCCGACTGTCAGGCACTTCCTTGCGTGCGAAGATGTAGCTGGTGGGTCCCAGCAGTTAGGGGGGCGAATCGTTTTGTTTTTTTGCCCGGACGCACTTCCTTGAGTGCGAAGGTGTAGCTGGTGGGTCCCAGCAGTCAGGGGGGAAACGTTTTTTTTGCGAAATACGGTGGCCCGTCCGGTGGGTCCCCGCTGTCAGGTGGAGGAATAATTATTTTGCATGTAATAAGGAGGCACTTCCTTGTTGCGGCCGTGGACCCAGATGTCAGCCTCTCCACGTATAGTCCACGTCCGATGGAAGTCGTTCCTTGACCACGTTGAACACGCCGCGCCGAGAGCACCATGGCGGTGGACGATGACGACGCCTAGGAAGGGGACGACGGGGAGCGGGGAAGACGCGGCAGTGGAAGCCCGCACAGAGAGGAGTACGAGGGTTCACTGGTTTGACTACGGTGTGAGGCTGCCGTCGCCGCAGAGCCTGGCTAGCGGTGGGAATAGTAGGGGGCGGTGAGGCCTCCGCGGCAGAACAGCCGACCACGGGAGGCAGGAGCATGCGGCATGACCGGCGCTGCTTTGGGCGGCTGGAGCAAGAAGACCAGAGATTGAAGAAGCACTACGGCCGTTGGATGGACATCGTACGGTCACTGGAGCTAGAATCGTTCATATTGACTAAAGTTGACAAAGGCCCCCGTCCCAGTCAACTTAGTAGACCCACAAGTCAGCCTCCCACCATGGTGGGTCCCAACTAGCAGGGGGAGTATTAAATTTTTTGTGCGTAATAAGGAGGCACTTCTGGTGGGTACGAGCTGACAGCGGGGGGAACATTTTTGTTGCGAAATACGCTGGCTCGTCCGGTGGGTCCGAGCAGTCAGTGGGGAACGTTTTTTTCGCGAAATAAGATGGCCCGTCCGGTGGGTCCCTGCTGTAAGGTGGAGGAATAATTATTTTGCACATAATAAGGAGGCACTTCCTTGCGGCCGCCTGGACCCAGCTGTCAGCCTCTCCACGTACAGTACTCTTTCGATGGAAGTCGGTCATTGACCACACCGCGCTGAGAGTACCACGGCGGTGGTCTGGACGACGGCGAGGCCTAGGAAGGGGATGACACGGAGCCGAAGAAGACGCAGCAGTGGAAGCCCGCGCGGAGAGGAGTACGAGGGTTCACTGGTTCGGCTGCGGTGTGAGGCTGCCGTCGCCGCAGAATAACATGGGTGTGGGTGAGTGGAGGGATGGTCTAGCCAGTGGTGGGAGTAGTATGGGGGCGGTGAGGCCTCCGCGGCAGCACAGCCGGCCACGGGAGGCAGGAGCAGGCGGCACGACCGGCACTGCTTTGGGCGGCTGGACCAAGAAGACTAGAGGTTGAAGAAGCACTATGGCCATTGGATGGACATCTTACGGTCACTGAAGCTAGAAACATTTATTATTGACTAAGTTGATAAAGCCCTTGGTACGCTCCAACTTAGTAGGCCCATAGGTCAGCCTTCGAAACGGTGCGCCCCAGATGTCAGGGGGAGGAATCATTTTTTGGGCGGCCGAAGCTAAGAATATCCGAGATTGAAGAAGAAGCACGACATCCGTTGGATAGACATCCAACGGCCACTGCTGCTAGAACCGTGTGTTCACTATAATAAGTTGGCAAAGCCTTGCATACGCGTCAACTTATTTTTTTAGGGACGCGTCACTTAATAGGCCCACAAGTGTGTGGCAGAGAACTTATAGCCCATTTGCGTTTTGTAAGAATGTACAACCCACTTTGGAATTCTAATGGAATTTACAACAGCCCATTTACAGTTTGTTAAAAGTACAACCCATTTTCTAGCTAGGACAATGATTAATAATTTCAACCAACCATTGAAGACAGAATTCAATAAATTTTCCCACATTTTGATGGGCTCTGAAATATTTTTATCCCGAAATTTCTAGTCAGATTAAATATAAATTTGTATTACATAAAAATCCAACGAAACATTGCGCGCGCAACAATGAAAATTTAAGATTTTCAAAATCCATAAATAATATTTTATAAACTAATTTCGTGTTTGGTGCATTTTTTATAGTTACTGTCCAGTTTTTATAATTACATCCCATTTATTATTTTTTAAAGCCCATTTTCCTGTTAAGCCTAATGCATCCTTCCTAGGAAAGATTTGCAGCCCAGCGGGACGGAGAATAACAAGTTGACCTTACCTGAGTATTCCTCAAAAAGACGTATAGCTAGGCTAGCCATTTTCATCTTGAAAAAATTAGTATCTGGGCTGGATATCTGGCCTGGGCTAGACGGGCCACAGCCTGCCCAGTTAATACCCTGCTCTCCTCTAAACAACAACGAAATCACCGTCAAAACTCTGCAGTGCTCACGCCTCAAAAACACAAATACTGCTCGAGATGCTTGGTCCCAGCTGTCGGCCGCACCTTGTGCAATTCTCTCATTTATATTGACCACATAGATTGACAATGGTGTGGGACCGTGATGTCAGGAAACCAGGAGAAAGCAAGAAAAAATATAGTTGTACATAATAAGGAGGCACTTGCATATGTATGGCTATGGTCCTAGTGGGTCCCTAGTGTCATCCAGTTAAAATAAAGTCATCTCCTGAATCCTCATGTTCGTTGACGATGTTAACAATGCTCGGCGCCATGGCGAGCGCAACAACTCGAATGACAACGGAGAGGGCCTCGCGGGCCCTACGGATGGTCTGATACAGCGCCCGCTACTTATTCAGGAAGCCAGGATCATCGGACACCTATGAGCACCTTCGAGAAACTGAGACGACATGAAACGGTAAGGCCGCGCTTGGGAGCTCTGGTTTATTTCAAACCTGTATTAACATACAAGTGTAATTTACTCGTCATCAAAAACAACGCGTAAAATACAGGCGTAATGAAACCGAGGGCCCGAGGTCTGTAAGTAAAACCGGCAGGTTACGCGTGTCATTTGAGAGACCAGTGTATATTTTACGAGCACTGCTATATGGACGACATTACCAGACGATACATGCACGACGTGCGTATCATGCCATCCATGGGCAAGGCTGAAACAACAGCTAACGGCTGGATTAGCAATCGTCCAAGTGTCATTCAACGTTTTTATCGTGTGCCAAGTACTTCCGATATTTTACTAGTCGAAATCGACCAACCAAGCGCCTTCGCCCGAGACCATCTGCTTTAATTTACAAGCGTCAGTTTTACAAGCGGTTTTGGTTGGAAAACGACGATCCAATCACGGCCTAATATCATGAGTTGGTCGGAAGATCATATGGTTTCATGTCTAACCTACCCGACTTGTCGTATAGGCTATGAATGAAACATCAGACGATGAACTTCTTAAGCACGGAAACAACAGAAGAGGATGATCTTCTTAACAAGCAAATCACTGGCATTAGATCGACATGCAAAACAATATGAAGCATTATTCTCAGGAGGCACGGTGAACAGCTCGTGATGCCGCATGCCACAACATTCCAATCTCAACTTTGCAATCAAACACAAGGCCTGGCATTACATAGACAATATTCAGAACAAACTCTTAACACAGGAATATCTCAGCAGAGTAACTATTTACTTCTAAACTGAACACAGGAATAGGAAAAAACACTCGACACTGCTCACAGCAAGGGCGTCCCACTCAAAAATATCAAATGCATGTCTTCTGGCTAACATCAATGAGCAAATTTTGACAAGGTTTTCCAATTCCAATATATTAAACTAACGTCTTCTTGCTAACATCAATGATTAAACTTTGACAAGCTTTTCCCATTCAAAATATGTAATGCCTATGATCGTGGAATCCTGTCGCTTCTTGCTAACATCAATGATTAAACTTTGACAAGCTTTTCCCATTCAAAATATGTAATGCCTATGATCGTGGAGTCCTGTCGCTTCTTATACTTGTTTGGGCACTTCTTTCCCAGGGCACTCCATGTGTTGTTAAATTGCCAATGGTCTCTGCAGACTAGTCATGTCACCAGTGTCTAATATTTATGGCACCGGCTGTAGCAATGGAGGGATTCGGTGCCAAACTAAGAAAAGGTGAAATTGGCACCTCTTTTGGCCTACATAGTGGAAGGCCTAATACTCTGTAAAGCTTCTCGGCCATTCCTTCTGTAATGTAGCGCAAACAATGACTGCTTCTTTCTGCAAAGTGGAATGACCAACTGGACCCAGTAATGCAGCAGTTTGCCTTGGACACATTGGCTCCTTTCGTGCAGTTGAACTAAAATCAAAGTCGGAATAGAACCGAGCTTTAATTTTGATATCCCTGTAAGCAACAAAAGGTATAAGGGAAACAATTACTGAGAAATAACGGTTGATGACTTGTACTCCTAGAAGAAAAACATCTACTGATCTACCTTATCTTAATGGGAAACAAAGCAGGAGAGTAGCAATTCTCAATCATTATGATTCATTCATATTAACTGAGACATTATCTTAACAATGCCTTGTTTCAAGATGTATAAAGAACAAAAAAGCAGAAAAGCATCATTCCTAAAACAATGCGACTGATTCATTTTAACAGAGACATTATCTTAACAATACCTTGGTTAAACATGTAGAAAGAACTACAAAGCAGGATAGTACCATTTGTAAAACACTGTAAGTCTGTAACTGATATATAATAACAAAGACATTATCTAAACAATACATTTCTTAAACATGTACTCCGGCCGATCCCTAACAGAAATGGTACTCCTGCCGATCCCTAACAAGTGTTTGCAGTTTTGAACTAAGATTTAGTTCCAGGGTAGAGTGGGCGCAACAACAGTATGTGCTTCCATCTACTTATAAAGGGGGTGATGCAGAGTTTGTTGTAACAAAGCAACACGCATCATGTCTGGGTTGGTTCCATTTTTGTCCACTACTTAATGGGAAAAGACAGTAATACAATAGCTTCAATTCAACATTTATTTAAAACAATACCAATACAAGTAGCACAACACTGCACAATCATGTGGATGAAGGCCTGTACTGACCTTTCATGAGACCGACAATGATAAAATACGAATCTGCCAACACGAATAGGAAATCCAATCTCGTTTTGTGTAGTTGCACTAAAATCAAGCAAAGTGTTTCGCGTAGCGAAGCAAAATGTCGCAATAGCAACAAGTTGAATAGATATCCCTGTACAAACAGAGGCAAAAAAGGAATCAATTACTGGCTAATAAAGGAGGATGAAACATGCGGCCACAAAAATGGTAATCCCGCCAATCCCTAACAAGTGTTGCAGTTTTGAAATAAGATTCAGTAGTTAATTCTGAGAGTGGCATCAATTACTGGCTTATAAAGGGGGTGATGCTGAATTTGTTGTAACAAAGCAATAAGCATCATGTCTGGGTTGGTCCCATTTTTGTTCACTACTTAATGGGAAAAGACAGCAATACAATAGCTTCAATTCATCATTTATTTAAAATAGTACCAATACAAGTAGCACAACATCTCAAAACACACTGCATGATCATGTGGATGAAGGCAAGCACCAACCTGTCATGACGCACACAAGATCACGTATGAATCTACCAACACGAATAGGAAATCCAATCTCGTTTTGTGCAGTTGCACTAAAATCAAGCAAAGTGTTTCGCGTAGCAAAGAAAAATGTCACAATAGCAACAAGTTGAATAGATATCCCTGTATAAACAGAGGCAAAAAAGGAATCAATTACTGGATAATAAAGGAGGATGAAACATGCGGCCACAAAAATGGTAATCCCACCAATCGCTAACAAGTGTTGCAGTTTTGAAATAAGATTCAGTAGTTAATTCTGAGAGTGGCATCAATTACTGGCTTATAAAGGGGGTGATGCTTAATTTGTTGTAACAAAGCAACAAGCATCATGTCTGGGTTGGTCCCATTTTTGTTCACTACTTAATGGGAAAAGACAGCAATACAATAGCTTCAATTCATCATTTATTTAAAATAGTACCAATAAAAGTAGCACAACATCTCAAAGCACACTGCACAATCATGTGGATGAAGGCCTGTATTGACTTTTCATGAGACAACCAACATAAAATACGAATCTACCAACACGAATAGGAAATCCAATCAAGTTTTGTGCAGTTGCACTGAAATCAAGCAAAGCTGCCGGTGTGACATTTAAGTTTTCTATAGCAACAAGTTGAATAGATATCCTTGTTTTAAGAGGCAAAAAAGAAAATAATTACTGGCCAATAAAGGAGGATGAAACATGCGGCCACAAAAAGAAGCATCTACCTTATCTTGATGGAAAACAAAGTATAGGACAGTAGCATTTCTAAAACGGTTGCATTGATTCATATTAACAGAGAAATTCTTTTAAAACAGATCAATAGTTAATTCTGAGATTAACAACAACAAAATAGCTGCATGGGACATGCCAGCACCATGTGCGTCCACACGTATAAAGGGGTGATGCAGAGTATGTAGCCAAGCGGCATATATGCGCTGGTCCCATATTTGTTCTCTTTGAACCTTCTTCCTGTGTGAGGGCAGTAAATCTAGTCGTGCACAAACTACCCGACCCCCAAGTTTCTTTCCCTTTTCAACAAAGAGATCAGTTCCTTACAGATGTGTGTACTGGGTTACCCCCCTTTTCCCTTTTCGACCTATAAAGCGGCTGGATAGCCAGACTATAATACTTTCCGCCCCTGCTTTCCTCATTGAACCACGCCCTAGATTCTTGCTCCAGCCCGCCGCACCCTTCTTTCCTCTTTGAACCAAGACCTAGATTCGACTACAGATCGAAAAAGATCCACATGCAGCTAGAGCAACGACGGTTTCAAAGAAACTTATACCTTAGGGTCGTCGGGATGTGGCAAGGCGTGCGGCGGGAGGCCGGATCTGACCACACTACGTACAGCAGCGAGGAAGAAGGGGTCGGTGGCCCTCCCGCACAGGTGCTGGGTGAAAGAGAACAGCGCAGCCGGTAGTGGATTGCCTTCCTCGCCGAAGGTGATAGAGTGAACGCTGCACATCCTCCCCTTCCCGGTGCGACGGGATATGGACGCCTCCTTCACCAGCTGTGAGGGGGGAGAGAGACAAGAGGACAACACAGTCTTGTTTAGATCTGGTGAAGAGAGGGTGAGAGACTATGAATATAGCAAACCCTAGCGAATGAATGTTGAGCCTCCAGCGTGTAACATGTATGTAGTGCGGCAAGCGTGTGGAGAGTGCAAACCCTAGTGAACAAGCGCTAAGGCTCCCGCTTATATATATACTACTGTAGTACGGACTGAGCTCCGATGCCTTCACTGCACCTGCTTTTGGCTGTATGACAGGTGAGCCAGCCACATTTTGGGCCCACCTGTCGTAAATCCAAAGGCAGGTGCACTAAGTCAATGAAGCTGCGTCCATATAGTACTCTCGTGTATATGACTAAAATATAGTGGAGTGGTTTTCTTATTCTCTCCATAACAATCGTTTTAAATTGTCTAAGTACAAAACGAAACTCTTTATTTAATGTACAGTGAAGAAAACTAGTACTACTTCCGATGAACTAACGATCCACGCCCACGCGTCCTAGTCGCACTTCCTGTCCTTCACATGTGGTACACTACCCTCCCTTAAGTGAACAACCACACATGTGCCAAATTATCGGAAACGTGTGAGAGTGTGTACAAATAAAGAAATTTAATTTCAATTATCGGAAAGGTTTGAGAGTATTACAAAGTTTGACTTCAGTCAAATCTAATATGCGGAGTAAATAAAAATGGAGGGCTACTACGTCCATCTGGGTTTTTAGTCCACACCATCTTTAAATCAAAGTTAATAGCTGGACAAATGAAATTACAGGGGAGCTGGAGACAAAGTTGTGAGAAGGCTTAGAAATCAATACATAACTTATGCTCTTAGTACCAACATCGATCCTTCTTCGAGGAAACATTTGGTTCATAGCCAATTGTGTGATAAAATTGCACCAACGTGAAAGACGACTGCGTCTCCAACGCAGCCAAGGTGAACTGACAAAGGATATCATCTTTGTGCCTAACAAGCAAAGAGCACTGATGGAAGACACCTTGTTTTTCGTTGAAAATTGATCAGCTTCACCAGCCGCCGCAACCATGAGGCGCAACCATGAGCATCGATAGGTCATCGTGGTGATGCATCATCCATTTGGCATCAAGTTTGGGTGAGGCACCTAAGAAGTTCGACAAATCCTCACTATGGTATGTTTCTTCTTAGTAATCAAGCTTGAGGAAGGAAGAACCACGTGGCAGAGGACAGTGAGGCGGAACAACAATGGCCATCCAATTTTGTGCAGTTCCACTAAAATTGAGGAAGACATGCCCGGGTATGGAGACACGCATCGCTGTTTCCAAAAATATAAAAAAGAGTTAGCAACGACATCTCAATTGTCAATAAGAATTAATGAAAAGTACACCAACAAACAGAAGCATCATAATTATCTTGATGGGAACTAAACCAGGATACCCGAGAAAAAAGCATTTCTTCATTTAACCAGTGATAGTACTACCACCAAATGGACAATGACCGCACAACCACCATGTACTTTTTGTCGAAACAACATGTATACCTCCACCGAGGCATAAATCAGGACAACTTTTTGAGTGGCATTTCCTCTATAATAGTACTAGTAGGTGATGTTGGACCAGCCGACGAACCCTAGCTACTATGCATGGGGAGCTGGGGAGTAGTCGCATAGAAGAAAACCCGCACGCAGCGACCTGGGGAGCTGGACCAGTACAAGAAGTTAGACCTCAGGTGGGCGAGATCTCGTTTAGGCGGGCGGCGGGATCTGCCCACACGACGACAGCGAACAAGGGCGTGGAGGATCTTCGTCCGCGACAGCGCCGGCTCCGAGAGGATGGTGCGCATCGGCTTCCTCCGTCGCCGACGGCGACAACATCAACGCTGCACCTCCTCACCTCCCGCAGCGGATGGGATTCGGCCGGATCTGTGACCACCGGTGAGGAGAGAGATAGAGTGGACACTGTCATCTTGTTTTGATATGGAGAGGGTGAGAGAGCGAGACGCGAGAAACTCTATCAAACAAGAGGCTATAATGGAGTAAAAGAATCTCTCCATAGCAGTGGTTTTAAATAGAATACGCGCGTTCCCGGAAAAAAGAAACAAAAACTGGCGGACAATTTTTTAAGGGTCTGTCTAGGACACATCTAGATGTGACATAGTTATGTCACATATAAGTTGATGTCCACTCTGTTTGTGGTCTTTTCCTAATTTTTTTGTTTCTTGTTGCTACATTATATACTTGTGGGAGCTTAGATGTGATATCCTTAAATAACATCTAGATGTGAATTAGACAAACCAATTTTCTAACGTACCAAGAAAGAAAACTCGATCAAAAACACGACCCCGCTTCCAGGCCGCGAGAGTCGTCGCGCACACACACACATAGACATAGACATGCATATCCGTGTTTATGTAAAATTCCATTTCCATCTCCATCTCCAATCATATTTGTCCAACTGGCACATTATTTACGTTGTTAATTATATACGCAGCAATATTAACGTACAACATCTCTTATTTGCGCACGTCCGGACCGCTGCCACGGCCGGTCCTGACCAACCCGAACCCTCTTCATCACCCGCGCATGCTTCCCGCCCGAAACGGTCAGTGCCGCATTCATACCCGGCCAGAGCGGACATGACCTCTCACTGGCGCCGGCATTGAAGCAGCGCGCCGGCCAAGAGAGAGTCGCCTGTGCCGCTTCCGGGAGCACATGGCTGCTCCGTGTTCAAAGGTCACAATAGCCGGCTACAACATGCTTGATCTCTTCCAGTAGTAAGTTCTTGGGAGTCCATGCTACAGCTAGCTGTCCTCCCCCAACTCATCAATCTCTTCCAGTAGTGCTAGTACTCCATGGCGCGATCCATCGACAAGCAGGCGGAAAAGTTATGGTATACTACTCGGTTTGCGGTGAGTGGCATGCCGAGCGATCGTGTGTGGTCGAGCCATGGAGGAGGGTGAGACACGAACACGACAGACGTGATTTAAATGTTGGTTTTGCTCGATGGCGCGATCCAACGAAATGAAACGTTGGTTTCTCTCCGTTTCCATTTTTTCTCCGGAAAAACAGAAACTTTTCCACTCCATTTTCATTCCTATTCCAAGGTTGCCCCGTTACAACATTCCATCAAATACAAAGGAAAACTAACACGCATGCTGATGCATCTCAATGATTCACAGATCATAGCCAATATTTACTTCACAACTAAAGAAAAAAGTTGTGAGAGCGTGTACGATAGGAAAACTACTCATGGGGTCACTACGACTTAAACCCTAAACCCTAAACATGATTTAATTTCCTGGCCAGGTAGAATCTGTCGAAGGAAAGACGACTGGCACCCTCGGATCATACGATGCCTTTGTGCAGTTCCACTAAAATCGACCTGACCATCCCCGATGGCAAAGATATTGAAGAAGTGTGATTAGAATAATAGTACTGGCACTAGTTCATGAGACATAAACTCATCACAAGTAGAAGCCGGTAGAAGTAGAGAAAGATCGACATGGAGATGGAGCTACGGCAGTGGAGCAAGCCGGCTCCAAAAGGAAGATGGACTACGTGGGACGTCGGGCTGTAGCTAGAAGGGTGGTTGGGACGCGGCATCGGCCCATACCGCGGTGACCCCCGATTGGGATGCACCGACTGTGGGTTTTCTCCCTCGCCGATGTCGACCGCATCTACACAGAACATTGTTCCCTTCCCCCAGTTGCGGGATCAGGCCCGTCGTTCTATGCTTGTGAAGAGAGCAACCTAAGCAAGAAGGCTTGTAGCTTGGGCTCCTGCTAGTGTATATATAGTGGTTTTCTTTTTCTCTCCATATCAACCATTTTATATTGCGTACGTGTCATTCAAGAGTGAAATGATGGTTGCTTCTTCCGACTAACTTACTGTGTGATTTGACTGCTCCTTAGTGGCCCCTACACGTACTCCCCCTACGTGTATGCAACAGTCACACGTACACATGGACGCAAAAACGGGCGCGATGCCCTAATGCATGCATGTCCGAGCACACGACGGAACACACACGGTCACGCTCAAGTGCTCAACCTACACGTGCATGCACACACACACACGCACACTCAGTCAGGGTGAGCTAGTGACTGTATGAACACCAGAAAAAACATATATTGAGCGCAATGAGCGTATTATGAAGTCCACTAACCGTATTTTTATAAATATACAGTGACAGATAGTGTATTTATCTCGTTTGAAATTAAGCCATATTAACCGGGGAGGAGGCAGCATGGACTAGCATTACTTTGCTGTGTTCCGTCAACTTGCCGAACGAGGAGAAGGTTGCAGGACGGGAGAAGCTTGCGCGCGGTGGCTCGCAGGACAAGGAGAAACTTTTGACTAATGCAAGCTCTCCCTCGCTCAGGCGGTGGACGTGCAACAATTAATTCGGTGTCAGATTGCCAGAAGCATACACTATACTAGTAGTGCTATTATTGTTCGACTTCCCGAACAGCCAAGCGCAAAGTTTACTAGTACTACTACTATAGTCCATAAAGGTACGTACTATACTAGTACTAGGAACCGGATGAAGGAGCATCTACACTCTTATTATAATTTTAAAATGTGATAAAGCAATCTTCAACACATTTGGTTCTGTTCGAGGGTTCTCACATGTGATAATGGAAGTCGATTGCATGGAACACTCGCCACAATTCTCGCTTAATTATGGCTCATATCCTGTTACAAATAGTAGCACTGAGTAATATTTTCTCTTTTTTTTGTTATTCAGCATGTAAACAGGTCAGCAAACCTTGCGGCGCATCTTCATGCGAATCGTGCTTGCTGCACTTTGAATGTGGCCGAGAGCTGGCTTGATGAAACACCTCGCTTCCTACTTCTTTTTTTGTGGGGTACCTCGCTTCCTAGTGACCAGTGTCTTGGCTGATTGTCCTAAGAATGCTTAGATATGAATAAAGCTCTCTCATTTACCCGCAAAAAAGATTAAGCCATATTAACCGGAAAGGAGGGAGTATGGACTAGCACTACTTTTTGGTGTGTCCCATCAACTCGCAGAATGAGGAGAAGCTTGCAGGACAAGGTGAAGCTCGCTTACGCCTTTTGACTAATGCAACCTACCCTCGGTGGACATGCATCAGTCCATTCGGTGTCAGATTGTCAGAGGCATACACTATAGTACCCAACATGCGGAGTACCATCATTGTTCGACTTCACGAAGGGGTGAAGAGCCAAGCGCAGTAGTACGCGTACTTGGTTTTGCACCTTCATACTACTCCACCCTCCGTCACAGTTTACAGGGCGCACTTCATTATGATGCATTTCTCTCAATGCATTTCCACCACCAGAGAGACTTTAGATGCGTTTGGTTTAATGCTCAATTAATTAGGGCATGGTAACCGCAATCAAGTCCACAATTTTCTCTCCATGTATTGTACTACTACGGAGTGCATGCATGTGTGTACCCGGGGTGGAAGCACTGCATGCATGTGTGTACGCATTATTCCCTCTAGTAATAGACGCCGTGCTATAACTACCAATGCTATTTTTCAGGCCGATCGCTAGTTGCCTTGGTCCCACAGATTTTTTTTTCTTTTTTCTGAAGCGCGCTGTATAAACAGTGACGGATGGAGTAGTATGAGCGGATACAGAGAAGAGCGTATTGATGGTTGCTTCTTCAGAGCAACTTACAGTGGGAAAGGTGGGGCTTATGATTTGACTGCTCATTACTCACTATTAATGCGGCGCAACGACCGGGCTGAGTCTCCCATGCGGTTGTGCACTACCCCCTCGGTTCTTAAATATACTCCGGAGTGTTTGTCTTTCTAGAGATTTCAATGAGTGACTACTCAAATATTTGTCTTTTTAGAGATTTCAAATGGACTGACACATATGGATGTATATAGACATATTTTAGAGTGTAGATTCACTCATTTTGCTCCGTATGTAGTCACTTGTTGAAATCTCTGTTAAGACGAATATAATATTTAGGAACGGAGGGAGTACACATATGAAGCAAAATGAGTGAATCTACACTCTAAAATATGCCCGTTTGAAATTTGTAAAAAGAAAAATATTTAGGAACGAAGGAGTATAATTTTGTGCATGGCACATAGACCCGGATGATGAAGAGGCTTCTGGCAATGCTATCAAGCTTCCATCATTTGTTTACATAATTGACGTACTATACAAATAATTTTCCAGCGACATGAAATTGTTCAATGGTGTGAGCTTTCAGCTTTTGTTTCGCGTGTCTTGCCATCGATGCTCTTTCGGAAACAATAAAAAAAATAACTTCCTTGCTAATGCATGTCAATTATTAGCAGATCAGAGCTAATAATTACATCACAACTGAAGACAAAGTTGTGAGAAGGTGTTAAATTAAAATTGATCCATGCTTTCATTGGCAACAACGTCCCCCCAGCTCTGTCTAAATCAACAAGGCATGTTGGGGAAAAAAGTAGCTGTCTGGAGCATGCAACATTCCGATCATTTTGTGCAGTTCCACTAAAATAGAGCTGAGCGTCCCTGTTCCAAAGATATCAAGTGTGATTACGATAATAGAGGACTGCTGATGAAACAATAAACACACAAATAGAAGCCGGTCACCTTTGCAGTCTCTCTTAAGACTAACTAGTTGGAGAAGATTAGGCTCGGAGTTGGATGAGGAGGATAGAGCAAAACCAATCTCCCTTTGTGTAGTCGCACTGAAATGTAGAGACGTTGCCCGTGTGACATTTTAGTACAACTACACAAAACACTCTTAAGAAAAAAGTGATTTGTGCAGTTCACCAAAAGGTCGCAATAGCAACGAGGTGAAATGGATAGCCCTGTTTGCAAAAAAGAGGTAGAAAGGAAACAATTACTGGCCAATAACAGTTGATGACACATGCGACGACAAAAAAGAAGAATATTCCTTGTCCTAAGGGAAGATAACAACACGGTTGTGTTTGTCTAAAACGGTGTGAGGACGAGAATGCAATATGGAAAGTACGCCGGACGAGCTACGTTTTGGGCAAAGAACTATGGAAGATCCACATGCAGCGACGTGGGAAAACGGGCAGTGGAGCAAGGCCGGAGGGGATACCTGGAGGTCTTCGGGATGTAACTAGGTGAGCGGCAGCGGGCGGAATCTGCGAGCAGGTGGCGTATGCGCTACCGCGCCGGAGCTTGGTCAGAGAGAACGGCGTGTACCGCAGATCGGGACGGGTTGCCTCGGTGCTGTCGAATGGAGAAACGATGCACTTCCTCCCTTTCCGCCGGCGGACGGGATGCGGCCAGATCAGTGACCAACGGTGAGAGAGAGAGAGGCCACTGCACTCCCTTTCCCCCGGCGGACGGGATGCGGCCGGATCAGTGACCAACGGTGAGAGAGAGAGGCCACCGGAGCCTTGTGTGAGATACTCTGAAGAGCGGACTACCTTTTCCTCCATAAAAATCGTTTTATATTCTGTGTACGTGCCATTGAGCGCTATAACTTTATTTAAAAATAACGCGGGAATGCATCAAGTCGAACTTTGTTTCGTGCACGCGTGGTACATGACCTCCCTAGGTAAACAACCGCTACAGGCGTTCAAATTAGCACGTGGGCTGCCATTTCGTAAAGAAATGAGCTCCACCGTGTACTCGCGCGGGTGTGGCTGGGCACGAAGCGTGAGTACGTGCACGATGCACCTATTATCTTCTTGTATATGTACACCACCTATGTGGGGTTGTGTGCGAGAGATACAAACCTAGAGAGATATAGTGTGTGGGTTCTTGAGAGTTTTTTTTGTGGGGGGGGGGGGTCAAT
>NC_041386.1:570704475-570707526 GCF_002162155.2 Triticum dicoccoides
AAATATTTAACATATGCAATGTGTGTGAAATAGAGTCCTGGATATAACATATATATAGAGGGGGCGATCCACGAGAAGAGAGTGGAGGTATCATCGGCTTGAGGTGTCCATGGAATCGAAGAGAGGGATGATGTGTGTGTGTGTGCGCGCGCGATCGATAAAGAGTGCCATCGAATTTGTGTGTGCCCACATCAAAGATATAGAGTGGCTGGCCTAGTGGAACATGAGATGGGACATGTGCAGTTTGTCTCTGTGGCATGGATACCTACCTACAGCGCTCGACTATTGGTGTGTGGTGGGGGAAGAGGGAGGCCCAATTAACTATAGAGGTACAATGGCTGGTATATGTGTGGAGGAGGAGAGAGGCCTACCTCATGTATTAAGGAGATCGATCTGCCTCATGTATTAAGGGAGATCGATCGGCATCCATGCATATGTGCAGGAGATGAATAAGGTTGGGAGAGAGACAGAGCTAGAGTGTTGGAGGGGGTGGTAGTGGAGTTGCTTCTAACAAATGGTGGGATAGGCTTGCTAGACAAACGGAGGGCACGCCCGCAATATCAATAAGAGAGGAGATGGCTGCTTGTTGTCTGTGCACGTGTGTGTGAGAGACAGGTGAGGAGGCATGCACGAATGATGAGGGGGGACGATGTGGCTATGGTAAGCAGATGTAACTACATTGGAAGATCAATCGCCCTTTATAAGAGAAAGGAGAGACATAACTTGTGAGGTACATCGATCGATGGGGGGGTAGTTAAAGTCGATCTAGGTATATGTTGGGAGATCGATCGGTATACATGCATGTGTGTGTTAGAAGCAAATGAGGCACAAGGAGAAAGATAGAGAGAGAGGGATGCATGTAGGAGGTGGTACGAGAGGCATACTATATCGAGGGGGAGGAGTGTGCGAGTATGAGAACGATGAAAAGAGTGGCGGGAGTGAGGCATGGACGGTGACAAGAGAAGAGGGGAAGCTTGTGTTTGTACTAGGCACACCTGGCTAGAGAGGCATATCGATCAATGTGTGCCGTAAAGAAGGAGTTGGGGGGCCTACACACCGTGGGTGAATGACCTAAAGTGAAAAGACGAATTTGCGTGATGAATCTAGAGAATGCTGAGGGAGGGTGAGAGAGATGCGGGCGTGTGCATGCACAAGAGAAAGTTAGAGCTAGCTACAAAGATAAGAGGGTTGTGTGGGTGTAAAAGACGAATATAGATCATATATACTTTATTATAAAAAGCGAATTCGGATATTTGAAGAATTTATCATAGTGTTTCAAACCGACGGATGTGTGAATATATATAACGGTGATACACATGGTGTGGTTATGAACATGGTATACTACATTTAAATATATTTTATCTCTATTCTTATAAAAAACAGAGTTGTTGATGATGGTGTGCCTGCCATCCTGCATTATAGGTCGTCTGATTTATATCTGGTGGATAGCAAGGAAACTATGATGGTTGAAGTTGGGAACAATCATGATTGTAGATTCTTATTGAAATAGAGAAATGAATTCAAATTTAGTTCGAATTGCAGCGGTAGTATAGACATTTGGAATGCACTAAAATGTTGGTATGAGTAGGTTACATGCATTATATAGCAAGCGAAAAAATTTAATCGGACATAACATGGATTCATACTCCCTCCTTCCATCTATATAGGGCGTAATGAGATTTTTAAGACCGCCTTTGACTATTGACAAGATTAATAGTACATGACATGCACAATGTGAAAATTATATCATTGAAAGAACCTTTCACAGACGAATTTAACAGTGTGCTTTGTGTAAGTTGCATGTCATATATCATTGCTCTAATATTTGGTCAAAGTTAGCATCAAAAAATGCATTAGGCCCTATATAGATGTAAGGAGGGAGTAGCTTTGAATAGCATTTGTATAGTAAAACGGGGCAAGACTCTCTCTTTGTGTGGTGTGAATAGTTTTATCTTTTTCGTTTTCTTTTTGGTTGAGGGAAGTGCGAATTGATTTGGTATGTACAAGTACAATATTACTACACGTTAGGCTTGTCCCTAAAATTCAACCCGCATCTTGTTATATCCCGAAAATTCAGATATCGTGCTCCCAAAACTGGCGCCTTCACAACCTGCGCCTTGCTATCCCGAAATTACAACGCGCGCGAAAACTCCCTCCAGCTGCCAAATCCTGACACGCGAAATCCCCCTTCTAAATCTGAGCCGAAAGGGCCTCTAGTTCAAATCGGTGGGGGTACTTTTGTAACACACCCTACATTTTGGACAAGCGTGTTCCTAAGTCATGCTTCACCCCCTCCCATCGCCCCCTTTTCGCCATTCGAAATCCTAGGCCGCCATAACCTCTCCGCTCCAACGTGAAACCCCATCCTCCTCCGTCCGCCACGTCACCGATGCCCGGCCGGAGCCTCTTCCCCGACGATGTCATCCACCGCAACAGCTCGACGTCCCTCGTCCACCTCCCCGGATGAGGATCTGTCATCCATCTCGCCGTCCCGCCGGTTTAGCGGCCCCGTCCTCCACCTCCCAGGAGCTGCTCCGACGATCGCCTCGTCTATCGCGGCTGCTCCATCCCCACAGCGCCGCCTTAACCTGCTCCATCGGAACCGCAGCATCCTCACCGACTCCTCGGACGAAGCTGAGGCCTACTCGGTGCCACCAAAGAGGTTGTACACTCATCGCATCGCACCTTCTCCTTAACTCGACCTCCCGACGCCGACGGTGCTCCATCCCGCACCCCCATGGAGTGGCTACCTTGAAGCCGGCGCCGCGGGCGACATCCCCACGGTGGCTCTCCCTTAGTGCGAGGCCCCTTCGGTGGTGGCGTTCATACTAGCCGGATCTGCTGCTGCTGCTCCGGCTCTCGCTCGATTGCTCGCTCGCCCAGCTGCTGCCGCTGCTCTCCCCCTCCCTCGTGCTGCTACTCTGCTCCGATTAAGCCACACTTCAGTCGACTGAATCGACTTTTGGGTCTGTCGATTTTCAGGGTTTGGGGAGGCTCGTCGGAGTTAAGGAAGAACCACCCGCAGCAGGGACGGGGGCTCGCCAGAGAGGT
>NC_041386.1:570707896-570737397 GCF_002162155.2 Triticum dicoccoides
GTTTCGGGGCGGCGAGGCGGCACTGGGGCCGGCGGTTCGACCGGTGGTGGCTGGCGCTCAGGGGGGTGCAGGTTGAAGATGAACTGCAGGCCCTCCCTAAACTACATGTCAAGTGCCTCTCTGCTACCATTGCGTTCAGTTTCAACAGTAGCATTCAGATTCCACAGTAAATTTCAGTTTCGACAGTTAAGTTCAGAGTCAACAGTTTTTACCTCATCTATTGTAGTCAGGTGGTTTTTGGTGATGTTAATTTTACATCCATTTTACATCATCTATTGGAGATGCTATTAGAATCCCACTTGAGATTGATGATGTCTGTCTTGTGCTGCTTCAGCCTTGACGTCTTACGGCTCACCGGAGCTGCTCCAACGACAGAACAATCCATCACAACAGAGCAGTGCCCTGGACACCGTCTAGAGATTCCTCAGATCTTCCTCCACACCTCCGACAGCCACCGCTGCCTCAACTGCTTCAGTGACCAACCCAATGATGCTGAGGTCGACACGGCTACGGCAAAGAGGTTGTACACTTGTTGCATCACTTATTACTATACATTCACGTCGATCCATTAGGGCTATTTTGGTTCAACGGAAAAACATCGATCCACTGGTTTTTACCATCACTCTAAATTTCTGCATGCTCTCCTTACATAATCTCACCATATTTTTTTCGTATGCATGTCAGATATTGTACACAGTCATGCTGAACATGTAGAGAAAAAGAGAAGAGTTTTGCATGGCAATACAATGTCATGCAGACATCGCTCCATGGTGGGTTCAATGGCAAACCCTCCCCACCCCTCTCCAGATTGTAATCCAGAGGAAGATATCTGTTCTGAGGTAGATTCGGACGCCGCTGACCACTCCTATTTACCCCCCAAGGTGTTTGCTCTACCTTGGCATGATGATGTTAGTCATATCATGCATATGTTGCCTTGCAGTGCCTACTTTTGACATCATATATGTTATCTGCTTAGTTTAGACATGTTCTGTAATGCCACCTGTTTAGTTTCTATATCATATATGGGAATTATGCAGTCTCATGTCTTTTAGCCAGCCATAATATATGTGAAATGTGCAATGCCATCCTGTTTAACCAGACATCATATATTTGAATGATATCTTGCCCATCCTTTTCTTCATTACATTTCCATTTGTCGACAATGTTTGTACATTAAACTACTCTTCCTGTGAATCAGCCATTTGGGTGGGAGATGGAAAAATCTGGAGTGAAAACAAGGCCTTCAGAGCAGATAGTGCTACCTGTCGAAGCAGATCTCTTGTTGGGTCCCAATAGCTCCTCAGAGATGGATTCGGAGATAGATGACCAGTCCTATTCCCCCACTGAGGTGTATGCTCTAACTTGGCACGGTTATACTGCTCATATCATGCATACGGTGTCTTGCATTGCATAGTTTAGACATCATATACACAATATTCAACACCATGTTCTTAGTTAAGACATCATATCGAATGCCCTTTGTTTAGCATATAAATCACATATGTGAATTAAATGATGTGATCCTGATTACTTAGATAACATGTAGGTGAATTATGTCATGCGATCCTGTTTAGTTATTCATCATATCTTTGAATTATGTTATGCTATGCCATCCAGTTTAGATAGACATCACATATGTGAAATTATGTCATGCTATCCATTTTAGTTAAACAATATACATGTCAACTATTTCATGCCCTCTTTTTTCCACACTATCTATTGCATCTGTCTCTCATACAATGTCTGTACATTCAACTATATTTCCTGTTTATCAGCCATTTTAATTGGAGCGGGTGATGCCAGTATCTAGCGGACTAAAAACATGGTCTTCAAATAAAACAGTGCTACCTCTTGGTGGAGATAGCACCCCGGTTGTACATGCACAAGAACCAGCCCTACCACACATAACCCAAACTCTCGCAGATTGTACCCCTACTACGATGGACAGAGAACCAGCTTCACCCAATCTAACCCCAACCCCAGCCGATAGTAACCCAGTTCCTGTTGACACAACACCATCTCCACCACAGAGCTCCCAAACAAGAGCAATTAGTAAGGCAGGTCCAGTGCCCAAAGGGCCAGTACTATCACGGCGAACCCCAACTCCACCAGTTAGTACGCCTATTCCTATGGAGGAAGCACAACCAGCTAGTCGTAGTTTAGCATCTATCGCATTTGATGTTGTTAAATCGTATGTGCATATCTTCCCATCTTGGAAATATTATATTGAAGATGAAGGAAAATGTCAGTTGCAGGTGTTTGTCCAAGAGTTATGTGTAAGTAATGTTATTCATGGCAATTACTTTGCTTCGTCCCATACATCCTACCTCCATGATGGTTATAATACAACAAATTTTCCCATTTTTCTCTATAGAGAAGGACCGATTTGGAAACTCAGGATGAGGTAACCTGTGCTAATACCTCTGCTATCTTCAAGAATGCTTGGTGGCAGTATTAGAATTACCTGAAGAAAACGCACTTCACCGACAAAGAAACTCATCAAATTCCCTTACGTTCTCCTGAGACACATTTACTGGACGATGACTGGGAATGCCTTATTCTGTACTGGTCCCGAACCAAGAATGTGGTAAGGTCTATGAGCTCATTTTCTATTTTTAAGTATTATATTCTTGCGTCTTACTGTACTCTGTTCATGTAGAACAAGTGCATAAACCTGAAGAACAGCTGTTCTAATTTAAGATTCCATTGCTACCATAGGACATAGATATATGTTTGTTTGATGCTTTTATTATGTACTAGTACTTGGCAATAGAAGACTTGGTAGTTTAATCCTGTCCACCTTACTAATGAACTGGTTCACCGAAATGAGTTTCATATACTAGTACATCCTAAACTTGTTATGTGTCTGCTTGTTTCTTCTTTTAGAATGCTGACAGAATATTGAGGAAGAGTGCCTTATTAAGCAACGGTAAAGGAAGTAATGCAGATAAGGTTTAGGATAGTGACACATCCTGTCTTGGTTTAGTGTTGGAGTTACTAGCCACTACCGCTTGCACAAGCTATTCAAACTCACTGTCTGAATCAGTTCGATTTCTTGAGTCTCAACTACAAGCTGAAAGACATCGATCAGATGTGCTGCGAAAAGAAGCGGAAGGACTGCGGAAGTCCCTGGAGCATTCAGATGCATACTTTCTGGTGCAACAGCAAGCGTTGGAGGATTTTAGCGCCAAATAGGACAAAGCTAATCAGCTTGCTAAGCTTATTACCAGCATGGTGGATACCCAGGATAACGTTTCTTGAGCTCTTCTAAAGTTGTTTCAGTTATGCTCTTGTTTTGCTGCCGCGTTTATTTGCACTGGTGGCCAATTTTGACGGCCAGTGTATATGATATGCTGCTTTGTTCCCTATATTTGCACTGGTGGCGAACTTTGATGCCCAGTGGATGTAATATGTGTAATAACCGTGATAGCCTAGCGCTAGTTGCTTGCTTATTTATTTCCTTGTTGTCTTGTTTATTTGTTTGCTTGTATTCATTGCAGTTCTTTTTCCGCGGTTAACTAGTGGATGCAATAACCTATTTTTTAAAACTAGGCCACAATAACCATGGGCTAATATTTACTGTAGTGACACTGGGCCTCCTACGGGCCGTAGAAATAGTGGGCCTTCTATGGGCCGTAGAAACAGTAGGCCTTCTACGGGCCGTAGAAACAATGGGCCTTCTACGGGCCGTATCATCAATGGGCCTTATACGGGCCGTATGATCGATTGGCCAAACATGGGCCAATAACAGGCCGCATTATGGCCGTAAACGGGCTAGAGTTGGAATCGTCCGTTCATGGGCCGACCGTAATGGGCCATCATTAATAGGCCGTATTTGATGACGCTATGAAAACGGCCCAACATATTGACAGACCACAAACGGGCCGACTGTAACCACGGGCTGAATTTGGCCCACAAGCAGAAAATGATAATAACGGGCCATAAGTAAACGAATGCTGGAAATGAGCCCAAGAATAAATGGGCTCTGAGAAGGCCGAAAGATGCATGGGCTGGAAACAGCCCAACGGAATAACGGGCCGTTAATGGGTATAAAGTGATACACTGTTCATTACGGGCCATTTTCACCACGGGCCGTTAATGGGTATAAAGTGATACACTGTTCATTACGGGCCAGTTTCACGATGGGTCGTTAATAGGCCAAGAGTTACATAGCGCCTCATATGGGTCGAAAGACGTCATGGGCCATACATGGGCCAGAAGTGAAAACAGACTGGAATCATATTGGATGGCCCAGATGACGCTACTGGGCCTAATTCGGATAGGGTGTAACAGGCCTTGGGTTAGCGGGTTGTAAATGGGCTATATGCGAACAGGTCGTTAACAGGCTTTCCATGGGCCGGCCCGCCACCTTTTGACCAAGTTAAACGGGCCGGCCTTTTCACAGGAATGGGCCTCTATTAGGGCCGTGCCACATGTCGACGTATCATAGGCGCCTATCAGACCCACTGACGAGCTGACACGTGTTTCGTCCGGCCCATAAGAATTTTACACATGGAAATTTCCCATTGGTCGGGGCTGTTAACGGGTTATCGGATCCAAAACCCGACCTGATAGCTTAACGGCGTTCCGTTACGGTGGATGTCACGTGTCGGTCACCCTTGACGAAAGCACTTCTGTGACGCGCGATTTATCATCATGGAAGTGGACACTTCTGTGATGATAATTTTGGTAATGTTATGGAACACTTCTACGACAGCACAGGCATGACTATCTTGATTCTGTCATAAATTTTTCATGGATGTACATGCATGACAAAAAACGTGACCTACTCTGACAAACACGTATCATCACAGAAGTGTATTTTTTTGTAGTGTGATGATGATGATGGCGACGGATTCCCCTCTCCGGAGCCCCGAACGGACTCTAGATCAGCCCTCCCGAGAGGTTTTAGGGCTTGGCGGTGGCTCCGTATCGTAAAACGCGATGATTTCTTCTCCCTTATTTTTTTCTCCCCAAAACTCAATATATGGAGGTGGAGTTGGAGTCGGAGAGGCAACAGGGGGCCCACGAGGTAGGGGGCGCGCCCTAGGGGGGCAGGCGTGCCCCCACCCTCGTGGAAAGGTGGTGGCCCCCTGGCCTTCATCTTTGGCAGGTATTTTTCTTATTTTCTGAAAAGTGTCTTCATGAAGTTTCAGGTCATTCCGAGAACGTTTGCTCCTGCACATAAATAACACCATGGTAATTCTGCTGAAAACAGCGCCAGTCCGGGTTAGTTCCATTCAAATCATGCAAGTTAGAGTCCAAAACAAGGGCAAAAGTGTTTGGGAAAGTCGATACGTTGGAGACGTATCACATGCTTGTTATGTGCGACACTGCATATCTGAAAAAGGGAAACTTTTACTGGATCAAATTCATCGTTTGCAATGCTATGCTTGGAATTTATGTGAAATATATGATTGTACTTGTTGTTCTAAAGACCCTGAGAAACACTTTCCTTACTAATGTGAGTTTAGTGATAATGGAATCATATCTTCATATACTAAGGGTGTTTATAATTACTATGATGTTCAACAAATTCAAGAAATTGTTGCTTTTAGGGGTACTTGTGAAATTGTTTCTTTTATTGAAGAGTGTGATACTACCCTCTACAAATCTAAAAATTTGGCCATACTTAAATATTGTTATGATAATTATGCTTCTAATGCCTATGTTAAACCATATATCGAGGACTCCTCCGCTGTCCAAGAAGAGACTAATATTTTGCAGGAGTCTATGGAAGAAGGAATTGATGAAACTGTGGGCTCATTGGATGAAAAAGACGATGAGAAGAGAGAAGAACAAAAGGAGGAAGAGCGGATTAGCTACCCGGGCCCACCTTCTAATGAGAGTAACTCTTCAACTCATACATTGTTTAATTTCCCTTCGTGCTTACCGAAGGATGATTGCTATGATGATTGTTATGATCCTGTTGATTCTTTTGAAATATCCCTTTTTGATGATGCTTGCTATGCTTGTGGCCAAGATGCCAATATGAATTATGCTTATGGAGATGAACTTTCTATAGTTCCTTATGTTAAACATGAATTGTTGCTATTGCACCCACGCATGATAGTCCTATTATCTATTTGAATTCTCCCGACCACACTATATCGAAGATGTTTGCCCTTATTACGGATTATATTGATGGGTTGCATTTCACTACTAAACATGATGATTTTGTTAGATACAATATGCATGTGCTTGCTGCTCCTACTTGCGATTATTACGAGAGAGGAACTACATCTCTGCCTCTCCATGTGTCCAATATGATAAAATTGCAAGAAAATGTTTATAGTATGCATTGGCCTTTACTTTGTGTGCATGAATTGTTCTTTTATGACATGCCGATGCATAGGAAGAGTTAGACTTCGTCATTACATGATATATGTTAGTTGTGCTCACTACTAAATCACAGATCATTGTTAATTAAAATTGGCCTTGATATACCTCGGGATCCGGGTGGATCCATTACTTCAGCACTATATGCCTAGCTTAATGGCTTTAAAGAAAGCGCTGCCAGGGAGACAACCCGGAAGTTTTAGAGAGCCATTTATTTCCGTTGTGTGCTGATACGTCTCCAACGTATCTATAATTTTTGATTGTTCCATGCTATTATATTATCAACTTTGGATATTTTATATGCATTTATATGCTATTTTATATGATTTTTGGGACTGGCCTATTAACCTAGAGCCCAGTGCCAGTTTTTGTTTTTTCCTTGTTTTAGAGTATCGCAAAAAAGGAAAATCAAACAGAGTCCAATTGACCTGAAACTTCATGGAACTTATTTTTGGACCAAAATAAGCCCACGGAGTTTCGGAGATGGACCAGAAGAGTCATGTGCTGCCCACGAGGGTGGGGGCGCGCCCCCTGCCTCGTGGACAGCCCGGAGGTCCATCGACGTACTTCTTCCTCCCATATATACCCATATACCCTAAAAACTTCGGGGAACAGAATAGATAAGGAGTTCCGCCGCCAGAAGCCTCCGTAGCCACCAAAAACCAATCTAGACCCGTTCCGTCACCCTGCCGAAGGGGGAAATCCCTCTCGGGTGGCCATCTTCATCATCCCGGTGCTCTCCACGACGAGGAGGGAGTAGTTCTCCCTCGGGGCTGAGGGTATGTACTAGTAGCTATGTGTTTGATCTCTCTCTCTCTCTCTCTCTCGTGTTCTTGAGGTGATACGATCTTGATGTATCGCGAGCTTTGCTATTATAGTTGGCTCTTATGATGTTTCTCCCCCTCTACTCTCTTGTAATGGATTGAGTTTTCCTTTTGAAGTTATCTTATCAGATTGAGTCTTTAAGGATTTGAGAACACTTGATGTATGTCTTGCGTGGGATACCCGTGGTGACAATGGGGTATTCTATTGACCCACTTGACGTATATTTTGGTGATCAACTTGCGGGTTCCGCCCATGAACCTGTGCATAGGGGTTGGCACACGTTTTTGTCTTGACTCTCCAGTAGAAACTTTGGGGCACTCTTTGAAGTACTTTGTGTTGGTTTGAATAGATGAATCTGAGATTGTGTGATTCATATCGTATAATCATACCCACGGATACTTGAGGTGACATTGGAATATCTAGGTGACATTAGGGTTTTGGTTGATTTGTATCTTAAGGTGTTATTCTAGTACGAACTCTATGATAGATTGAACGGAAAGAATAGCTTCATGTTATTTTACTACAGACTCTTGAATAGATCGATTAGAAAGGATAACTTTGAGGTGGTTTCGTACCTTACCATAATCTCTTCGTTTGTTCTCCGCTATTAGAGACTTTGGAGTGACTCTTTGTTGTATGTTGAGGGATAGTTATATGATCCAATTATGTTATTATTGTTGAGAGGACTTGCACTAGTGAAAGTATGAACCCTAGGCCTTGTTTCCTAGCATTGCAATACCGTTTACGCTCACTTTTATCATTAGTTACCTTGCTGTTTTTATATTTTCAGATTACAAAAACCATTATCTACTATCCATATTGCACTTGTATCACCATCTCTTCGCCGAACTAGTGCACCTATACAATTTAACATTGTATTGGGTGTGTTGGGGACACAAGAGACTCTTCGTTATTTGGTTGCAGGGTTGTTTGAGAGATACCATCTTCATCCTACGCCTCCCACGGATTGATAAACCTTAGGTCATCCACTTGATGGAAATTTGCTACTGTCCTACAAACCTCTGCACTTGAAGGCCCAACAACGTCTACAATAAGAAGGTTGTGTAGTAGACATCAAGCTCTTTTCTGGCGTCGTTGAAGGGGAGGTTAGCGCTTGAAGGTATATCTTTAGATCTTGCAATCGAATCTTTTTGTTTCTTGTTTTATCACTAGTTTAGTTTATAAAAGAAAACTACAAAAAAATGGAATTGAGGGTACCTCATATGCTTCATCTTTTTAATATCTATCATGAAAATAAGGATTCCAATAATTGTGCTCAAGTGCTAGAAGAAGAATGCATTAGAATGTTTGGCACTAAATATTTGAATGATGAGCTTGATTGCAATGTTGTTAGTATGAATTCCTTGAATACCCATGATGCTAATGATATGCAAAGCCACAAGCTTGGGAAAGCTATGTTTGATGAAGATGATATTTTTTGTCCCCCAAGTTTTGATGAGAAAATTTATTATGATGAAAGCATGCCTCCTATTTATGATGATTATATTGATGAAAGTGGATTTGGAGAGGTCATGACTTTATTTTGTGATGAATCCACATTTCGGAAGAGGTTCCAATTGATTATGAGAACAAAGTTGCTATCTATGATGATTATTGTGATGACCTGTATGCTATAAAGAATAATGATACTCCCACTATTCCGATTGAGAAGAAATTTCCTTACGTAGAGAGTAATAAAATTTATATGCTTGTAGATCATGAAAAAAATGCTTTAGGTGCTGGTTATATTGTTGAATTCATTCATGATGCTACTGAAAATTACTATGAGGGAGGAACATATGCTTGTAGGAATTGCAATAATATCGAGTTTCCTCTCTATGCGCTTAAAGTTTTGAAGTTATGCTTGTTTTACCTTCCTATGCAAGTTGATTCTTGTTCCCATAAGTTATTTGCTCACAAAATCCCTATGCATAGGAAGTGGGTTAGACTTAAATGTGATAGTCATATTCTTCATGATGCTCCCTTTATATTTCAATTCTTATCCTTCATGTGAGCATCATTGAAATCATCATGCCTAGCTAGGGGCGTTAAACGATATCGCTGGTTGGGAGGCAACCCAATTTTATTTTTGTTCCTTGCTTTTTGTTCCTGTTTATTAATAAATAATTCATGTACACTCTGTTTATATGTGGTTTTATGCTTTTAATTAGTGTTTGTGCCAAGTAGAACCTTTGGGAAGACTTGGGGAAAGTCTTGTTGATCTTGCTGTAAAAAAATAGAAACTTTAGCGCTCACGAGAATTGCTGACATTTTTTATTGGAGAGTGATATTTAGTTAATTAGTTTTGAAGATGATTAATAAATAAATTCCTCACGTCCATCAATTTAGTTTAGAATTTTTGGGGTTCCAGAAGTTTGCGTTAGTTACAGATTACTACAGACTGTTCTGTTTTTGACAGATTCTGTTTTTCATGTGTTGTTTACTTATTTTGATGAATCTATGGCTAGTAAAAGAGTTTATAAACCATAGAGAAGTTGGAATACAGTAGGTTTAACACCAATATATATAAATAATTAGTTTATTATAGTACCTTGAAGTGGTGTTTTGTTTTCTTTCGCTAACGGAGCTTACGAGTTTTCTGTTAAGTTTTGTGTTGTGAAGTTTTCAAGTTTTGGGTAAAGATTCGATGGACTATGGAATAAGGAGTGGCAAGAGCCTAAGCTTGGGGATTCCCAAGGCACCCCAAGGTAATATTCAAGGACAACCAAGAGCCTAAGCTTGGGGATGCCCCAGAAGGCATCCCCTCTTTCGTCTTCGTTCATGAGTAACTTTACTTGGAGCTATATTTTTATTCGCCACATGATATGTGGTTTGCTTGGAGCGTCATTTTTTTTGCTTGCTGTATGAATAAAATACCAAGATCTGAAATTCTTAAATGTTAGAGAGTCTTCACATAGTTGCATAATTATTAAACTACTCATTGATCTTCACTTATATCTTTCGGAGTAGTTTGTCGTTTGGTCTAGTGCTTCACTTATATCTTTTAGAGCACAATGGTGGTTTTATTTTGAAGAAATAGTTGAACCCTCGTGCTTCACTTATATTATTTTGAGAGTCCTAAACAGCATGGTAATTTGCTTTGGTTATGAATTTAGTCCTAATATGATGGGCATCCAAGAGGGATATAATAAAAACTTTCATATAAAGTGCATTGAATACTATGAGAAGTTTGATACTTGATGATTATTTTGAGATATGAGGATGGTAATATTAGAGTCATGCTAGTGAGTAGTTGTGAATTTGAGAAATACTTGTGTTAAAGTTTGTGATTCCCGTAGCATGCACGTATGGTGAACCGTTATGTGATGAAGTCGGAGCATGATTTATTTATTGATTGTCTTCCTTATGAGTGGCGGTCGGGGACGAGCGATGGTCTTTTCCTACCAATCTATCCCCCTAGGAGCATGTGCGTAGTACTTTGTTTCGATAACTAATAGATTTTTGCAATAAGTATGTGAGTTTTTATGAATAATGTTGAGTCCGTGGATTATACGCACTCTCACCCTTCCACCATTGCTAGCCTCTCTAGTACCGCGCAACTTTCGCCGGTACCTTCAACCCACCATATACCTTCCTCAAAACAGCCACCATACCTACCTATTATGGCATTTCCATAGCCATTCTGAGATATATTGCCATGCAACTTTCCACTGTTCCGTTTATTATGACACGCTCCATCATTGTCATATTGCTATGCATGATCAAGTAGTTGACATCGTATTTGTGGCAAAGCCAGCGTTCATAATTCTTTCATACATGTCACTCATGAGTCATTGCACATCCCGGTACACCGCCGGATGCATTCATATAGAGTCATATTTTGTTCTAAGTATCGAGTTGTAATTCTTGAGTTGTAAGAAGATAAAAGTGTGATGATCATCATTATTAGAGCATTGTCCCATGTGAGGAAAGGATGATGGAGACTATGATTCCCCCATAAGTCGGGATGAGACTCCGGACGAAAAAAAGAGAAAAAAAGTGGCCATAAAAAAACAGAAAAGGCCCAAATAAAATAAATAAATAAATAAATGAGAGAAAAAGAGAGAAGGGGCAATGCTACTATCCTTTTTACCACACTTGTGCTTCAAAGTAGCACCATGATCTTCATGATAGAGAGTCTCCTATGTTGTCACTTTCATATACTAGTGAGAATATTTCATTATAGAACTTGGCTTGTATATTCCAATGATGGGCTTCCTCAAAATGCCCCAGGTCTTCATGACCAAGCAAGTTGGATGCACACCCACTAGTTTCTTTTGTTGAGCTTTCATACACTTATAGCTCTAGTGCATCCGTTGCATGGCAATCCCTACTCACTCACATTGATATCTATTAATGGGCATCTCCATAGCCCGTTGATACGCCTAGTTGATGTGAGACTATCTTCTCCTTTTTGTCTTCTCCACAACCACCATTCTATTCCACCTATAGTGCTATGTCCATGGCTCACGCTCATGTATTGCGTGAAGATTGAAAAAGTTTGAGAACATCAAAAGTATGAAACAATTTCTTGGCTTGTCATTGGGGTTGTGCATGATTTAAATACGTTGTGTGGTGAAGATGGAGCATAGCCAGACTATATGATTTTGTAGGGATAGCTTTCTTTGGCCATGTTATTTTGAGAAGACATAATTGCTTAGTTAGTATGCTTGAAGTATTATTGTTTTTATGTTAATATTAAACTTTTCTCTTGAATATTATGGATCTGAATATTCTTGCCACAATAAAGAGAAATAGATGGATAAATATGTTAGGTAGCATTCCACATCAAAAAATTCTGTTTTTATCATTTACCTACTCGAGGATGAGCAGGAATTAAGCTTGGGGATGCCGATACATCTCCAACGTATCTATAATTTTTGATTGTTCCATGCTATTATATTATCAACTTTGGATGTTTTATATGCATTTATATGCTATTTTATATGATTTTTGGGACTAACCTATTAACCTAGAGCCTAGTGTCAGTTTTTGTTTTTCCTTGTTTCAGTGTTTCGCAGAAAAGGAAAATCAAACGGAGTCCAATTGACCTGAAACTTCACGGAACTTATTTTTGGACCAAAAGAAGCCCACGGAGTATCGGAGATGGACCAGAAGAGTCTCGGGCTGCCCACAAGGGTGGGGGCGCGCCCCCCTGCCTCGTGGACAACCCGGAGGTCCACCGACGTACTTCTTCCTCCCATAGATACTCATATACCCTAAAAACTTCGGGGAACAGAATAGATCAGGAGTTTCGCCTCCAGAAGCCTCCGTAACCACCAAAAACAATCTAGACCCGTCTCCGGTGGCCATCTTCATCATCCCGGCGCTCTCCATGACGAGGAGGGAGTAGTTCTCCCTCGGGGTTGAGGGTATGTACCAGTAGCTATGTGTTTGATCTCTCTCTCTCTCTCACTCTCTCTCTCTCTCTTTCTCTCTCTATCATGTTCTTGAGGTGATACGATCTTGATGTATCGCGAGCTTTTCTATTATAGTTGGATCTTATGATGTTTCTCCCCCTCTACTATCTTGTAATGGATTGAGTTTTCCCTTTGAAGTTATCTTATCGGATTGAGTCTTTAAGGATTTGAGAACACTTGATGTATGTATTACGTGGGATACCCGTGGTGACAATGGGGTATTCTATTGATCCACTTGATGTATGTTTTGGTGATCAACTTGCGGGTTCCGCCCATGAACCTATGCATAGGGGTTGGCACGTTTTTGTCTTGACTCTCCGGTAGAAACTTTGGGGCACTCTTTGAAGTACTTTGTGTTGGTTTGAATAGATGAATCTGAGATTGTGTGATGCATATCGTATAATCATACCCACGGATACTTGAGGTGACATTGGAGTATCTAGGTGACATTAGGGTTTTGGTTGATTTGTGTCTTAAGGTGTTATTCTAGTACGAACTCTATGATAGATTGAACGGAAAGAATAGTTTCATGTTATTTTACTATGGACTCTTGAATAGATCGATCAGAAAGGATAACTTTGAGGTGGTTTCGTACCCTACCATAATCTCTTCGTTTGTTCTCCGCTATTAGTGACTTTGGAGTGACTCTTTGTTGCATGTTGAGGGATAGTTATATGATCCAGTTATGTTATTATTATTGAGAGGACTTGCACTAGTGAAAGTATGAACCCTAGGCCTTGTTTCCTAGCATTGCAATACCATTTACGCTCACTTTTATCATTAGTTACCTTGCTGTGTTTATATTTTCAGATTACACAAACCATTATCTACTATCCATATTGCACTTGTATCACCATCTCTTCGCCGAACTAGTGCACCTATACCATTTACCATTGTATTGGGTATGTTGGGGACACAAGAGACTCTTTGTTATTTGGTTGCAGGGTTGTTTGAGAGATGCCATCTTCATCCTACGCCTCCCACGGATTGATAAACCTTAGGTCATCCACTTTATGGAAATTTGCTACTATCCTACAAACCTCTGCACTTGGAGGCCCAACAACGTCTACAATAAGAAAGTTGTGTAGTAGACATCATGTGCTTTTATAAAATCTAAAAAATAAAAATAATGTACCAAGATTTGCCTTTAGGATGTTTACATTGCTTGTTGGTTTGTGCGGTGCAAGACAGAAACTTTGGCTGTAGTGCGTGATTTTACATTTTTACTGGAACATCAAACGGTTCTGAAACGTGTTGCACTGTCCTTCTATACAAATTGTTTATTTTTCCTAATTATTTCAGAATTTTTGGAGTAACAGAAGTATGGTGAATATTCAGATTACTACAGACTGTCCTGTTTAAGACAGATTCTGTTTTGATGCATAGTTGCTTGTTTTGATGAAACTATCAATTTCTATCAGTGGATTAAGCCATGGAAAAGTTATATTACAGTAGCTACAGTGCAAAAACAAAATATGAATTGGTTTGCAATAGTACTTAGAGTAGTGATTTTCTTTATTATACTAACGGATCTTACCGAGTTTTCTATTGAGTTTTGTGTGGATGAAGTGTTCGAAGATCGAGGAGGTCTCGATGTGAGGAAAGGAGGAGAGGCAAGAGCTCAAGATTGGAGATTCCCTAGGCACCCCAAGTAAATATTCAAGGAGACTCAAGCATCTAAGCTTGGAATGCCCCGAAAGGCATCCCATATTTCTTCAACAAATATCGGTATGTTTTTGGATTCGTTTCGTTCATGCGATATGTGCAAATCTTGGAGTGTCTTTTGCATTTAGTTTTCACTTTTCTTTATGCATCATGCTGGTATGAGATAGTCCTTGGTTGATTTATAGAATGCTAATTGCACATCACTTATATCTTTTGAGTATGGCTTTATAGAATGCTTCATGTGCTTCACTTATATCATTTGAAGTTTGGATTGCGTGTTTCCCTACACATAGAAAACCGCCATTTGTAGAATGCTCTTTTTCTTCACTTATATTTGTTAGAGCGTGGGCATATCTTTTGTAGAAAGAACTAAACTCTCTTGCTTCACTTATATCTATTTAGAGAGATGACGGGAACTGGTCATTCAAATGGTTAGTCATAAAATCCTACATAAAACTTGTAGATCACCGAATATGATATGTTTGATTCTTTGCAATAGTTTTGCGATATAAATATGGTGATATTAGAGTCATGCTAGTGGGTAGTTGTTGATTGTAGAAATACTTGTGCTGAAGTTTGTGATTCCTGTAGCATGCATGTATGGTGAACCGTTATGTGATGAAGTCGGAGCATGATTTATTTATTGATTGTCTTCCTTATGAGTAGTGGTCGGGAACGAGCGATGGTCTTTTCCTACCAATCTATCCCCCTAGGAGCATGCTGATAACCCACAAGTATAGGGGATCGCAACAGTTTTTGAGGGTAAAGTATTCAACCCAAATTTATTGATTCGACACAAGGGGAGCCAAAGAATATTCTCAAGTATTCGAAGCTGAGTTGTCAATTCAACCACACCTGGAAACTTAATATCTGCAGCAAAGTGTTTAGTAGCAAAGTAATATGATAGTAGTGGTAATGGTAGCAAAAGGTAACAATAGTAAAAGTAATGTTTTTGGTATTTTGTAGTGATGATAGCAATAGCAACGGAAAAGTAAGTAAGTGAAGAACAATATATGGAAAGCTCGTAGGAAATGGATCGATGATGGAGAATTATGCCAGATGTGGTTCATCATGTAATACTCATAACCTAGGGTGACACAGAACTGGCTCCAGTTCATTGATATAATGTAGGCATGTATTCTGAACATAGGCATGCGTGCTTATGGAAAAGAACTTGCATGCCATCTTTTGTCCTACCCTCCTGTGGCAGCGGGGTCCTTACAGAAACTAAGGGATATTAAGGTCTCCTTTTAATAGAGAACCAGAACAAAGCATTAACACATAGTGAATACATGAACTCCTCAAACTACGGTCATCACCGGTAAGTATCCCGATTATTGTCACTTCGGGGTTAACGGATCATAACACATAATAGGAGACTATAGACTTGCAAGATAGGATCAAGAACGCTCATATATTGATGAAAACATAATAGGTTCAGATCTGAAATCATGTCACTCGGGCCCTAGTGACAAGCATTAAGCATAGCAAAGTCATAGCAACATCAATCTTAGAACATAGTGGACACTAGGGATCAAACCCTAACAAAACTAACTCGATTACATGATACATCCCATCCAACCCATCACCGTCTAGCAAGCCTACGATGGAATTACTCACGCACGGCGGTGATAATCATGAAATTGGTGATGGAGGATGGTTGATGATGATGATGGATTCCCCTCTCCGGAGCCCCGAACGGACTCCAGATCAGCCCTCCCGAGAGGTTTTAGGGCTTGGCGGCGGCTCTGTATCGTAAAATGTGATGATTTCTTTTCTCTTATTTTTTTCTCCCCGAAACTCAATATATGGAGGTGGAGTTGGAGTCGGAGAAGCAACAGGGGGCCCATGAGGTAGGGGGGTGCGCCCTAGGGGGGCAGGCGCGCCCCCACCCTCGTGGCAAGGTGGTGGCCCCCTGGCCTTCATCTTTGGCAGGTATTTTTCTTATTTTCTGAAAAGTGTCTCCGTGAAGTTTCAGGTCATTCCAAGAATGTTTGCTCCTGCACATAAATAACACCATTGTAATTCTGCTGAAAACAGCGTCAGTCCGGGTTAGTTCCATTCAAATCATGCAAGTTAGAGTCCAAAACAAGGGCAAATGTGTTTGGAAAAGTAGATACGTTCGAGATGTATCAACTCCCCCAAGCTTAAACCTTTGCTTGTCCTCAAGCAATTCAGTTGTCAAACTGAAAGTGATAAAGAAAAATTTTTACAAGCTCTGTTTGCTCTTGTTGTTGTAAATATGTAAAGCCATCATTCAAGTTTTCAGCAAAGATTATAACTAACCACATTCGCAATAACGCATAGGTCTCAAGTTTACTCATATCAATAGCATAATCAACTAGCGAGCCATAATAATAAAACTCGGATGACAACACTTTCTCAAAACAATCATAATATGATATAACATGATGGTATCTCGCTAGCCCTTTCTAAGACCGCAGAACATAAATGCAGAGCACCTTTAAAGACCAAGGACTGACTAGACATTGTAATTCATGGTAAAAGAGATCTAGTCAAGTCATACTCAATGTAAACTAACAGTAATGAATGCAAATGATAGCGGTGCTCTCCAACTGGTGCTTTTTAATAAGAGGATGATGACTCAGCATAAAAGTAAATAGATAGGCCCTTCATAGAGGGAAGCAAGGATTTGTAGAGGTGCCAGAGCTCGGTTTTGAAACAGAGGTGAATAATATTTTGAGCGGTATACTTTCATTGTCAACATAACAACCAAGAGATGGCGATATCTTCCATGCTACACACATTATAGGCGGTTCCCAAACAGAATGGTAAAGTTTATACTTCCCCTTCCACCACAAGCATCAATCCATAGCTTGCTCGAAACAACGAGTGCCTCCAACTAACAAGAGTCCCAGGGGGAGTTTTGTTTGCAATTATTTTGATTTAGTTTGCATAAAGCATGGGACTGGGCATCCCGGTGACCAGCCCTTTATCTCGTGAGTGAGGAGCGAAGTCCACTCCTCTTGAGAATAACCCGCCTAACATGGAAGATACAGACAGCCCTAGTTGATACATGAGCTATTCGAGCATACAAAACATGATATTTATTTGAAGGTTTAGAGTTTGGCACATACAAATTTACTTGGAACGGCAAGTAGATACTGTATATAGGTAGGTATAGTGAACTCATGTGGAATAACTTTGGGGTTTAAGGGATTGGATGCACAAGCAGTATTCCTGCTTAGTATAGGTGAAGGCTAGCAAAAGACTGGGAAGCGACCAGCTAGAGAGCGACAATAGTCATGGACATGCACTAAAATTAATCAACACTGAATGCAAGCATGAGTAGGATATAATCCACCATGAACATAAATATTGTGAAGGCTATGTTGATTTTGTTTCAACTACATGCGTGAACATGTGCCAAGTCAAGTCACTTAAATCATTCAGAGGAGGATACCACCCTATCATACCACATCATAACCATTTTAATAGCATGTTGGCACGCAAGGTAAACCATTATAACTCATAGCTAATCAAGCATGGCACAAGAAACTATGATCCCTAGTTGTCATTGCAAACATGTTTATTCATAATAGGCTGAATTAGGAACGATGAACTAATCATATTTACAAAAACAAAAGAGGTCGAGTTCATACCAGCTTTTCTCATCTCTTCCAATCCATCATATATCATCATAATTGCCTTTCACTTGCATGACCGAATAGTGTGAATAATAATAATAGTGCACATGCATTGGACTAAGCTGGAATCTGCAAGCATTCAATAAACAGGAGAAGACAAGGCAATATGGGCTCTTTTGTCATATCAAAAATAATGCATATAAGAGCCACTTCAACAATTTATTTATGGTCTTCTCCTATCAACCCCCAAAGAAAAGAAAAGAAATAAAACTATTTACATGGGAAAGCTCCCAAACAAGCAAAAGAAGAACAAGAAATCTTTTTGGGTTTTCTTTTTAATTACTACTACAAGCATGGAAAGTAAACTAATTAAAAGCTACAACTAATTTTTTTGGTTTTTCTTAAGGTCTATTAAACACACAAGAAGAAAGCATAATAAAAGGAAAATAAACTAGTATGGATGATACAATGAAAAAGTATGAGCACCGACATCTAGCAATGAGTGTGTGAACATAAATGTAATGTCGGTGGGAAATACGTACTCCCCCAAGCTTAGGCTTTTGGCCTAACTTGGTCTATGGCCATGGCTGGCCTGGCGGATATCCATAATAATAGTTGGGGTCATACTGTGATGCAGATGAGGAAGACTCCTATTGCCACTGGCTAACAATCATCTTCGGATCCCACTGGTAATTACACTGTCGTGAAGGATCAAATTGTGGTTCTGTCTCTGGCTCCTTGGCTGGTGCAGGGTTCCGGTAGGCGTGAATAGCCGTCAACGGAACAAGGTACGTGCCTACAGTCAAATCAAACAAACAAGGAGCAGGCAAGGTAATAGTCTCAGGATGATGTTTGTAGAAGAACAATTGATATTTAAGTTCTCCTTCCCTATTCTTAACAATAAAATCATGTGCCACCATACTTTTGTAATCTAAATAAACATGAGGCAGCACTTTTTCTTCCTTCTCAGAATGCCTAATAGGTATGTTAAAATGTGCAGCTAGGCGTGTAGCATAGATGCCTCCAAAGATGGGGCCCTTGGTACGGTTCAGACTTAACCGTTTGGCAATAATGCTGTCCATACTAAAAGAGTTATCACCGTATAAACCGTGGTGCAAAATAATAATATCAGGGATACTCAGGTTTCCACAGTTTCCGCGACCAATTAAGCAGCGACTAGCAAATAATGCAAAATAACGTAAAACAGGAAAGTGTATGCTAGTGATTTGTGCATCGGAAACCTTCCTTGTTTCCCCTACAGTGATAGTGTCAATAAATCCCTCCACATCATCATGATGTGGTTCTTCTGTATTGCCCTCAAAAGGGACTAAACAAATCCGATAGAAATCATAAAGTGACATCTCCTTATGCTCATCATATAAATGAAACTCCACCGTAGGTGGTGAGTTCCTAGAATGAAAATGAAAGTTTTGCACAAAGGTATTTGTGAGCAAGAGATACTGATCGCATTGGTCGTGGAGGAAAGCGGTAAGGCCTGCAGTCCGAGCCAACTCATGAAAATCTTCATAAATCCCGGCTGCTCTTAAGAAATCCTCGGAAGGCCATTCACACGCCCGAACCTCCGTGGTGCGGGGCAGATTATACTTAGGCTTCAGTGCCTTTTCCTTCGAGCTCTGGCTCAATGAGCCCCTCAAAAGTCTCCTCATCATTTTCTGAAAAATTCAATAATATTGATACTAACTACTCCTACAAGTGCCTAGGGCCTACATCATGCATCCAAAGTTCAAAATTACTTTTGACCATATAAATTTGACATGCAAGCTCAAGAACAGGGTCACCTAAGCAACACAATTTTGTAATGAATAAAGCACTAGAACAAAAACTAATTGGACCAATGGAGGAGTCACATACCAAGGAACAATCTCCCCAAGCAGTTTTGTGAGAGGTGCTTTGAGCATGGAGATCGAAAATGGCAGCAAAACGAGCTTCGACTCGGGTTTGAGCTGGTTATTCGTGTTTGGGGGAGGAAGATGAAGTGTATGGGTGAAAGGATGAGTGGAGGAGGGCCACCGTGGGCCCACGAGGTAGGGGGGCACGCCCTAGAGGGGTGGGCGCGCCCTCCACCCTCGTGGGCAGGTGGTTGGCCCCCCTGGTGTGTTCTCTGTTCCATAAATCCTCCAATATTCTAGAAAGAATCATATTTAAATTTCAGGGAATTTGGAGAACTTTTATTTTCGAGGTATTTTTATATTGCACGGATAATCAGATAACAGACAGACAAATGTTTATTTTATTTTATTTAATATAAATAACAGAAAGTAAAAGTGGGATACAGAAGGTTGTGCCTTCTAGTTTCATCCATCTCATGGTCATCAAAAGGTATCCACTAACAAGGTTGATCAAGTCTTGTTAACAAACTCATTCCGAATAACATGGAACCGGAGAAATTTTGAATAACACTATGTTACCTCAACGGGGATATGCACATCCCCAATAATAAGAATATCATATTTCTTCTTGACAGTAGGAAGAGGAAATTCAAAACCTCCAAATATAATCGATGGAATTTTTTCAATAGAGTTGATACTATGAACTTGAGGTTGTTTCCTTGGAAAGTGCACCGTGTGCTCATTACCATTAACATGAAAAGTGACATTGCCTTTAGTGCAATCAATAACAACCCCTGCAGTATTCAAAAAGGGTATTCCAAGAATAATAGACATACTATCGTCCTCGGGAATATCAAGAATAACAAAGTCCGTTAAAATAGTAATGTGTGCAACTACAACAGGCACATCCTCACAAATACCGACAGGTATAGCAGTTGATTTATCAGCCATTTGCAAAGATATTTCAGTGGGTGTCAACTTATTCAAATCAAGTCTACGATATAAATAGAGAGGCATAACACTAACACCGGCTCCAAGATCACATAAAGTAGTTTTAACATAGTTTCTTTTAATAGAGCATGGTATAGTGGGTACTCCTGGATCTCCAAGTTTCTTTGGTATTCCACCCTTAAAAGTATAATTAGCAAGTATGGTGGAAATTTCAGCTTCCGGTATCTTTCTTTTATTTGTAATATTATCTTTCATGTACTTAGCATAAGGATTAGTTTTGAGCATATCAGTTAATCGCATACGCAAAAAATAGGTCTAATCATTTCAGCAAAGCGCTCAAAATCCTCATCATCCTTTTTCTTGGATGGTTCGGGAGGAAAGGGCATGGGTTTCTGAACCCAAGGCTCTCTTTCTTTACCATGTTTCCTAGCAACAAAGTCTTTGTTATCATAATGTTGATTCTTTGATTGTGGGTTATCAAGATCAACAGCAGGTTCAATTTCTATATCATTATCATTACTAGGTTGAGCATCATCATGAACATTATTATTGACATTATCACTAATTTCAGGTTCATTACCAGATTGTGTTTCAGCATCAGGAATAGAAATATCATTTGGATTCTCGGGTGTTTCAACAATAGGATCACTAGAAGCATGCAAAGTCCTATCATTTTTCTTTTTCTTCTTTTTAGAAGAACTAGGTACATCTATATTATTTCTCTGAGAATCTTGCTCAATTCTCTTAGGATGGCCTTCAGGATACAAAGGTTCCTGAGTCATTCTACCAGTTCTAGTAGCCACTCTAACAGCATTATCATTATTTTTACTATTCAATTCATTGAGCAAATCATTTTGAGCTTTAAGTACTTGTTCTACTTGAGTGGTAACCATAGAAGCATGTTTACTAATAAGTTTAAGTTCACCTTTGACATTAGCCATATAATCACCCTAGTGTCCAAGCATATTTTAATTATATTTCAGTTGTCTACCAAAATAAGCATTAAAATCTTCTTACTTAGCCATAAATTTATCAAACTCATCTAAGCATGGGCTAGCAATTTTAGTAAAGGGGATTACACCTTTATCATATCTATAGAGAGAATTTACCTTTACTACCTGTGTCGGGTTATCAAGACCATGAGTTTCTTCAATAGGTAAAGGATTTGGATTATATGTTTATTCAACAGGCGGTAAATTAAGACCATGTATTTCTTCAATAGGAGGTAAATTCTTAACATCTTCAGCTTTCATACCTTTTTCTTTCATAGATTTCTTTGCCTCTTGCATATCTTCAGGACTGAGAAATAGAATACCCCTCTTCTTCGGAGTTGGTTTAGGAATAGGCTCAAGAATTGGCTCCGGAGGTGTCCAATTATTTTCATTTGTCAACATATTATTCAATAGAATTCCAGCTTCATCCGGTGTTCTTTCCCTGAAAACAGAACCAACACAACTATCCAGGTAATCTCTGGAAGCATCGGTTAGTCCATTATAAAAGATATCAAGTATTTCATTTTTCTTAAGAGGATGATCAGGCAAAGCATTAAGTAATTGGAGAAGCCTCCCCCAAGTTTGTGGGAGACTCTCTTCTTCAATTTGCACAAAATTATATATATCCCTTAAAGCAGCTTGTTTCTTATGAGCAGGGAAATATTTAGCAGAGAAGTAATAAATCATATCCTGGGGACTACGCACAAAACCAGGATCAAGAGAATTAAACCATATCTTAGCATCACCCTTTAATGAAAACGGAAATATTTTAAGGATGTAAAAGTAGCGAGTTCTCTCATCTTTAGTGAATAGGGTGGCTATATCATTCAGTTTAGTAAGATGTGCCACAACAGTTTCAGATTCATAACCATGAAAAGGATCAGATTCAACCAAAGTAATTATATCAGGATCAACAGAGAATTCATAATCCTTATCAGTAACAAAGATAGGTGAAGTAGCAAAAGCATGTTCAGGTTTCATTCTAGCATTTAGAGATTGCTTACTCCATTTAGTTAATAAATTTTTAAGTTCAGTTCTATTTCTGCAAGCTAAAATGGCTAAAGAAGCATCTTGGTCAAAAACATAACCCTTAGGAATAGCAAGTGGTTCTTCATCATCACTTTCATCAGTATCATCAGATTCAGTATTTTCAATTTCTCTAGCCCTAGCAAGTTGTTCATCAAGAAAAGCACTAAGTGGCATTGTAGTATCAGGCATAGAGGTAGTTTCATCATAAGTATCATGCATAGCAGAAGTGGCATCATCAATAACATGCGACATATCAGAACGAATAGCAGAAGCAGGTGTAGGTGTCGCAAGCTTACTCAAAACAGATGGTGAATCAAGTGTAGAGCTAGATGGCAGTTCCTTACCTCCCCTCCTAGTTGAGGGATAGATCTTGGTTTTTGGATCTCTCAAGTTCTTCATAATGATAAGCAGATATATATCCCAAGTGACTCAAAGAATAGAGCTATGCTCCCCAGCAACGGCGCCAGAAAATAGTCTTGATAACCCACAAGTATAGGGGATCGCAACAGTTTTCAAGGGTAAAGTATTCAACCCAAATTTATTGATTTGACACAAGGGGAGCCAAAGAATATTCTCAAGTATTAGCAGCTGAGTTGTCAATTAAACCACATCTGGAAACTTAATATCTACAGCAAAGTGTTTAGTAGCAAAGTAATATGATAGTAGTGGTAACGGTAGCAAAAGGTAACAATGGTAAAAATAATGTTTTTGGTATTTTGTAGTGATGATAGAAATAGCAACGGAAAAGTAAATAAGCGAAGAACAATATATGGAAAGCTCGTAGGCAATGGATCGATGATGGAGAATTATGCCGGATGCGGTTCATTATGTAACAGTCATAACTTAGGGTGACACAGAACTAGCTCCAGTTCATTGATATAATGTAGGCATGTATTCCGAAGAAAGTTATACGTGCTTATGGAAAAGAACTTGCATGACAGCTTTTGTCCTACCCTCTCGTGGCAGCGGGGTCCTTACGGAAACTAAGGGATATTAAGTTCTCCTTTTAATAGAGAACCAGAACAAAGCATTAACACATAGTGAATACATGAACTCCTCAAACTACGGTCATCACCGGTAAGTATCCCGATTATTGTCACTTCGGGGTTAACAGATCATAACACATAATAGGTGACTATAGACTTGCAAGATAGGATCAAGAACACTCATATATTGATGAAAACATAATAGTTTCAGATCTGAAATCATGGCACTCGGGCCCTAGTGACAAGCATTAAGCATAGCAAAGTCATAGCAACATCAATCTCAGAACATAGTGGACACTAGGGATCAAACCCTAACAAAACTAACTCGATTACATGATAGATCCCATCCAACCCAACACCGTCCAGCAAGCCTATGATGGAATTACTCACGCACGGCGGTGAGAATCATGAAATTGGTGATGGAGGATGGTTGATGATGACGATGGCGACAGATTCCCCTCTCCGGAGCCCCGAACGGACTCCAGATCAGCCCTCCCGAGAGGTTTTAGGGCTTGCCGGCGGCTCCGTATAGTAAAACGCGATGATTTCTTCTCTCTTATTTTTTTGTCCCCGAAACTCAATATATGCAGGTGGAGTTGGAGTCAGAGAGGCAACAGGGGGCCCACGAGGTAGGGGGCGCGCCCTAGGGGGCAGGCGCGTCCCCACCCTCGTGGCAAGGTGGTGGCCCCCCTGGCCTTCATCTTTGGCAGGTATTTTTCTTATTTTCTGAAAAGTGTCTCATGAAGTTTTAGGTCATTCCGAGAACGTTTGCTCCTGCACATAAATAACACCATGGTAATTCTGCTGAAAACAGCGTCAGTCCGGGTTAGTTCCATTCAAATCATGCAAGTTAGAGTCCAAAACAAGGGCAAAAGTGTTTGTAAAAGTAGATACGTTGGAGACGTATCACATGCGCTTAGTACTTTGTTTCGATGAGTAATAGATTTTTGCAATAAGTATGTGAGTTCTTTATGACTAATGTTGAGTCCATGGATTATACGCATTCTCACCCTTCCATCATTGCTAGCCTCTTCGGTACCGTGCATTGCCCTTTCTCACATCAAGAGTTGGTGCAAACTTCGCCGGTGCATCCAAACCCCGTGATACGATACGCTCTATCACACATAAGCCTCCTTATATCTTCCTCAAAACAGCCACCATACCTACCTATTATGGCATTTCCATAGCCATTCCGAGATATATTTCCATGAAACTTCCATCATCGTCACATACATGACTTGAGCATTTATTGTCATATTGCTTTGCATGATCGTAAGATAGCTAGCATGATGTTTTCATGGCTTGTCCCTTTTTTGATGTCATTGCTACGCTAGATTGTTACACATCCTGGTACACCGCCGGAGGCATTCATATAGAGTCATATTTTTGTTCTAGTATCGAGTTGTAATATTGAGTTGTAAGTACACAAAAGTGTGATGATCATCATTATTAGAGCATTGTCCCATGTGAGGAAAGGATGACGGAAGCTATGATTCCCTCACAAGCTGGGATGAGTCTTCGGACTTTACAAAAAAAAAGAGGCCAAAGAAGCCCACAAAAAAAGAGGCCAAATAAGCCCACCAAAAAAGGAACAAAAAACAAAAAAATGAGAGAAAAAGAGAGAAGGGGCAATGTTACTATCCTTTTACCACACTTGTGCTTCAGAGTAGCACCATCTTCTTCATGTAGAGAGTCTCTTGAGTTATCACTTTCATATACTAGTGGGAATTTTCATTATAGAACTTGGCTTGTATATTCCGATGATGGGATTCCTCAAATGCCCGAGGTCTTCATGAGCAAGCAAGTTGGATGCACACCCACTTAGTTTCCAATTTGAGCTTTCATACACTTCTAGCTCTTAGTGCATCCATTGCATGGCTATCCCTACTCCTCACATTAAGATCAATTGATGGGCATCTCCATAGCCCGTTGATTAGCTGCGTCGATGTGAGACTTTCTCCTTTTTGTCTTCTCCACACAACCTCCACCATCATATTCTATTCCACCCATAGTGCTATGTCCATGGCTCACGCTCATGTATTGCGTGAAAATTGAAAAGGTTTGAGAACGTCAAAAGTATGAAACAATTGCTTGGCTTGTTATCGGGGTTGTACATGATTTGAATACTTTGTGTGGTGAAGATGGAGCATAGCCAGACCATATGATTTTGTAGGGATAACTTTCTTTGTCCATGTTATTTTGAAAAGATGTGATTGCTATATTAGTATGCTTGAAGTATTATTGTCTTAATGTCAAATGATAGACTATTGCTTTGAATCACTCGTGTCTTAATATTCATGCCATGATTAGATTACATGATCAAGATTATCCTAGGTAGCATTCCACATCAAAAATGATCTTTTTTATCATTTACCTACTCGAGGACGAGCATGAATTAAGCTTGGGGATGCTAATACGTCTCCGTCGTATCTATAATTTTTTATTGTTCTATGCCAATATTATACAACTTTCATATACTTTTGGCAACCTTTTATACTATTTTTGGGACTAACATATTGATCTAGTGCCCAGTGCCAGTTCCTGTTTATTGCATGTTTTTTGTTTCGCAGAAAATCCATATCAAACGAAGTCCAAATGGGATAAACATTGATGGAGATTTTTTTTCTGGAATATATGTTAATTTTGGGGAGTGGAATCAACGCGAGACGATGCCCGAGGGGGCCACGAGGCAGGGGGCGCGCCCTGATACATCTCCGTCGTATCTACTTTTCCAAACACTTTTGCCCTTGTTTTGGACTCTAACTTGCATGATTTGAATGGAACTAACCCGGACTGACGCTATTTTCAGCAGAATTGCCATGGTGTTATTTTTGTGCAAAAATAAAAGTTCTCGGAATGACCTGAAAATCAACAGAGATTATTTTTGGAATATATAAAAAATACTGGAAGAACAATCCACTTCAGGGGGCCCACACCCTGTCCACAAGGGCTAGAGAGAATGAAATTATTGAAACTGATAATATTGATAAAAGTGATGATGAAGATTCTCCCCCTAGATATGAATTGCCCATTGTTCTTGAGGGTTATGTTATGGATGAAGAAACTGCTAGAGACTTCTTAGCTTGCAATGATAGAAGTGATCTTAAGAAACTATTAGCTAAGCTGAAAGAAAAGCCTTTGAATGCTAGAATGAAATATGATCCTGCTTATGCTACTTCACCTATCTTTATTACTGATAAGGATTATGATTTGTCTGTCGCTCCTAAGTTAATCACTTTGGTTGAATCTGATCCTTTTTATGGCTATGAATCTGAAACTGTTGTGGCACATCTTACGAAATTAAATGATATAGCCACCGTGTTTACTCATGATGAGAAAACTCGCTATTACTTTATCCTTAAGTTGTTTCCGTCCTCATTAAAGGGTGATGCTAAAACATGGTTTAATTCTCTTGATCCTGGTTGTGTGCGTAGTCCACAGGATATGATTTATTACTTCTTTGCTAAATATTTCCCTGCTCATAAGAAACAAGCTGCCTTAAGGGAATATATAATTTTGTGCAAATTGAAGAAGAGAGTCTCCCACAAGCTTGGGGGAGGCTTCTCCAATTACTTAATTCTTTGCCTGATCATCCTCTCAAGAAAAATGAAATACTTGATATCTTTTATAATGGACTAACCGATACTTCCAGAGATTACCTAGATAGTTCTGCTGGTTGTGTTTTCAGGGAAAGAACAGTTGATCAAGTTGAAATTACCTAAATAATATGTTGACTAATGAAAATAACTGGACACTTCCTGAACCAACTCCTAAGCCAACTGTAGCGACCCGACCTCAGATGGTCAAGTCTCTGTGCTTCAGTGTCATCCCTGGATCGGTAATGCTGACACACACAGTACTCGAAGGATTTATAACAGAGTAGCAATCACACACTTATTACATCGAATGTCTCAAGAGAGAACTTATTACTATAATATGGCTTAAGGCCATCTAATATGATAACAGCGGAAGGCTTGGAAGATAAAGTGAGTCCATCAACTCCAACAGCATAGCTGAGCTACACGGCAACGACCTAACGAACCTTACTCCTCGTCTGAAAAGTCTGCAACATAATACGTTGCAGCCTGAAAACGGGTCAGCACATGGAATATGCTGGCAATGTAACACAGTAGAGCAAGAACAGAATAATGCTATCACTACATGCATATTTGGCTGGTGGAAAGCTCTATGGTTACAGTTTTGTGAAAAGCCAATTTTTCCCTACAACAAAGGAATATATTTTATTTAACTATCATGGTAGTTGAAACATCATTGAGAAGGTTCCTCCAACTCAATCCCAATTAAAGTGATTAACAACCCAACAATATTAATTAAGAGTGATGAGATTCATGTGATAATCCAAGTACTAGATACTCAAGAATTTTCCATAACCGGGGACACGGCTAACCATGATTAGATTGTACACTCTGCAAAGGTTTGCGCACTTTTCCCCACAAGACTCGATCGCCTCCGTTTGATTTCTCGCACTACATGGTGTTTGAGAAACGGATGACCGAGACACAGTTTTTCAGAAACATTAACTCTCTACTCCGGACAGACCATACCAAACCTACATCCCACTACCTACTGATCTGCCTCTTCAAGAGCTTCACGTAACTTACTCAACTATGCTAGAGCCCATAATAGCTTGTGGCTGCACACGAAAGTTTCTAGCATGAATCATCTTAGTTCCCTTTGAGCCTGGATGGCGGTCCAACACTGGGTACTCCAGGTGCCTCAATCCACCCAGATGTTTGATTAAGTTGCCACCTTAAGTTGAACCATTAATTAACAAGCTCACATCTGTCATGTATTTCACTCAAACCCAAACCACGTGTACGAGCATATCATAGCATAGTATATATAAGCAATGCGTAGAGGTAACTCCCAAGGGTTTAAATATAACAGGGCAATAGGTTCTACCTCATCGACTACTTCCCAACCCACAAGTTAATGACATCCTAATCAATGCAATGTTTGAGGATTGAGACTAATGCATAAAAACTGGGTGATAAAAGGGATATGATCAAAGTGTTACTTGCCTTGCTGACGATCTGTGAAACCTAGGGACTCGTAGTAGCATGCTTCGCACTCCGGGTGTTCTATCGCAAGCAAACAATAGCATACATAAGTAACAAGCAACGATGCACAAGCAAAACTCAAACAAAAGAGATTGACCAGAAGTTTCAACTTAAGAACTCCGGTTCGCAAAAAGAATCAAATCAAATGGAGCAACAAAACTCAAAAGGCGAAAGAAAAAAGCTTTGTTTACTAATCTGAAACTAGGTCAAATTTTACAGTAGAGAAAACTTGTTTGAGTTGGTTAAGAGGAAAGAGGGTTTCGAGACAAAACTCCATGCGCTTGAATCACCTGATTTCGACTAACGAGCGAAAAGAAAAATAGAAACTAAGATCGGATCAGAAATCGCGATCAGAGAAAATCGCGGAATAAATCCGATAAAAGAAAACTAACGAACAGACTAACGAACGAGCATTCGTTGGCTGTTTCTAACGGGCGAAGAACCGTTCGTTAAAACGATCGTTTGGACGAACGTCCGCCAAATAGAAGAACCGAGAAAAATCGGCGAATCCTAAAAAAACGGATCTAGGGTTCTAAAAAACTGGTCGGTCTTTATAAAAAACCGGCGGCAGGGCGCGGCGGCTACCTCCGGCGAGAGGTCCGGTGGGGCGGTGGCTTAGGGGGCGGCGACGCTCGGCGGCGGCGCGGACTGTGGCGGCGGCGCTCGGCGGCGACGTGGACTGCGGCGCCGGCGGCAACAGCAGGCGGCGGCGGCGGTAGGCTGCAGGCGGCGGCGGCTTGGCTGCGGCGCGGGCG
>NC_041386.1:570737965-570746127 GCF_002162155.2 Triticum dicoccoides
GCGGGCGACAGTGGTGTGGTGGGGTGTTGGGGCGGGGATGGCGGCGTATATAAGGGCGGGGCGGCGCGGCTTGGAGGAGGGGGCAAGACGCGGCGGTGGAGAGGAGTCCGGCTCGGACTCCTAGTCCGAGTCGGCGGCGGCGGCGCTCGCGGGGAAGGCAACGGCGGCGGCTTGGCGCGGCTGGACCTTAGGCCCAGTCGGCGCGGGAACCTATTTTTTTAAATAATAATTTTGCCGACCGAAATAAATCCTAAACAAAATCTAAAAATTCCAAAATAAATTTTCACCGTCTAAATAAAATATTTAGAACGAGATGAACATTTTCTTGGCCCTAAAATGCAATTTTGGAAAAAGTGCAATTTTTCTAATGCAAACAAAATTGCAATAAAATACAAATAAAACAATTATTTGGTTTTAATATTTTTCTTCCAATATTTCATTTATCTTGGAGAAGTCATATTATCTCCTCTCATATATTTTAGTGTGAAATATTTTTGGAGAGAAAATAATTAAAACCAAAAATCCTCGTTTTCAAGATTTGATAGAGATCAAATTTGAAAACCGGGAAATCCCCAACTCTCTCCGAGGGTCCTTGAGTTGCTTAGGATTTCGAGGATCGTGAGACGAAATGCGAATAAAATATGGTATGCATGGATGACTATGTATAACATTCCAAATTGAAAATTTGGGATGTTACAAACCTAACCCCTTAAGATGAATCTCGCCCTCGAGATTCGGGTTGGCTAGAAAATAGGTGTGGGTGGTCTTTGCGAAGATCATCCTCCCGTTCCTAGGTGGCTTCATCCTCGGTATGGTGGCGCCACTGAACTTTACAAAACTTGATAACCTTACTGCGGGTGACTCTGCTGGCAAACTCAAGAATCTTAATTGGTTTCTCCTCATAAGTCAAATCACTGTCCAACTGAATCGCCTCCAGGGGTATTGTGTCTCTTAGCAGTACATCTGCCATCTCAACATGACACTTCTTCAGCTGTGAAACGTGAAACACGTCATGAACTCCTGACAATCCCTTGGGTAACTCCAACTTGTAGGCAACTTCTCCCATCCGTTCCAAAATACGATACAGTCCTACAATTCTCGGGGCTAACTTTCCCTTAACTCCAAAACGTTTCACTCCTCGCAAGGGTGATACTCGCAGATATGCTCGATCTCCAATTTCATAGGTTACCTCCTTGCGTTTTGAGTCTGCATAACTCTTCTGCCTGGACTGAGCAATCTTCAGTCTGTCACGAATCAATTTAACCTTCTCCTCAGACTCCTTGATCAAGTCTGGTCCAAACAACTGCCGGTCTCCTACCTCGTCCCACATCAATGGTGTTCTGCACCTTCGTCCATACAGGGCTTCAAATGGGGCCATCTTCAAACTGGCTTGATAGCTATTGTTGTATGAAAACTCTGCGTATGGCAAATTGTCATCCCAACTAGATCCATAATCTAGCGCACAGGCTCTCAACATGTCCTCCAAAATTTGGTTGACTCTCTTTGTTTGTCCATCCGTCTGCGGGTGAAATGTTGTACTAAACTCCAATATCATTCCCAAAGTCTGGTGCAACTGGTGCCAAAACTTTGAGGTAAACTGTGTTCCTCGATCTGATACGATGGTCACCGGAACTCCATGCAGACATACTATCCTGGACATATATATCTTGGCCAACTTTGCACTTGTATAGGTGGTTTTCACTGGGATGAAGTGAGCTACTTTGGTCAAGCGATCAACTACTACCCATATGGAATCATATCCTACTTTGGTCCTGGGCAATCCGGTGATAAAGTCCATGCCCAGTTTATCCCACTTCCATTCGGGTATCGGCATAGGCTGTAACAGTCCTGCTGGCTTCTGATGTTCTGCCTTCACACGCTGACATACATCACATACAGCGACATACTCGGCAATATCCTTCTTCATACCGGTCCACTAGAAACGTTCCTTCAAATCCAGATACATTTTGGTGTTTCCGGGGTGTATCGAGTAGGGTGAGTCATGGGCCTCGTGAAGTATTAACTTCCTGATCTCCTGGTTATTGGGCACATAAACTCGGTCCTCAAACCATAGGGTATCGTGCTCATCCTCACGAAAACCTTTGGCCTTTCCTATGCCCATCTTCTCCTTTATCTCGGCAATCTCTTTGTCATCCTTCTGAGCTTCCCGAATTTTGTCCAGCAATGTCGACTGGACCTCCATTGTTGCAATAAATCCTCTAGGAACAATCTCCAATCGAAGTTCCATGATGTCCTCTGCTAATTCCTTCGGCAGTCCCTTGCTTTCAAGGATATTAGCATAACTCTTCCGGCTCAAAGCGTCTGCTACGACGTTGGCCTTTCCTGGATGATAGTGTAGCTTCATGTCATAATCCTTTATAAGTTCCAACCATCTCCTCTGTCGAAGGTTCAGCTCCTTCTGGGTGAAAATGTACTTCAAACTCTTATGGTCCGTGTACACATCACAACGGTTTCCAATAAGGTAATGTCTCCAGATCTTCAATGCATGAACTACGGCTGCTAGCTCCAAATCATGCGTGGCATAGTTTAACTCATGAGGTTTCAGTTGTCGTGAGGCATACGAAACAACTCTCCCGTCCTGCATCAGCACACATCCAAGTCCTAAGCGTGAGGCATCGCAGTACACTTGGAACTCCTTATGTATATCTGGCAGTGTTAGCACTGGCGTTGTAGTCAAGCGTTTCTTCAATTCCTGGAAACTTGCCTCGCAATCTTCTGTCCATTTAAACTTAGTATCCTTCTTCAATAGTTCAGTCATTGGCTTTGCAATCTTGGAAAAATTCTCAATGAATCTCCGGTAGTATCCTGCGAGTCCAAGAAAGTTGCGGATCTCGCTAACTGAAGTGGGTGCCAACCATTCAGTGACTGACTGAATTTTGCTGCGGTCTACTGCTATACCTTCTCCGGATATAACATGTCCAAGGAACCCGACTTCCTTCAACCAAAATTCGCATTTGCTGAACTTAGCATACAAGTGGTGTTCCCTGAGTTTCTCGAGAACTAAACGCAAATGCTCCTTGTGATCCTCCTCGTTCTTCGAGTATACCATAATATCATCAATAAACACCACAACAAACTTGTCCAAATACTCCATGAACACCTTGTTCATCATGCTCATGGAATAGGCAGGGGCGTTAGTCAGTCCAAATGACATGACCGTGTACTCGTATAATCCATATCGTGTTGTGAACGCTGTCTTCGGTATGTCCTTCTCTCGTATCTTCAACTGATGATACCCTGATCGCAAATCGATCTTCGAAAACACTTTAGCTCCTTGCACCTGATCAAACAGATCATTGATCATCGGTAGTGGGTACTTGTTCTTAATAGTCACTTCATTTAATGCTCGATAATCAACAACCATCCTCAGGGATTTAGCCTTCTTCTCAACCAAAAGTACTGGGGCTCCCCACGGTGATGAACTTCTTCGGATGTATCCTTTCTCCAATAACTCCTTGATCTGTTTCTTAATTTCTTCCAGATCATTTGCGGGCATCCGATAGGGTCTCTTGGATATTGGTCCAGTACCTGGCAACAGTTCTATAAAAAACTCAATGTCTCTATCCGGTGGCATGCCTGGTAACTCCTCTGGAAAAACATCCGGGTAATCCTTCACTACAGGCACATCCTCCTGAACAACTCCCATAAGGGCATTCACCTGATTCCTCCTAGGCACATTCCTAGATACATACTTAATCCTTTTTCCTTCCGGAGTGGTGAGATAAATCGACTTACTAGCACAGTCAATGCTTCCTCCAAACTTTGACATCCAGTCCATACCCAATATCACATCCAATCCTTGTGACTCCAAGATAATTAGGTCGTACAGAAAAACATGTGTACCAATGGGTAAGGGTATCTGGTCACACCATCGGCTAGCCATAAACTCTGCTCCAGGTGAACTCACTAAAAGAGGGGTCCTAAGGGTCTGGGTTGGTAGCTTAAACTTATCCACGAATCCCCTTGATATGTATGAATGCGATGCACTAGTATCAAAAAGAACAAGAGCGGTAAATGACTTAACCATAAACTTACCTATTACCGCGTCCGGCTGCTCTTCAACCTCCTCCATGTTAACGTGGTTCACTTGTCCTTTGTTGAATGGATTTGGCTTCTTCCCAGCGCTCCCATTTCCATTTCCATTCTTTCCTTTAGGGCACTCCGTGGCGTAGTGTCCAGTCTTCCCGCACTTGAAATAAGTAACATGACTTAAGTCCATTTTGGCGGGTGTGGCTGGGTTGGGGTGGTTATGATTATTGTTGGTTCTGTTCCCATTCCCATTCTTAGATCCATTATGCTTATGCGATCCTCCTCCAGTGTGGTTGTGACCTCCATGGTTATGAACAAGTCCTCCTGAGTTCGGGGTTAGGCGAGGCTTCTGCTGAGCTCCAGAGTTATACTTCCCTTGTCCATACTTTCTCTTACGGCTCTCAATCTGCTGCTGCTTCCCTTCAATCATAAGAGCCTTATCTACCAACTCCTGGTAGTTGTTGAAGGTTGCTACCATCAACTGCATACTCATCTCATCATTCAGCCCTTCCATAAACTTCTCCTGTTTTGCTGCATCTGTGGCCACATCATCAGGGGCGTAGCGAGATAACTTGCTAAACTCATCCACGTACTGAGCCATAGTATGGTTCCCCTGGCGTAAGTTGCGGAACTCCCGCTTCTTCATTTGCATAGCTCCAGTGGAGACATGGGCTGTGCGGAAAGCTTGCTGAAACGGGTCCCAAGTGACATTGGCTATAGGGAAAGTGGTTGTGTAATTCTCCCACCATGAGGCTGCTGGTCCATCCAATTGATGTACGGCAAAGCGCACTCTCTCAGCATCTGTGCAACCTGCAGTGGTCAACTCCCTTCCAATACGGCGTAGCCAATCGTCCGCAACTATGGGCTCGGTGCTACTGGAAAACACCGGCGGCTGTAACCTTAGAAAACGGGCTAGGTTGTCCACGGGCGGCGGGTTGTTATTGTTGTTGCCCTGATTCTGAACTAGCAATTGCATCAAGGTATTCTGCTGTTGGATTAACTGGGTGAGCTTTGGTGGGAAGGCAAAACCGGTGTCACGTCTCGGAGGCATCTAAGGGTTTAGATGGAAGAGATTAGAATAGAGAAGGGGGTCTATTGAGAAAACACTACCCATATGCACATGAGACAAACACAATCATTTCACTCAATCAATCAAGCAAGGGCATACAAACGATCTAGAACTATCGCACAAGTGCTCAACAAGTACTAAATACATGGGGGAATACTAGTGATATATGGTAGTCATCTAGAAATTTTGATCGGTGGAAGACTCCATGATGTCTGCTCCAGCTTCGTCTTCAAAGTCATCATTACTAGGATTGGAATTAGTGTCGTCGATGATGATGTAGTCCTCGGGGCGTATCTCCTTGGGTTCTTCTTCTTCTATTGGTGCTGGTCCTCCCATGAATACTCCGATCTTCTTGACTAAGTCATCATTCTTCTCTAGTAGTGTCTTGCTTTCCTCCTCATATCCATCGCGTGTAAACTTGAGTTCTTCCTCCAGCTCAATGATCCTACTCTTCGCCTTCTTCAAGTCCATCATGTCCGCGCACATCTGGTTTTCCTGATGTCGGATGTGCTGGTTTAACTCCTGGATGAAAGCTGCAATGGATCTATCCTTCCTGGTGCTGATTACTTCCCATTGCTCGTCTCGGCGCCCACATATTTGGTAAATAGTGTCCTTAAGTTCCCTGTTGTAAACTTCTCCAATGCGTCCAATGGTAATGCGGGCTGCCATGCTCTTGCCTAGACTCCAGGTGGGTGCTTCGAAAGAAAACTCTATGGGTTTATAAGTTGGCGAGAATGTCCTTCCTGGAACTTGTACTTGTATCCTCCAGCGCTCCTCTTCAGGTAAAGTGGCGTTGTACGTCCTGGTGAAACTTGGTATTCCAATGTTCAGGTACCTAGTGACTTCCTTCAAGTGACGTCCAAAAGGTGTGTCTTCATCCGGTTGTGCAAACTTGTTCTTCACCTCCGTCATCCTAAAGAGTAGAAAATGGAGAGAATTCAGAAATGAGAAGAGAGGTGTGACCTATGGTTTATCTTAGTGGTCATGTCCTACACTCAGTGTGTGCTCTGATACCATCTTGTAGCGACCCGACCTCAGATGATCAAGTCTCTGTGCTTCAGTGTCATCCCTGGATCGGTAATGGTGACAAACACAGTACTCGAAGGATTTATAACAGAGTAGCAATCACACACTTATTACATCGAATGTCTCAAGAGAGAACTTATTACAATAATATGGCTTAAGGCCATCCAATATGATAACATCGGAAGACTTGGAAGATAAAGTGAGTCCATCAACTCCAACGGCATAGCTGAGCTGCACGGCAACGACCTAATGAACCTTACTCCTCGTCTGAAAAGTCTACAACATAATACGTTGCAGCCCGAAAACAGGTCAACACATGAAATATGCTGGCAATGTAACACAGTAGAGCAAGAACAGAATAATGCTATCACTACATGCATATTTGGCTAGTGGAAAGCTCTATGGTTACAGTTTTGTGAAAAGCCAATTTTTCCCTACAACAAAGGAATAGATTTTATTTAACTATCATGGTAGTTGAAATATCATTGAGAAGGTTCCTCCAACTCAATCCCAATTAAAGTGATTAACAACCCAACAATATTAATTAAGAGTGATGAGATTCATGTGATAATCCAAGTACTAGATACTCAAGAATTGTCCATAACCGGGGACACAGCTAACCATGATTAGATTGTACGCTCTGCAGAGGTTTGCGTACTTTTCCCCACAAGACTCGATCGCCTCCGTTTGATTTCTCGCACTACATGGTGTTTGAGAAACGGATGACCGAGACACAGTCTTTCAGAAACATTAACTCTCTACTCCGGACAGACCATACCAAACCTACATCCCACTACCTACTGATTTGCCTCTTCAAGAGCTTCACGTAACTTACTCAACTATTCTAGAGCCCATAATAGCTTGTGGCTGCACACGGAAGTTTCTAGCATGAATCATCTCAGTTCCCTTTGAGCCTGGGTGGCGGTCCATAGGAAGATCACACGGGTACTCCGGGATTTCCAAAAAATACAGGCAACACTGGGTACTCCAGGTGCCTCAAATCCACCCAGATGTTTGATTAAGTTGCCACCTTAAGTTGAACCATTAATTAACAAGCTCACATCTGTCATGTATTTCACTCAAACCCAAACCACGTCTACGAGCATAGCATAGCATAGTATATATAAGCAACGCGTAGAGGTAACTCCCAAGGGTTTGAATATAACATGGCAATAGGTTCTACCTCATCGACTACTTCCCAACCCACAAGTTAATGACATCCTAATCAATGAAATGTTTGAGGATTGAGACTAATGCATAAAAACTGGGTGATAAAAGGGATATGATCAAAGTGTTACTTGCCTTGCTGACGATCTGTGAAACCTAGGGACTCGTAGTAGCACGCTTCGCACTCTGGGTGTTCTATCGCAAGCAAACAATAGCATACATAAGTAACAAGCAACGATGCACAAGCAAAACTCAAACAAAAGAGGTTGACCAGAAGTTTCAACTTAAGAACTCCGGTTCGCAAAAAGAATCAAATCAAATGGAGCAACAAAACTCAAAAGACGAAAGAAAAAAAGCTTTGTTTACTAATCTGAAACTAGGTCAAATTTTATAGTAGAGAAAACTTGTTTGAGTTGGTTAAGAGGAAGGAGGGTTTCGAGATAAAACTCCAGGCGCTTGAATCGCCTGATTCCGACTAACGAGCGAAAAGAAGAACAGAAACTAAGATCAGATCAGAAATCGCGATCACAGAAAATCGCGGAATAAATCCGATAAAAGAAAACTGGCGAACAGACTAACGAACGAGCGTTCGTTGGCTGTTTCTAACGGGCGAAGAACCATTGGTTAAAACGATCGTTCAGATGAACGTCCGCCAAATAGAAGAATTGAGAAAAACCGGCGAATCCTAAAAAACGGATCTAGGGTTCTAAAAAACCCGGTCGGTCTTTATAAAAAAACCGGCGGCGGGGCGCGGCGGCTACCTCCGGCGAGAGGTCCAGCGGGGCGGCGGCTTAGGGGGCGGCGGCGCGGACTGCGGCGGTAGCAGGCGGCGGCGGCGGTAGGCGGCGGC